>NC_138376.1:108193113-108235756 GCF_054177405.1 Leptonychotes weddellii | reverse complement strand
AATAATACATTATATGTTAAAAAAAAAGAAGAAGAAGATAGCAGGAGGGGGAAGAACGAAGGGGAGGAAATCAGATGGGGAGACGAACCATGAGATACTATGGACTCTGAGAAACAAACTGAGGGTTCTAGAGGGGAGAGGGGTCAGGGGATGGGTTAGCCCGGTGATGGGTATTAAAGACGGCACATATTAAATGGAGCACTGGGTGTTATACACAAACAATGAATCATGGAACACTACATCAAAAACTAATGGTGTAATGTATGGTGATTAACATAATAAATAAATAAATAAATAAATAAATAAATAAATAATCTTGGTTGGTTTTTATGAAATTAAACATATGTTTACCGTACAACTCAACAATCTGACCCTTAGCCATTATCCAAGTGAAATGAAGCCTATGTGCACTCAAAAACCTGCATGCAAATATGTCTAATAGCTTTATTTGTAATCACCAAAGCTGAAAACAAACCAAATATCCTTCCCTTGGCAAATGAAAAAATTGTGGTATATCCAAACAATGGACTACTACCCAGTAATTACAAAGAAGTGAACAAGTGATTCACATACCAACAGCATGGATGGATCTCAAATGCATCATTCTATGTGAAAGCAAAACGGTCTCAGAAAGATACATATTCTATGATTCCTCTTATTGTATTTTTTATTTTAAATTAAGATTTTATTTTTCTTAGAGCAGTTTTTGGTTCACAGTAATATGAGAAGAATGTACAAAGATTTCTCATATACCCTCCTGTCCCCACACATGCATACCTCCCCCCCATCCCATCCCCCACCAGGGTGGTATATTTGTTATAATTAACGAACTTATACTGACACATAGTCACCCAGAGCCCATAGTTTACATTACAATTCACTCCTGGTGTTGTACGCTCTACAGGTTTTGAAAAATGTGTAATTATATGTATCCAACATTATGGTATCAAACAGTATTTTCACCGTCCTAAAACTTCTCTGTGCTCTGCTTATTTATCCCTCACTCTCCCCTGTGATTTCTTTTATATGACATTCTGGAAAAGGCAAAAGGAAAATTACACATATTACCTCTAGTTCTGGAGACATGATTTTATAAGGTAAAATCAAAATAATAATGAAAACAAATAATAATGATGACAGTAATAGTACTTTAGATTTATGTAGCACTGTATCATTTTGAAAGTAATTTTATTTTCATTACCTCATTTACTCCTCACACCTCTGGGAATTTGTGTGTATATCTGAATCATTTGTGCTTTAACAAAATTCTGTTGTAAGTAAAAAGTTGCCTCCATTGCCTCATTTCCATTTTATATCCCTGCAATCTATCACCTAGTAGAATCTCAGGTCATCAACAATGATTCATAGTAATACTAACAATAAAGATGGAACTAATTGATAATATCAATATTTCTTATTCTCTCACTGCACAACAATGCACCTTTGCTTGTGTTGAGAGTAAGTAATTTTTGCACTTTGATTGAAATACAAAAAATCATATACACAAAGCACTAAGTTTATTACTTCTGTCCTAAACAAACATTAAAACATGGGAAATAATGCCATGATTAAATCTAGGTGGAAAATAAAGAACCATTAGGTTTTTAAAAATCTATACGTATGAGCTAACCTCTGAGTGACCTATTCCCCGAAGCCATATGCATTGTAATATATTTCCCAATGTCAGATTTTCAATATCATATGGGTTATTAAAATTTGTGTCAGCAGCAACCCAAACATTTGAGAACATACTGAAGGAAATAATTTAAGAAGAGTGAAGAGAGGTCTTTATCATTTTTCATTATAAAAAGTCCTTTTTTAGCTATTCTCAGCTATTTTGGTTGTGAGATTTTAACCTTGCCTCTGATTTTTCAATTTATCTATACTTTTGGAATATCGTTGTCACAAAAAATTGAGATATAATACATATGCATATGTCTTGCATTTCTTCAAATAGATTTCACAAATGGATTTCTAGCAAAAGCTAGAAAATTGCATGAATATATACATACACATGAATATAAATAACACCAGAACACTGGTGCATTTATGTTGCATGTGTTTACATTTATTTTTTTTTCCATAAGCACCTATAAGATTTCCATAATGATGTTGTTTTAAGGATAATAGGAAGCAAACACTTTCCAGCAATGCAATTAAGTCACCAAACATGATGATACCTAAACACACCATTTGACAATACAGCGTTGCCATGAGGTAGTTGTTCCAACATCTGCAGCTCTAAAGTTAATCATGACTCTGTAAGAGCATCCTCCTAACATGCTGCATGAGAGGAGCACTAATTAATCATTAAGTGGCCTGACATCATATAGAGCTGCCGCTTCTGCTTCAAATCAACTGGAGTGGCGCAGAGTGCCCATAACAGTAACAATGGTAGCAGCTCCAAATGTTGAACGTGATGGAGAAAGTGTGGATTACTGAAATTCTGAGGGGACTGTGGTTTGGAACTGGTATTTGGATTGTTTAACAAATAAGTACCCGACCTTACTTGACTGACTGATGGGCTACATTGGCCACTTGCCAGATGTGTTTTCTAATTTGCCCTAACAGGAGCTAAACTTCCCTTGAGTTCTTGAGACTTCTCCTGTATCATGATGGAATAAGATATACTAAGATCAGAACTTTCCAGCAGTTGCACCTTCACAATAAAGGGCATAATCCAATACAAGTGAGGTACACTCCAATCGTGCCACACAAGATCTACACTCAGAAATATTTAACTAGGTGAATCAGACTATTATGATGATCATGTACTCTGCAAAAAATTTTGTCACTCACTGCTTTTATGTGCCATTGTTAAACATTTGGAAAGTACAGAAGAGATCACAGATGAAAATTAGAATTTTTGATAGCCACGAACCAAAGAAATACTGTGTTAAAATTTTGGTATATATATTTTTAGCGCTTTTTAAAAAAATTTTCATCTTACAGAAATATCTAAGCTTGATGGAGGGCTCAGAGTGTGCCAGTCACTCCTCTAAGCACTTTATATGTATTTTCTTATTTAGATGTCACAACAACCCTATAAAACAGGTACTATGATGATGATGATGATGATGATGATTTTGCATATGGGTGAACTAGGGCACAGAGAATTTGTAACTCTTGATAATGTCCCATGGACATAAAATTATTATGTGGGGAAGCTTGGATTTGAAATCCCACAAAAATATTTTGCCATAGAACCTCTCCTATAAATATAGATCTACATGTAACTGATGTAACTACCCAGCAATGCCAAGGCCAGCATGGCAAAGAACCAAGGCTTTCCCAGAGTTCTTCTAGCCAAGTATTCCCAGGATTCTTGTGACTGATTAAAGTGGTTCATTGACTCAGTCCTCCTTGATGTTACTCCTTCTACTTGCTGGGCAAGAGCAAGAATTCAGGTGTTTGTGGGGTTTTTTTGTTTGTTTGTTTGTTTGTTTTCTGCCATTACTGACTGCTGGACACCTCTATACTTTTGGTTTCTATCAGCAATACCCTTGGTTATTCTTTAAGTAGATCCATCGTTTTGCCCTTGGATATTCTAACTCTCTGATTACCAAACAACACTCTGATCGCCAAAGGAATTGCTGTGGAGCCTGAAGATACTGAAGCCACCTGATAGCTTTGTGTAAAACTCTCCTCTGGTGAGGCTATATGTGATGGAGTGGTCCCTCAGGAAGTAAAAGGAGATAATCATTTCTTCAGGGTAAAACCCACTCACCTATGCTCCTTGCTAAAATTGTCTTGGTCCCCAGTATTACACTCTTTGGGTGACACGTAAATTCCAATTCAACAGAGATAGTCAAAAGCAGGGTTTGGCAAATGACAGCCTGTATGCCAATCAGTCTACAGCCTATTTTTCTATGGCTCATTATCTAAGAATTTTTTTTTAACATTTTTAAAGGGTTGTTAAAAAATTTTTAAAGAGCCAGTGAAGAAAAATATGTGACAGAGACCATATACAACCATCAAACCCTCAATATTTACTATAGGTCCTTTTATAGAAAATGACTGCTCATCCTTGATCTAAAGGAACACAGTAAGGGGAAATTTATCATCAGTCACAAACAGTGCCTACAACCAGGTCTTTCTAGAGTTGTCTCAGTTCTAGTATTGCCGCTTGGTTACCAGTCCCACCTTCACTTTGTGTAAGGAGTCGTACCTGGAGACCATCACTGTCTTTTTCAAGAAGTCCCTCAATCTGGGTTGCCTCTGTCCATGAGACATATCATAATAGCTTTGAACATCAAAAAAGAAGAGGTTAAGATCCCTGTCCTGATGCCCTATCCCTTCCTTAAAAAGATCCTTGGGCCTTAAGAAAATGGTGACACAAATGAATGCATGGGGGCCTTAACTTTATCCAACAATTTTACCCATCCAATAAAGCCTAACTCAGGTACCATTTTGTTTATGAAGTCTTCCAGGGCAGCTTTTAAGAACATTGTGAGCATTTCATAGTAGTGTTCCATGTGGCCTCCATGTTGCCCAAATTACTCATATTATTTTGTTTCTGTATTCTTCTTATAGCATATTACTAGAGGCAGCCTTTTGAGACAACTATGACTCTTGTCATATAGGTAATAGTCTTCATGAGCACAAAAATACCTGTAAATAAAATATGATAAAGATCCTATATCCAGAATATATAAAGACTCATAAAACTCAACAATAAAAAAAATCCAATGAAAAATAAGCAATTATTTGAACAGATATTTCACCAAAAAGATGTATATGGATATCAAATAAGTACATGAAAAGGAGCTCAATATTGTCTGTCATCAAAGAAATGCAAATTAAAATCACAAAGAGATACTACTACATCCTATCAGAAGAGGTAAAATTAAAAAGAAAGAGAATGCAATGGGGTGCCTGGGTGGCTCAGTTGGTTAAGCGACTGCCTTCGGCTCAGGTCATGATCCTGGAGTCCCTGGATCGAGTCTCGCATCGGGCTCCCTGCTTGGCAGGGAGTCTGCTTCTCCCTCAGACCCTCCCCCCTCTATGTGCTCTCTCTCATTCTCTCTCTCTCAAATAAATAAAATCTTTAAAAAAAAAAAAAAAAGAAAGAAAGAGAGAATGCAAAACGTCCTGAATTTGGATAACCTAGAACTCTCACATACAATTTTTGGAAATGTAAAAGGGGATAGTCAAGCTGGAAAAGAGCTTGGAAGTTTCTGAAAAAGTGAAACACGCATCTACAACGGTTCCCAGTCATTCCATTTCTAAGCATTTACATGAAAGAAATGAAAGCATATATCCATTCCTGTCTCCTCAGCTGTTCCCTGTTAACATTCTCAGGAGCCCGGATGGAAGATTCCACCCTTTCCTACCATTGTTGGGACTAAATATTCTAGTTGTTCTAAGTTTGAGTATTGGTCTAAGATAGTTAGTCTATCAGTAAATGAAGATTAACTCATTTTAGTATCTTTTTTAAAGTAAAATTTTTTGTTTGAAGCATGCCATATATCAATATAAGTGTACAAATCATATAGGGCCCAATTAATATTCATAAGGTGAGTATATCTGCATAACCAGATCAATAAATAAAATGTTTCCTACCCCTGAGAAATTCACCTTATGTTCCTTGTGTTCCTACTCACTAAGGTAACCACTGCCTTAACTTTAAATGTCACAGTTTAGTCTGTTTTGAAATTTTTAGCTCAGGGCAAAATATGATTAAGAAAAAGCCTGAAACTCTCAAAGTAACTCTTTATACCAAGAGAAAGAGATACAAAGACAGGAAGGCAGAAGAATAAAATTGATCTAAGAATTATAGCTAGGAAAGCACTGTTACTACTTCAGTAACTGTTGTTATTTGAAATGGACTGGCATCACAAAAATAAGGAGCGTATTATATATTTGAAATAATTGGCCTGCCATACAAAACAGAAGTCTGGACCAACAAATTCTATAACTCCTCAAAACTTCACCTTCATTCAACAGACAGCGAGTTGAGAAAATTGCTCAGCTCTTAATCAGCTCGGTTTCTTCAGTTAGCTCATTTTCTCCACTGCTCATCTTAGATGGGGCCAAGGAAATGAAACAACATCTCTTCAAGAGAATCAGAGACCATTAAGAAGAATGGACAAATGAGCAAAATTAGGTTCTCTTTAAGGGACATTTCCTACCCTTGGCATAAGGGTCCTCACTCTATTTGTTCAGTGGGATTTGGGAAATAATATGTACCAGTGACTACTTTGTTGGCACTCATCCTTCCTCTTCCCACATGATAGTGTTCCCTGTGGATATTGTCTTTGTAGTATCCACTATAATATACTAGAAAGGTAACTTGTCTTTAGAATTCACTGGTCTCTAGAGCTAGATATACAACTTCTAAACTTGATGCATAAAATAATATACAACACCCAGAGATCCTAGACTTGGAGCTCAAAATGTTGATTGGATTGAGTTTGGGTTGACTGAATTCCTTTGGAGAGCACTGAGCATGTTGTAAGTGTGGGAAAAGGGAGCAAAGGAATATTTGGTGACTAGAGAATGTGTTGTGGCAGAGAGAGTCGTTCTCAACAAATTCACCATCTGATGTCCCAATTCCTTTATCCCTTTCAAAGGGGCCATACACCATGTAGGTTTGGCTAATGGCATGTAGGTGGTAGTGACATGTGCTGTTTCTAGGCCCAAGCATAAAAAACTCAGTCCTTTTCCATTGCTGAGGTGATCCAGTAAATTCTATTTTATATTGTGTAATTATGTAATGATGGAGCTTCTATCAGCTTGGGAATACTATATGAGGTATCCCTGAGGAACTATATGAAGTATAATTTTTTTTATTTTGTTGAAACAATGGGATTTGGGAGTTGGATGTCACCACAATACAACTTAGCCTCTTATTTCTAACCCAAATGCAGTACAAAATGTGTCTCTTATGAAACCTAGAACTCTGTCTAGAGGTTCTTCAGGTATTTCCAAAAAAGCATTTTTCCCAAGATGTCTGTAACCCAATCCTCTCCCTGGCCCTAGGGGCGCCTGGGAGGAGATGAAGGTAAATGTAGATTTATCATAGATGTCTTAAAGAAAAGAGAGAAAGAAACTACCCTTATTCACAAAGTTTACATATCTTGAGAAACTGGCCAATGTCACATGATACAAAGCAGAGGGAAGGATAAAATACATTCATCTTGAGGAAGCCAGAACTCCCCCTTTTATGTTCTGCAGAGAACCATCTCATCCAATCGCAGGAAGCAGCCTGAGATTGCCTGGTTTGTCTTCCTATATTGTTTAAGGCAATATTTAAAGTTTTTTTTTTTTTTTTTTTCCAAATGACCATTGCTCTTGCTAGTCATAATGGTTTGCAAAATTTGGTAACATTGTAAAGGATCCAAATTAGGAATTTTTTTCTTTCAAACAACTATTTTTCTTCTTCACTTATTTTCTTATTTTTTGTCAATAACACACTAGAATGTAAGTTCTATAGTGCTCACACTGAGAAATAGCATGCTAAAGAGCATAGACTATCCACTTTATTAGGATTTGGATCCAGGCTTCATCACTTGTGCAGCTCTGGGTGACAATATGTAACCATTTGCTACCTTTGTTTCATCATCTGTAAAATAAGACTAACATACCTCATAGGGTGGTTCTGAGTATGGCATGAGTTAACACATTTAAGGCATTTAAATCATTGTCAGGCACATTTTAAGTGTTCTATAAATGCAGCTGACTCCATCTAAGCTTGGATCTTATCTATATTGTTCACTAAGATATCCCCACTGACTTGTATGTGGTCTTGTGCATGAGAGTAGAAAATGGTCCAGGGACAAAAATAAATACATGTACTTATCACTCTAAGAGTAACTATCTTTGTCCACAAACTTGAAAATGACTTTGGCTATGTGTGAAGAGTCTTGAAAAACAAATTTATTCATAGAGTCTTTACAGTAAGTGCCTTGGTAGCCTTTAATAACATACTATAAATCAGCTATTTCAGGATAACTTTTCTGGCTCATCTTTGCAAATGTGCTGCTATTAAGACAGAAAAATCAATCCAAGATGCCACCTATTGCCTTATGATGTAAATAGTGCAGTATAAACATTTGTTTGGAAGGCTATGAATGAGGCATTAAGACTACTCATCATCCTGGTGAGTAATAACTGATAAATGATTCTTGGTATCTATTATGGAACTAAATGTCATTGCATTGTTTGGATAAGGCTCTTGAAGCTAAGTACATAATGTTCACTAGCCACTCTGTGTTCTACAGTCTTTTTCTCTGACCAAACAAAATATTGAAAACAAATCACACATACACAAGTCGGTGTCATTGGTCTGTGAATTTTATCACCATATAAAAGATTTTTTAAAAATTGTTTTATGCCATTATAAGTTGAATAAAGAAATCTCCATTATCCCGTAATGAATTATCCACTGTATGAAACAATCGGGCCCTATTTCATTTCCTCCCATTTCCCCTTCTCCTCCCTACCACTCTGTTACGACTTTCAACTCAAGAAGAGGATGCTGAAAGCAAGGAAGATAAAGAAGGCCAATTCAACTGAATTCTACTGCTCATTTTAAACTATTGAGACCTAGCCAGAGGGAGAAGAGAAAAAAGAGAAAATGAGGGTTAAAATCGGATGCTAAGTGAAGCTTCAGGTTTTCCCTGGCTTCAATTTATCTGGGCTATGCAAACCTCCATTAGTACAGACAATTAAGAGTTTCTAAATTGAGATTCTGTTTACTTGGTGTAGCCTTTAAAATTTCTTAGGCTTTAAATTCTTAGATCTAAATGTGCTACTCATGGAGGGGAGAGAATGTAGGCTATTCTGTGGTCACAATTTGGGACTTAGCTGCAAGACAAATTCCAAATGAAAGAATCATTTTCTCAATACTGCTAAGGGCTTCAAGGAAAGGTGTAATTACAAGAATGGGGCTGAATGTAAATATTGTATAAAGCTTCTTGGCTGGAAACAAGAGCAGCCTGCAGAAAACATCATATTCTTTTTTTTTTTTTTTTAAGATTTATTTATTTATTTATTTGACAGAGAGAGAGACAGCGAGAGCAGGAACACAAGCAGGGGGAGTGGGAGAGGGAGAAGCAGGCTTCCCGCCAAGCAGGGAGCCCGATGTGGGGACTCAATCCCAGGACCCTGGGATCATGACCTGAGCCGAAGGCAGACGCTGAACGACTGAGCCACCCAGGCACCCGAAAACATCATATTCTAATAGACACTTATTCTTATTGGAGAAAGAGGTTAATGTTCATTTAAAACAATTCCTAAACTCTAGTGTGAATTATAATTATAGATTTCAAGGCATCTGCTACATATACAAACTTTGGAAGAACTGGATGTCTGTTTGTCTTGCTCTTATTTACTGAGTGTTTATAAGAGTTACATCCAAGTTGGCCTCATGCCAGACTTTGTCACAAAAAGATTTTCGCTCCCAGTTTCCATTTCTTTAAAAAAAAAAAAAAGGACATTTTGAAAAGTTCTGAAATTGAATTTACAGTTCAATAAAAGGCATCTCATTAGTCAGAAGGAGGATTTAAACAATTTCTTTGCATCCAGGGTGCTTACACTCAACGTGC
Source organism: Leptonychotes weddellii (assembly GCF_054177405.1). Taxonomy (NCBI): domain Eukaryota; kingdom Metazoa; phylum Chordata; class Mammalia; order Carnivora; family Phocidae; genus Leptonychotes; species Leptonychotes weddellii. The sequence continues at coordinate 108,226,208 of NC_138376.1, read as the reverse complement.
CTCTAATGTCCTAAAAGTTACCTTTCCTACAGACATGATTACCCCAAGTAACTAGAAACCTATAACCCAGGAACTGTTCAGGCAATACTCAACCATAGACAGTGTCCATGTGTACATGTGAAGTCTGATAACTACTCTTGGATGATGAACAGCCCCTCACTCCAAGGAAAAACAACCTCAGTCATGAAAAAAAATATATATATATTTTATAAAATCAAATTTATGAGATTAAAAATGCTACTATAACCCCTTTAGTTAAGAAGAAACTTCAGATGGATCATTTCTTTTTCATCAACATGTTGGTTAAAAAATTTGCTATACTAATACTCAATCCCATTTATTGATTAGTAAAATTTTATTTTGAATTTCAGAAATAACCTCCCTTTTGTTGCTGATTTGGCTTTAATTCAGCCCCTCTTTCATTCATTCATTCACACATACATTCAATAAATAATAATCACCCAAATGAGGCAAATATTCCAGAGAACTAATCTAGTCTACATTCTTAGTTTTTATTATTATAATGAATGTTTTCATGCATTTTGAAAAGTACACTGAATAGCATAATGAAAAAGCATATAACCATAAATGAATTTCAGCAGTGATTAATATTTTGCCACATTTTCTGTATCAAAAGTTATTTTGCAGAAGTATTCTAAAATAAGTTACATTGTGTGTTTCTAACTCTAAATATTTTAAAACATATTACTATAAAAAATAAAAACATGGGGCACCTGGGTGGCTCAGTCATTGAGCGTCTGCCTTCAGCTCAGGTCGTGTTCCCAGGGTCCTGGGATCGAGCCCTGCATGGGGCTCCCTGCTCCGCGGGAGGCCTGCTTCTCCCTCTCCCACTCCCCCTGCTTGTGTTCCCTCTCTCGCTGTCTTTCTCTCTGTCAAATAAATAAAATCTTTAAAATAAATAAATAAATAAAAACACTTTCAATAGAGCGACAATGCCATCATTATACTTAACAAAATTAATACTAATTCCTTATTATCACTGAATGCAAAATCTGTTTTCAGGGCATCTGGGTGGCTCTGTCGCTTAAGCATCTGCCTTCAGCTCAGGTCATTGATGGGGTTTTAGAATATAAGTGAGGTTCAGTGGGGTAAGGCCCAGAGCCGACTAAGAGAATTCTTGAGAAGTCTTTGGTGCAAAATGGTGGTTTTAGTAAAGCACAGGGACAGGCCCCTTGGGCAGAAAGAGCTGCTGCACCAGGGTTGTGAAGGGTGGCTGATTAAATACTATGGGGTTGGGGGAGGTAAGGAAAAGGGAGGTTTCAAAAGGATTTTTGTATGTTAAACAAGACTCACTGGATACCAGAGGCCTTGCCATTGTCAAGTTAAGGTTGTTTTTCCTTCTAGTAAGGCATCAACAATAAGATAGTTGGGAACTTTGTGGAAGAACATTACACTTTATCCACTTCAAGTATCTGTCAATGGGCTGCAGGTTATAAGGACATTTAATTGTATCTACATTCCCTTCTGGAAGCTAGGTTATTGATAGAAATGCTTTGTTCTTGTAAATTGCTAAGACTTTTGTAAACTGAGGAAGACTCATGTATTGCAGGATTGTAATCTCTATAAGTTAACTGTTTTTCCTTTAGGGCAGTCAGGAGTGCCTGAGGAATGTCACATATATCCCATGGAGGGGGGCGTTGTGGGGTGTCAGCTTCTGTCTCTCCTCAGCTAGCCTTCTGCTCCCTCAACATCATGATCCCAGATTCCTGGGATCAAGCTCTGCTTAAGGCTCCTGGCTTAGCAGGGAGTCTGCTTCTCCCTCTCCTCCTCCCTCTTTCCCTTCTCCCGCTCATGCTCTCTCTCTCTCTCAAATAAATAAATAAATCTTAAAAAAAAAAAGCGTCTTCAAATTCCAATAACAATCAAAATCCTTTTGCAGCTCCTTTTTCAAACAAGGACTAAATCAAGGAATACACATAACACCCAATTGTAGTGTCTCTTAATGATTTAAACATGTTTTTAAATTGAAATATACATGCAAAAAATCACATGAATTATAAACACAGAACCAATGAATTTAGCACTCATTGACCTCACCTATTTCTTGTCAAGGAATAAACTAGCATTTCAGAAGTGCCAGTATCCCCATCTGTCCCCATCTCATCAATATTCCAACCTTCCTCCCTAAATGTAACTGCTATACTATCTCTTAAGACCATGTTGAGACTTTCATCCTTAATCTTCCACAAAGAATCTTGGTTTTCCTTGGTCCTTTGAGCAACCATACATATTTCAAAAACAGCTTTTCCTTTGTCTTTCACATTAAAAAAAAGAAAAAAAAAGTAAGTCTGTGGAAATATCTACTGGTATTGTATACATAGATCAACCTGGAACAAACTGACACTGTTTGTAAATTTTTAAAAAGATGTATTTATTTTATTTTGAGAGAGAGAGAGAGAGAGCAAGGGAGAGGGGCAGAGGGGGAGGGGAAGAATCTCAAGCAGACTCCCCACTGAGTGGGCAGCCCAGTCTAGGGCTCAATATTCTGAACCTGAGATCATGACCTGAGCCTCAACCAAGAGTCAGATGCTCAACCAACCAAGCCACCCAGGCGTCCCTGTTGGGGAACATTTTTTAATGTTCCGCATTCCATGAACACACCATATCCTTCCATTTACTTAGGTTTTCTTTTAAACTTATGTAAATAGGGGTGCTTGTGTGGCTCAGTAGGTTAAGCGTCTGCTTTCGGCTGAGGTCATGATCTCAGGGTCCTGGGATCGAGCCCTGAGTTGGGCTCCCTGCTGAGCAGGGAGTCTTCTTCTCCCTCTCCCTCTGCCCCTTCTCCTGCTCTCTCTCTCTCACACACAGTCTCTCTCTGTCTCAAATAAATAAATAAAATATTTAAAAAATAAATAAACTTATGTGAATAATGTTTTGGAGTTTTCAGAGTGGAAGTCATAGATATTTTTTGTTAGATTTATCCCTAGGTATTGGATTATTTTTATGTTACTTAAAAAGTTAGCATCATTTCATTTCCTAATCATGTTTGACCTGTGTATAAAAATACAAGTTATTTTTGTAAAATTACCTGAAATTTAATAGCTCTGCTATATTGTTGGTACAAATAGTGAATTTAGAGAATATTCTGAATTTTTAACCATTATATATAACTTACCACTAAATGAGTATTTTATAGTTCCATTTTCAATTTTTAGATCTTTTATTTCCTCAGTTGTCTTTTTTGCCCTGGCTATGACCACCAATATAATGTTAAAGGAATGTAGTCATCCTGTTTTCATCCTGATCTCAGATGAAATATCTCAAAATTTATCATTAATTGCAATGTTAGCTTTATTTTATAGTTATCTATTTATTAGAATAAATATTTATTTTTTGTTTGCTAACAAATTTTATAGATGTTGAGTTTTAGCAAATACTATTGCTGTAACTATTAGGATAATTATATTATTACCTTTTTCTTTTTTATTCCATTAATACAGTGAGTTATTGTATTTAGATATTTTCAAATATTATATAATTACTTACACTCTTAGAATAGACTCACTTTTTTGTAATAAGTTATCCTTCATCTATGTTTTTGGGTTCAGTTTGCTAATATTCTACTTAGTATTTTTGTATCAATAATCATGGGTAGATAGGCCCTTATTATTTCTTTCTTATGGATTTCATGCCATATTTTGTTACCAAGTTTACACCAGATTCATAAACTAGAGTGGAAATTTTCCTTCTTTTTTCCATTCTTTGGGAGCATTCATGGAAAGTTGAAAATGTTTATTCCTAGTCAATAAACATCTGGGCCTAAAGAAGCCATCTGGATCTGGAGATTTCTTTGTAGGAAGGCTTATAATTGCAGATTAAGTTTAATTAAAAGATAGGGAACTACAAATTTTTAGATTTCATTTGCATAAATTTCAGTAAAAAAAAATTGTCCACTTTATATAATTTTCAAACTAATTGGCCTGAAGTGGTTCATGATATTTTCACTGTAGGTTTATGTAAGACCTGTAGTTGTACTCCTACCCGCTTTATTCATTTCCAAAACTAATGATTTTTTCTCTCTTCTTTTTTCTTGATGAGTCTCACAAAGTATTATCAATTTTATAAGTTTTATCAAAGAAATAACACTTGGTTCTGATTGTCATCTCTATAGTCCACTTTCTTTATTTTACTAATTTCAGTTCTTATATTTCCCATTTTCTTTCTACTTTAGGTTTAATTATTCTTTTTCTAGCTTTTTGAGATGGTTCATTAGATAATTGCATTTCAATCTATCTTCTTTATTAAACATTTGAATTTAAGCTATAAATTTTCCTCTAAGCATGACAATAGCTTCATCCCATCAATTTGATCAATAGTGATTTCATTACCATGAAGGTTAAGTATTTTCAAATTTTTTATTATGATTTATTCATTAACCCATAGGTTATTTAAAAGTATACTGTTTAAGTTTCTAAAATATGGGTAGTTTCTCATTATCTTTTTATTATGGGTTTCTAGCATATTTCAATTGTGTTGAGGATAGATTGTGTAGTTTTTTGAATATATGACATTTTGAAACTTGCTTTTCCCACCATGTGGTCAATTTTGGAAGATCTTCCATGTACCCCACTAAAGAATATATAACCTCAAGTTTTGGGATGCAGTAATAAATTAGTTAAGTTTATTAACTGTTTTAAAATTTTCCATATCTCTACTGATTTTTATCTGCTTATTCTATCAGTTACTAAGGAAATTTCAAATTTCCAACCACAACTGTGGATTTTTTTTTTTTTTAAGATTTTATTTATTTGTGAGAGAGAGAATGAGAGACAGAGAGCATGAGAGGGAGGAGGGTCAGAGGGAGAAGCAGACTCCCTGCTGAGCAGGGAGCCCGATGTGGGACTCGATCCCGGGACTCCAGGATCATGACCTGAGCCGAAGGCAGTCGCTTAACCAACTGAGCCACCCAGGTGCCCAACTGTGGATTTTTTTATGTGTATCTTTTTACTTCTGTAGATTTTGCTTTACACATATTTTTCATAAAAAATTTAGAATAATTTTATCTTTCGAACTTTTAACACAATAAAATTCTTCTTTATCTCTGCTAATGCTTTATATTAATGTAGTTACAGCAGTTTTTACTTGGTCAGTACTTGCATAGAATATATGTTTCCATTCCTTTCTTTTCCATCTTTTTATGTAGCCTTAAGTTTAGTTTCTCTCAGAAGCAGCATATTAAAAAATAAACACAGTATGATGTTATTCTCTTGATACATTTAGTTCATTTACATTTAATGAAAATACTAATGCATTATGTTTAAAGATTCTGTTTGCTTATAGTTTCATTATATTTTCAATTTTTCTTTCAGTTAGAGTTTTACTTATGCATTTTTACATTATTAGGGATTTATTCAACATACATTCTTGAGTTATTACATTTGAATATAAATAGTTTGCATATTCACTTCTTAGATATACAGACTTTAGGACATTTTAAGTCCTTTTACTCCCCCAACTATGTGCTATTTTTGCTGCATAATTTGATTTTATATGTCTATTTTAAAACATTATCATTATTTTGTACAGTCAGTATTCATTCAGATTTATTCACATAAACATTCTTTTCCTCCACTGTTGATAACTTCTTGAGTTGTCGGACTTCCTTTTGGGGTCATTCTCCATCAGCCTGAAAAACTTCTCTTAATAACTCTTTCCAGGCAGCTCTGCTTGTAGCTAAATTTCCCAGTGTTGCTTGTCTGAAATGCCTTCAGTATTTCTTTATTTTTTAAAAGATACATTCATTGAGGATAGAATCCTAGGTAGTCATTTATTTTTTCATCCCTTGGAAAATATCATTATATTGTCTTTTGTTTTCATTGCCTTTATTAAGAGGTCAGCTTTTAGTTTTATTGTTGTTCCTTTGATGTTATAATATTGTCTTTCCATTCTTATCATTTTGGCAGCTCTGTGACATCTGCAACTATCTTTTTAGTATGTTTTCTATATTTTCTAGTTGGCCTTTGTGGTTGGTTTAATCTGAACCATAGGTCTCATTGATACAGGTGGAAATCCTGTCCTAGTTATCATTTAGTCTGTTATAATTACATCATTTTTAATGACACTGACATACTGAAGAGATTAATAAGCCAGTTGTCTTTTACGATGCCCTAACTTCTTGATTTGTGAATGTTTCCTTCTGGAATTGTCCAATTATTTCCTTTGACGGCATTTATTTAGTTAATCTACACAACATATTTCATCTAAATTTATATCTAAAGGATTTAGGACAATCAGATTAAAGATTGTGGCAAAAAAAAACTTCAGAAGTGATTCTATATTCCTCACAATTCATTACATTGAAAGAGAAATAAAGTTAATTTTGATCACAGAGGGCTAAAGTAGTGATAGCCTGATGTTTTCATGGTAAAGTAGTACATGTTTACTCTTCTACTAGCAAGTAAACTGATACTCTGTTATCATACATATATTGGTAAATTTCTTACAAACCTTTCATTTAATATTTTGGCATAAATCAACAGTCTTTGCCTGAATCAGTTTTTTTCCCTAAGATCTCTATCTTTATCAGATATTCTGATGTTAACATTTCCTCTGTATTTATCTTCTATAAAGAAGAACTTTTCTTCATCAGTTGAAGCTTTTTTATTATCTTGAAATGTGCCTGTTAGTGGAATATAGTAAAAATGCTTAACTCTTTATGTTTATTTTCAAATATCTTAAAAAGAAGTTGAAAACTAGGCACTTCCAATAATGATAAATTCATTGTGGACTCAATGGATTTTTATATATTCAGAATGTTTCAGTCCTGACATTTTTAGTCTCTGCCTCTATGAAGTTTATATTTCTCAGAGGAAGACAAAGAGTTAATACTTAAGCAATAGAGAAATAAACAGATAAAGTCAGATACTAATTAGTAATATGACAAAATAAGTGCTATTTTGAATTGTACATTACATCATCAGGCTAATTGTAGGCAAATAGACTCTGAAAAGTATACTGGAGACCCTAACAAACATAATTTCTTAAACACAATAAAATGTGTTTCTTGTTCATATAATAGTACTGTGCAGGTAAATGGTTAGGTAGGGTGCACTCCTCCATGTTATTCAGAGAATAAGTCTGGCTAACTCTCTTTCCTCTTCAATGTATTATGTAAATTCACTGTGGGGCCATTTGCATTCCAGTTGGCCACAGAGTGAAAAGACAGTGAAGAACCCCATATGAGAGTATTTAATGGAAAATGGTACTTCCCACTTCCTCTTGTGATCCAGTGGCCTGGAATCATGACCTTATTAATCAGGAAAGTCTCGGGTCCAATAAAAAGAGAATATGAATTTTGGGGACTTGATATCACAGGTTCAGAAGATGAAGTAACATAGTAAATAACAAGCAAGTGAAGGAATGAGCCATAGAAAACTCTGACAGAACTTTCCATCAAATAGAACAGCACTGATCCTAAAGAAGCAATAAGTTTTGCCTGTTCTAGAAATAGTAAGAAGGCAACTGGTGACTGAAGCGTAGTGAGCAAGGAGGGGAGAGGTTAGATAAGAGATCAGAGAGAATGGTAAGTAGATCCTATTTGCTCTTTACACCTTAAACCTCATGTAAAGAATGTTATAATTTTTACTAAGTATAAAAAATTCAATGCAGATGTTTAGTAATTTTTATTTTGAAAATATAAACCTCCCTGCTGTAGTAAGAATAAAATTGTAGCAAAGTAGAAGTGGAAGCAAGGAGACCAGGTAGTATCTTTCCGGCATCTCTGGTGATAGCTGACAGAGGCTTGATCTGGAATGGTTGTTGGAAGTTAATGAGAAGTAGACATACTTGGTATCCTTTGATTCCACTCTTTCTCTCACACTTCATATCCTATGTATCAGGAAATATTCCTGACTCTACTTTCAAATACTTGCAGAATCTTACCACTTTCACCACTTTTGAATGTTAATTCCTTGGTCCCACATTCGGTCTCCTCTGGAGTTCACAGTGGTTTCCTCATAGCCCTCCTGCATCTCCCTTGTTTCACTAGGTCACTAGAACCAATTCTCAAGCAGCAACCAGAACAAGCCTTTTAAAATCTAAGTTAGAGCATGTCAAACCTCAGGTCAAAGCTCTCTAATGGTTCCCTCTTTCAGAGGGAAAGCCAAAGTCCGGACAATGACCCACAAGACTGTCCTTGAGCTGATTACTTTCACTTCATGATTTCCTTTCTTTTCAACACTTGTCTCTGACACACTCCATCTGGCTTCCTCGTTATTCCTGTGATGATGCCAGTCATGTTCCCAACTTAGAGTTTCTACTCTGTTCCTTCTGTCTGTTCTCTCATCAATTCTACTTCCCTGCCTTTTTCCCATCTTTTCTACAATCTCACATTCTCACCCAGGCTTGTGTGAGTTAAACTGTTGAACACAGTGATGAGCACCACCTCAAGGCATGTCCTTACTCACTCCTCTGGCTCTACTTTTTTCATCATATAATTCACTTTCTGACATTCTTGATGCTTGTTTAGAATGTTTATAGCTTTTTACCTATTTCTTTTGCACCCCCATCTGGATTATAAACTCCATGAAGGCATTTGTCTGTTTTGTTCACTGATTTCTTCAAGTTTCTAAAATAGAACCCTAGCATATAAAAGGCAATTAATAAATGAAACTGACTGATTTAATGAATGAATAAATGAATGAGTGAAGACAGAGAGCTAGCAGACAGTATGACGGGACCTAATTTCCTCTTTAAGGATGTGGTATTTTATCACAAATATGAAAGTCAAGAGAAGTAAAAAGGGTGCTGCAGAGAGGCCTATCAGATATTATTGGCCAAGGTGCTTATCAGTTTGTATTCATTCAAAGAACTCAGAGGCCAGGTTTATTTGGCACTTATATAATAGTGGGCAAAGAAGGCAGTCTAGCCAAGAAGATTAACTAGTGAGTAATAATGAAATCGCATGAAATATTACCCTGAACAATTGATGTTCAGTTTGGTTTTTGTTTTTGCAAGCTGCTCAGTTTAATCTGGTCTGATTACAAACTCTGTTTTTATACTTAACGTAAAATAAGAACAGGTTAAATATATAGACAGGAATCAAAACTTTAATTTCTAAGACTCCTAAGTGGGCACAATTAATCTCTGAGTGTGTTTTAGAGGTTGCAATAAAAGGAGGATATTCTGTGTTCAAGCTGAGAATTACCACCATTGAAACAGAAAGCAACAATAGTCATGCTCACTGCGCATGTCTAGCTCTGCCAACTGTACTGTCAATCCATGGAAGGTAGAAGAAGTGAAAAAGATTTTTACCAAAAGGACTGAACCAGAAAGGAACTGGGAACAGAGAAAGGGCCCAGATTAAGTATCACTGCATGAATCTGACTCATTCTGTGGCTGTGAGATTTCCAAAATCAAGACTCTTTTTGTAATTTTGTCCATTTTGTGGCTACCTTTCCCACTCTACAGGTATCTTCTCTCTCTCTCTCTCTTCCTCTTTTTCATCAATTGTTCAATCCAAGTGAAAAAATACCATGAATGTTAGATCCTTACACAGAGTACAATGGGCTACACATCCTTGGAGAATTCACTCTGGAACTTCTTCCGCTCTAAAAGGCCTTAAGTTTGGCACCTTTGTTTTATACCTGCAGGGCATTTCAGTCAACAAAGAGGGATGTCTTTCTTTCCTACCTATTATTGTAATCAAACACATTGGAAAGAATGACAGTGGCCACCATGACCAAGATTCAACCTATTTTGTTTGAGATTCGGAATAGCATAGTGACTGAAAACATCTCTGTAACATAATTTAGCTTTAACTATTCATTCCTTAATATTTATCACTATCTGATGAGTAAAGCCAATTTGCCAATAGAAAATATACATATATGTAAGCATGTACGATTATATTCTTACTATCCAAAAATGGAGAATAAATCTATGCCTACACTCAAATTTCAGTGACAAATCTGCATACTATACATAATCCATGCTAAATTTAATTATCTGCTGAGAATAATTTTTCCAGCAGAGAAATAATTTTTGGATAACAATTTTCATCCCCTATGAAATACTGACTAATCACTTACAATATTTTCCTTCATGTGTAAATTTACAAAGAATAATCCAGAAGTGATCAATACAATGTTTCTAACTTCAGTTAAAAAAATTCTATTGATACTTTGTTATTTGTAATAGTAAAATGTAATTGCTTATGTAAGGAAGGAGGGAGAAGATAAGTACTTGAGAACAACCATGGAGTTCAGTCAATCCTTAGAAACACATTAATCAATAGTCATAGCTAAGCTATGAATAAGGAAGCTGAGGAATGATTTATGCAATAATTTTGAATAAACCTTTATATCAACTTGAAGGCAGTAGAAACATGCAGGGCAAAAAAGGAATCTAAGATATTGTATAACAGGCAGTTTTTCTCCTTGGTAATCACCTCTCCATTTCTCGCTGATGACCCTTAAAACTTGGCACCCTTTCTTCTTAAAATGAATGCTATTCTGGGGTGCCTGGGTAACTCATTCGGTTAAGCGACTGCCTTCAGGTCAGGTCCTGGGATTGAACCCCACATTGGGCTCCCTGCTCAATGGAGATCCGCTTCTCCCTCTCCCTCTGACCCTACCCCCTGCTTGTGCTCTAGCTCTCTTTCTCTCTCTCCCTCTCAAATGAATAAATAAAAGATCTTAAAAAAAAAAAAAAGAATGGTTTCTATCTACATATGTAAGTGATAGGTAGAAACAAACTTACTAGTTCCTGCTTACTTACCCAACATCTCATGGTTCACGAAGGCTCTCCTCTTCTTGTCCCTGTGCTATAAATGATATAAAATTACTTGTCTGGGAAAGACTTAGCTTCATCACTTCCCTGAAAATTCTACACTATCTTGAGAACCCTCATGACTTTTAATTGTGTCTTTTTTCCTAGATATTTTTTCTCACTTCTACTTTTATAAGATTACAATGACCTAACAATCTTAAAAACTGAGAGCACATAAATAACATGGTTATACAGTCCCCAATTTGATTAATAAAATACATTTTGGAGAGACTGAATGTCATTTTCAAGGTCATGCAGACTACAAAGCCATGGCTAAAATAAGAGAAGCCTCTTCACAGGAACCATTTATAAAATATACTTTCTCAATCAGACTCATTTTATTTTTTATTTTTTCACAGACTCATTATGGTTAAAAAAAAAAAAGAATAAATAAATAGACTGTAACCCCAGTCACTTCTAAGCAGACTACAAAGCATTGCTATTGCTAGGTTTTGATACTTTAAAAAAATCTATTTCCAGAAATGATGCATTCTAGAGATTGAGGGAATGGTAATAGCAAGACCATATATGGCAATAGAACACTAACCCACAGCCTTGTTAGCAATCTGCTGGAGACAACAAACCATAACCTCTGTAGCAATTAGCCCAGAATGGTCAGGACTTGGTCAATGAGTGTCAGCTTCTCTAATTGTTGCCTAGCTCCCAATTCAGGATCAACCAGAGAAAGCCAAATATGTTCTTCAAACAATCACACAGGATGCCCTGCTTCTAGATAGCTCACCTGCAGCTTCCCCATGCCAAAAACCTCCAACCAGACCAAACTTAAAGCCTTCTCTTTTTATTGCCATAAAGCTATTCTCTCCCCTGCCTGTCTTTGAGTCTCTGCAACACCCAAGTGATGGTGGCTGATTCACTTTCAATAGAAAGCTCTGAATAACTAGCTTTTGTTTGTTCTCATTTGGGTATCTTAATTTATTTCCACAAGGTAAACCTTTAAGAAGTGACTGAACTTGAGAGTCTATCATAAAATTTGAAAGAATAATTTTACTTAGAAAAACTTGTTTGACTTCCAAGACCTAATATAATCAAAACTTCAAGGCAAAATTTTCTTAGCTGTAATTTCAATAAAGCACTTAGCTAAGTGTTCTTATTCTATCTGCATATATACATGGTCTATATGAATATACCTCCAGATGATTTTGCCTCAGTAGACAAGGTCAGACTAATATTAAAAGAAAAAAAAAAGATGAAAATAAAGCTCTTGGGGCACCTGGGTGGCTCAGATGGTTAAATGTCTGCCTTTGGCTCAGGTCATGATCCCAGGGTCCTGGGATGGAGCCCCACATCTGGCTCCTGGCTCGGCGGGGAGTCTGCTTCTCCCTCTCCCTCTGCCTCTCTCCGTGCTCATGCTCTCTCTCTGTATCTCTCGGTCTCAAATGAATAAAAAAGAAAAAGAAAAGAAAGCTCTTGAGAATCAAATGGGCTTTTTTTAAAAGAAAATCCAAATTACAACTAATACAGCTGGAATTGAAATGAACCAAGAATACCTTTAAGCCTGGAACAAAGGCCAGTAAGAAAAAGATCCCAACTATTTAAGAAATAAAAGTATCCATCTCTAATGTGGCAGAAGTTGGTGAAATATTCAACTCCTGGAGCAATACAAAGCAAAGAAGAAATAATTTTTTGATAAGAGGACAAAACTAATGGATATTCTCAGCAAGCCTAAAAGCTATGTTACCACAATAGTGGAAAGATAATGGTTTCTACCTCTACAATTCCTTTCAATGATTGTTTTGCCAATATACAGTGTAAAGGAAACAAAGACTAATAATTGCTTGTCAGTATTGAAAAAGCATGACTGGCATCGTGACGAGAAAGAGCTGAGGGGAAGGTGGATGCCACTTCACAGCTATAGCGGATACTAACAGGCTGTGCTATATTCACGCCAAAGGAATGAGAAAGGAAGGAACATTTGAAGGTCAAGTTAAATAAGCTGTTTACATCTTTCCAGTTAAAACACATTTCAAAGGCCAAAGGATTTGAGTCATTGAGGAAATTTAAAAAGGTGCAAAATGATGCAACACATCACATTAAAAGTTAGAACTCTGTGTGCCAGGTTCAATTGCAAGTGTGTTGAGAAAGCTTGACTGCAGAATCTTATAAAGCAAAATTGTAAGCCATCAGGTCTTTCTCTATGGGGGAAAATGCCCTACATTATACTGAAGACTAATTCCTCAATGATATGCAATACAAAACACTCAAACAGATTTAAGTAACCGAAAGGCTGCTGAGATTCCACAATAAAAAGAAAATATAGCACATAAAAATTAGCATCTTCACTTTCAAATAAAGTAGTCTTAAGAAAACAAGGACTAAAGAATCCTACCTTTAAACACATACTGAATTCTGACTATATCCATCTAGAGATATATAGACAGCCTGGAACTGGAGAGACCGACAACGTACAGAGAGTAAAGTTAGACAATCATGAGTGGTAAATGTGTAGTTCTAGGCATTTAGTAGCTCTGTATTCCATAACAGGAATTGTGTTTTTCCCAGCAAGACCTCACAACACAAAGAGCTGTAACAAGATGGATGCATATGTGGAATTTAAGAAACAAAACAAATGAACAAAGGGAAAAAAGAGAGAGAGAGGCAAAGCAAGAAACAGACTCTTAACTATAGAGAACAAACTGATGATTATCAGAGGGGAGGTGGGTGGAAGGATGGGTGAAATAGGTGATGGAGATGAAGGAGGGCACTTATGACGAGCACCAGGTGTTGTATGGAAGTGTTGAATCACTATATTGTACACTTCAAATTAATATTACACTGTATGTTAACAATAACAACAAAAAAATACATACAAAAATAGTGGTTTGATATCCACATGTCTAAATGACTCCCTAAGGAATTTTTTTTAAGATTTTATTTATTTATTTGAGAGAGAGAGAGTGAGCAAGAGAGAGAGCACGAGCAGGGTGGAGGGGCAGGGGGAGAGAGGGAGAACCAAGCTCCCTACTGAGCAGGGAGCCCGATGGGGGCCTGATCCCAGGATCCTGGGATCATGACCTGAGCCAAAGGTAGATGCTTAACCGACTAAGCCACCCAGGCATCCCTTCCCTAAGGATTTTAAAAAATTTGTTTTTATATCTTCTCCCTTCCCCCGATGTAAGAGTTCCAGGAGTACCTGGAGTCTAAAAGCTTCATATATTTCTCACTAGATTTATCTAGTCATGCGCTTTTGTTGACAGCAATACCCAAACATCTCAAATATGAAAAATAATTAATAACATTTAATTATGTCATGGTCATATTTGCCATACATTAACTGCTGTTACCTACCTGCGTATCAACAGTAAGGCTCATTTGACTGGTATTTTTCTTCTAGTTCAACCTCACTGCAATTTACTCAAGGATACTGAGGCAAAGAAGAAGTTAGCAAACCTCATTCTCAGGAAACAAATTTGATGCTAAGTAAATTTATTGTTTTGTTCGTATGCCTATTTTGTGCACCCCTCCTGTTCAACAACCATCCAGATCCAATGAAGGTGAGAGTCAACCTCTATAGGTTTTTCTGCCTACAGAAAAATTCAGCACTAAAGCATAAATAGGATTTCATACTCCTGAAAATGCTCCTCTCCAATGTTAATTGGAGATTCTTCTCTGTTAAGATTAAAATACAGAAAATACATTCACATTATTTAGTGGCTTCTTAAAGCAGTCTCAGAGGGGCAGTCCAAAATGTGATATCATCCATTTTATGCCTAAACTTCACATCAGTTACATTCTTACTTCATAGATGAAATGCAGATTTAATTCTTCTATACACCAGGCAGCTTTTTTTTAAGCTTTTATTTATTTATTTGAGAGAGAAAGAAAGAGAAGAAGAGCATGAGCAGGGAAAGGGAGAAAGAAAGGGAGAAGCAGACTCACCGCTGAACAGGAAGCCCAACGTGGGGGTTGATCCCAGGATCCTGGGATCAAGACCTGAGCCAAAGGCAGATGCTTAACTGACTGAGCCACCCAGACGCCCCCGGCCAGCTGTTTTATTAAGCACACAGACACACAAAGGAATCTTCTAATACCCTCCTCCCCCTTTGCTTGTATTATTTCCCTATTTTCTTGTTGCCTTTACCATCAATTTTATCCAAAGACTTGTATCTCTTTGGTATATTTTCTCAAATTACATTTATGTTAAGGAATCGAAATCTCTATCCTTCAACAGGAAATGGCCTTCTTAGCTATTACATGAATAACTCTTTTTTTAAAGTACCCCCTTCTGCAAATTCCTTCCCACCCAGAATTTAACTGAGGTCCTCATTATGTCTCACTGGGGCATTTGCAATGCCTTCAAAACTGACCTGGATATTGTCTCTTTCTACAGAAGTCCACCCTCAATATTGCTACCTAAGTTATTTCCCTAAGACCAATAGATGTTTATGTTACTTTCTGCTCAAAAACCTATTGTTGACCCTTTATCAACTACAGATTAAAATCAACATTTCTTACCTTCACAAAGATTATCCCCAAGAATGCATTTCCATCTTTTTCCTTCCTTCGTGGTACACAAACATGAAACTCCAGCCAGCCAATCCAATTCCTCATGTGGAGTATGTCCATCAGTGGCTCAGTTGTCGATAGCAAATAGCATGGTATACTGTTCCTGAACTAACTCTCATTTCTCTTGCACATGGCAAATCTATTTTCACTTTTAGGATAAGCTCAATTTTTCTCTTTTGGTAGGCCTGGATCTCTTAGAAAGAATTTTATCTTCCCCTGATTTCTGAAAGAACTTTGTCCATACAACTACTATAATATCTAGTTCCTATAACTTTAATTTATATATGTGTGCTTCTATTTATTTCACCAATTGTAATCTTTTGAAATGAAAAGCTTATTCATTTTTGCTTTTTAAGACCTTGCTTAGAACATCCAACATACATGCTATCAATAAGTATTAACATTGGAATGAATGAGTACATGGATTAATTAATATTACTCTATGACTACACACTGTGCACTAACCTTTACAGTCTTTTTTTTTTTTTAAAGATTTTATTCATTTATTTGAGAGAGAGAGAGAGAGCACATGAGAAGGGGGAGGGTCAGAGGGAGAAGCAGACTCCCCGCTGAGCAGGGAGCCCGATGTGGGACTCGATCCCGGGACTCCAGGATCATGACCTGAGCCGAAGGCAGTCGCTTAACCAACTGAGCCACCCAGGCACCCTCCTTTACAGTCTTTTAATGACCACAGAAATCAGAAAATAGATGAAGCAGCATATGATCATCTATATTAAGGATTAAAAAAAAATGGCATCTGAATATGTGTGAGGAACACATACAGAATATACAAGAACTCCTACAATTAGGAAACAGTAACTTTGGTATCTTCTCATATCCCTTGAAGGGTCTCATGCTTGTAGGCAGCTATCCTACATATTATATTGTCACTTTGCAAAATGACAAATCCAAAAGCATTCCACAAAATTGACTTTCTCTTTTGGGACAGATGGGTAAGTAGTGGTTCCTGACTTCAAAAACTGGAGACACTCTTAGCTTGAATATATTATACACATTGCAACATGAATATATTCTAGAAATATCCTAACTTTAAAACTCAGTGATTTTAGGAGATTATTAGTAAAAGATGAAAGTTCTACCAACAGGTTTTGACTTGCTTTTCATTCAGAGCTCATTATTCTCACGTCATATGAGATTTTATGTATTCAATTTCTTCACTCCCATAATTCATTTATTACTACTCCAATTAAGTTATAATTTTTGAAAATAGTAAGATAATTAAAGTAGGAGTAATATTCATAACTTTCAGTGTAAGCAGTTTAAAAATATCACTTGTGTCAGTAACTTCCCATAAATTTATTCGAGAACAGCAATTCTTCTTACCAAGAATAAAACAAAACCATGGTAATTTTAGAAATATATATTTATTCAATGCTCTTTTAGATGTCCATGAAGATACAGAATACATAAGAAATATGGATATCTTATCACAGGAAGACTTAGAGAAAGATGGTAATCACAACTTATCAGGAGTGTGAAAGAGAAAAAGGAGTACAGGCAAACAAACAAACAAAAAACTAATATCCAAGAGTTTAAAATCAAACTGAAAGGTTTGCCCCAGGATCCTAGTAGGTCTCGCTGGGGAGAGTGCTTACATGCTTTCTTTATATTTGGAACACAGAATCTGATAAAAGTTGTTTGCTGTGTTAACAAAAACTTGACTTCAATTTTATTTGGTGGAAGTTTAAATTTGTCATTTTTATTTTCATTACCTTTTATTTTTCCAACTATTTCACACTTTTGTTTCTTCCATTCCAACATCATGTTAAAGATAGCAAGCTTAAAGTTTTTGCAGGCCTTAGAATTATTTAAAGAACATATCATTTAGTTTTCTACACAAACATGTTTTTGACGATGAGTTAACCTAATGGTAAGAGTTTACAAAGAGGGGAGGCCTTATTTGAAAACATAAATCTAAAAATTCAAAATTGTCTTGTCTTCATAACACTGCAATACAGTTTGTAACTCTTCATTAATATTGTACCACTATCAGGGTATTATTTCCCAAAGGGCTTGAGAAAGAAGCTACATAAACAATTTGATGATGACAAATTAGCATTATAGAGTACTCTCAATATGGAAGGCATTATGTGGGACAGACTTGCTAATTATGAGATGTCTCCATAATAAAGCAAATAAATAGTCATAGCCATGTTTATATATTTCCTTGGGACCTCAAGGTTAAACCCCACCAACAGAGGCAAATAGGCTAACAAAAAATTAAGGCGTTTCCTCTGTGGAATGAAGAAATTTTACCTACTCCCCAAATCTTTCAAATAAATGCGGTTTAAAAAAGTTGAGGAAGGGAAAGAATAGATGAGCTGGTAAGAATGGAGTGAGTGGAGTGAGCAAACCTAGAATTAAACCACAGGGGTAGCCATAAAGAAAGGGGGCTTCAAATCTTTTGTATAAGACTTAGTAGTGAGAAACTTATTAAATTTACTAAAAGGCATAAAAAATACTTGAATGAATACAGGCAAATTAAGTGGGGATGACCCATGCTATAAATAATATATATATTTTATATATATATATAAATGAATAATCAATGTTTTTCAATATTATTGATTTTAGTTGCCTTAATAACTCAGATAGGTACCCCACCACACAACTTATCTTATGAGCATATGTTTATGGGCACCCATTTATCCTTCCATCCTTCTCCTTTTATATTATAGGGGATGTTCTTCCTAGACAAAGTTGCCTCTCCTCCCCTTTTTCAGTAGATTTTGTTCTCTCCTGTCTTTTCAAGAAGCTTTAAGTATTGGATATTCTTTCTCTTACTTCCCTCTCAAAAAGACATTTTCCCAAAGCTTTAAAAACACTGAATTCTTCCCATTAAAAAAAAAAAAACACAAACTTTGTTCTCACTTTTTTCTACTTTCTCTTTCTATTCATAAATTCTTGAAAAGTCTTTTTTGAAAATATCTTTGTTTCCTTAACTCCCATTATTCATTCCATTCACCCTTAGCTTTCTTTTCCCACACATCATAGCTTTTGTTAAGATCACCAATGACCTCGAGGTCCCTGAAACCAATGACTTTTTATTCTCCACTTATTACATGAAACTATGTTGTTGGCACACATTTCCTTGAATTTTTGTAATTATTAGATTTGGCCTCTTAAGCCATCTCTATGCCAGATATTTCCAAATCTGTATCTCCTAATTTCTCAGTTGAGTTATAGAGCTATATGTTAAATTACTTTCTCTCTTTAGATACCCAAAAAGTGCCACAAACTATACAAATCCAAATTAATGATCCCCCACTCCACTCCATCACCACATTAATTTTTTTTATTTCTGTTTATTTATGCACTTATATATTTATTTTTCATAGCATAGCGTTTAAGAACGTGAGCTCTTAGTCAAATATCTTGAGTTCAAGTGCTAGCTTTGCCAATGAAAAGCTAAAAATCTTGGACAATTTATCTAATCTCTGTCTTGATTCTCTCCTATAAAAAAAAACTTTAAATTCACTTTCAAAATTAAGTGACTTAAATAAGAACAGTTGAGAACATTACCTGGCATAGTAAATACTTAATAAATATTACCTATTATTAGTTCTTATTTCACCATTCCAATACCTCTTTGCTAGTTACATGAAAGAGAAATCTGAGAGTCATGCTTGAAATGTACCAACACTTACTTCTGTACTGATTCCATCACCAAGCCTCAGTGTTTAATGTCCTAAAGAACTTTCAAAATTGTCCACCTCACTCTCTATCAGTTCTAGTGTAGTACAATCATTATAAGTTACTTTATTCTTTCCTACTATTGCCAAGCCAGAGTTTGCATTTTCCATGTTAGAATCTTTCTAGAGGAAATAAAATCTATTTAGCTTTTACTTCACTACGAAACCAACTGAAGAATTCAATTCAAAACTGTATTTAAGTAGTTCAAATTTATTTGCAATATGTCATTTATATACATACAAATATGTACCTACAAAGAAAAACAGAGGGTTTTATGGTCAAGTATCTTTGGAAAACAATGTATACTATTCCCTTTCTTAGAGATTTACCATCAGTTAGTTTTGGAAAAGGCACTACTTGTCTTTGTGTGACTTAGTATTTCCCAATGGATTTGGCCATCATACTATATTCTGAAGTAATATTATTAGCACTTGTTGGGAGATGCCACACCATATAATGAGGATCTATAAATATTTTAGCAGGAAAAGGACAGGAATAGAATTGTGTCTTAGAAAGACAACTGGCTGTGACATGAAGAATGGACTTGATGTTATATAAAAGATACATCACTAAAGGCAGTATTCTATACTTTTCCTTATACAGGTTCATATAAATGATTCATTCATCTTTTTTAAATGCTAACTAAACCATTCTCTCAGTCACTATTGATGTCTGGATTCTCCTACACTTACCAGATACTTGCCAAGTCCCACTCTTATCACACCCTTCAAGTTCTCACTATCTTTAAAAAGGAAATAATTAAAAAAAAAAAAACCCAATTTCAACCTCTGTCCGTATTGCACATCTGAGCTAGACTAACTTTATTAAAGCAGCTACTGAATAGGTGATTTCCCTATAAATGTCACATATGGCTTTTCAAATTTGACCCATGGGAGGAAGGCAGGTGTGGGCTTTAGGTGAGGAATAAAGTCACTTTTGGAAGAGGCAGAGTGCTTCCATTCCCAGCATTTTACAGTGGTACCAAGAGCACCTTCTGAGGCTCGAAAATAGGTGGGCTTCATTGCTTATAAGATCAAGTAAAGATACCTTTGCCCCACAATCAAAGTTCACCACAATCTGGCCACTGTCTAACTTTTTAGTTTATATTTCCAGTGACATAACACAAACTCCTCTCTATAGGCAGTTGTATATGTCTGCAAATAGAAAAGTCTAGAATGCATCCATATCCAGCTATCCTTTCTTTCTTGATATTTCAGAAGATTAAGCTTCCCAGTGCTCTTGCAAATAGGCAGGTCATTGCAACAAGCTGTGGTCAATGAGTTGTAGGTGGAAGTGATGTATATTACCACTAGGCCAAGCATTAAATTGCTAGGGCAATACCTTTCAGTTCTCTCTCTCTCTTGCTGCAGAAACTGTGAAAAGACACCCTTTCTACATAGGCCAGGTTCACGATGGTGGAATATTTGCCAACCTGTGTCCACGAATAATGCTGTGGAGCAAAGTCCCCCCACTGACCCTTGTGGGACATGTAGAATTAGAAGGAAATACATTTTGTCCTGTTTAGCCACTGAGATATGGGAGTAGTTTGTAATCTCAGTGGAACCTAGCCTACCCTGACTAATAAAAGTCCTTTATTAATATTACCTCTAAATTTTTATAGGAAATTTGGCCACAAATTATTTGCATTCTTTCCCTAGTAAAACAGGGTCACGTTGTTTGGGGCGAGGAGAAAGAAGATAACTCAGAAGAGAAAATATAACAAGTCATATTTAAAGAATCCTAAGATTATCCTGGGAAGTACCCTCTAGTAAAAGCCGGTATATCATCAGTAAATAAGCATGTGAGATCTTTTTTGCTTGTCTTTTCTTATATTTTTTTTGTTATGATTCTATATGGCTACAGAAAGAACATCAGTCTTAACAATATCAATCTTCAAAGTAATCAATTCTACACATTTTATTATAGTCATTTTACTTAAAGAAAAGAAGTTAGTTCTGAAAATAAAAATATCTGAAAGAAAGAATGTTCACAGGAGACACATCAGAAAAATATCAAAAAGCCAGACAAATGAAAAAAAGAAGACTCTTCTCTGTGCTTATAGGAATAAACCCTGCACATTCTTTTCTGAGTTTTAGGACAGTTTAAAGTCAGGATGTCATTGTTATCAAGGGCAGAAGGCTTGATTATTTTCTTCTGGTGATTTTAGTGGTGTGTTGTCTGACATGAAGAAGATAATTTTCCCTCTTATTTGTATTTACCTTCTTAGGGATTCTCTTTGTATTTAGTTATTTGAAGTATTTTGGGGCAGAGTGATTTGAAAAGGATTACCACTCACTCTTTCTTCTTTCTGTCCTATTTCTTGGAGTCCTTTGCTGGTACTAAAATGGCTTCATGCCTTTCAAGTATGAAATGACTCTCAGTCCACCTTAAAAAAAATTCACATTACTTTATTAGAAATTGCTTTATTTCTCATTGCTCTGCTGCCATAATATTACATTCAACTATCTGAGCACCCAAGAAAACCAGCTGGGCCATGCCCTAGATGAGATAAAGAGAGACCACTGCATGCTTCCATGGTTTCTCATTTAAGGATATGGGAAATAGAGAAAGTAGATCAGCACAAACAATATATAGGCAGATGAGATAGGGAAATCTTTTCTATTGCAGTAGCTCCAACTTTCTCCTCCATATCTGGCTCCTATTAATTGGCAAAACTGTACAGCATCCCACCTCCACTCATCCAGGGAAAAACTGGGTTGGATTATTTTAAAAGATAAATTGTCTTCATATATGAATATTGAAACAAAATTGGATCATTTTCTAAATTTCATTTGGCTTAAATAGCCTTAGGTTAAAAATGAAAATTTAAAATATGGCCTTGGCTTGACCTTTGCTGTCTTATTTCAGATGGTCATTGTGGAAGGTTTTAAATAAAAGATGATCATATTAACTGAGCTTTCTTCAAAGGTCAGCTTGTCTATTTGTCTGAATAGTTTTGTTATTTTAAGAGAGAGTCATGTTTTCATTTGGGGGCCATCCATATGCATGGCTAAATAGTATTCATTGTTTCAAAATTGCAATTCCATGGTTTTGTTTAAAACATAAAACATCAGTTAGGAAACTCTAATATGCATTTCCTGCATTCCTGGCTGCTATAGGACAAAGACTGGGCAATGAGGAAATAGTGGCTTCCTTGGGAACCAGAGGGAAGTGCTCAAAAGGATGTGCAGGGAAAACACAAAAGGAGATTTTGCCTACTTCTCAATTCTTTTCTAGGAATAGTTCTCTCAACGTTAACAGTGTTTCCTTATATATACTTACATGTAAGTAAGTTGAGATTCACACAATAAAGAATGGCCAAACAAAGTTCAACCTGAAAATTAACTCCATATTAAAGGAAATGGGACCATGAATGTGCTGGATGAGAGACAAGTTGACTTTAAAATATTTGGTTTGTGACTATTGACCAGAAATATTTATTCAATGTCCCCATGAGCATTAAGCTGTGGTAAGTTAAATATCGTGTGGGGGAAGAGGAAGGGAAGAATATATTTAGCATGGTTTTCTGAAGAATTTCCTTGAAAGGAGGAACCTCACATAATTCTGCTTTTTAACCAAAGGAAACAAGTGAAATTATATAACTACAGTAATACTCTCTTAACTTGAAAATATTGAAATTTTGGTTTTATATATTACCATCCCATTTAGAAAACACTCACCAATGCTGTTGTTCCACACACGGAGTTGGGGACTAGAGATATACAGAGATGGTGGTCCTTTCCCTCAAGGAACTTCAAGTAAACAATACCACAGCCATGGCCACATTGACAGTAAAGGACTGTTATTTTCAGGTCCATGAGCTCATCTTCCATGTGTAAGACTTTTATTACTATGTTGTGATCTCTGGGAGGCATCCTTTAAAAGTGTGATAACTAAATCATGCTAAACCTATCCTACTTGATTTGAAAGAGCCTGACCTAGCAAGACAGAAATAAAAAAGAACTGTAATTTTATACTGTTTCAAAGTGCTTTCTGTGACTGCGATAGTGCCAACCTGATAAGTTAGAATTGATTTCCAAATGACTTCATATTTTATTCTTCTTTTGTTCACACAGTGTTCTGGGTCACAGGAAGGGAAACAAAATTTGTCAGAAAAAAATTTAAAAAATCTATTGATAGTTTTAGGTAAATTAAATTCTACTCCATTTTAAGGCAGGTATCAATTTATGGTGTGTGGAAATAATCTATAACTAAAAATGAAAGTTATTTTG
This sequence comes from Leptonychotes weddellii, assembly GCF_054177405.1. Lineage (NCBI taxonomy): Eukaryota > Metazoa > Chordata > Mammalia > Carnivora > Phocidae > Leptonychotes > Leptonychotes weddellii. The sequence continues at coordinate 108,202,950 of NC_138376.1, read as the reverse complement.
ATATTAAAATTAAAAATAAAATATTTCTTACTTGCCATTCTCAAATTTTATATAAAGTGTTTTTTTTTTTTTTTTTGCCTAGAAAATAGGGCTAGGGAAAGTAATTTGAGCTTCCTTTCTTATAGTAGTACAATTTAAATGTTTGGTTTAAATTTTATTTCAAGCCCATTATATTTTCATGTTACATATTTGTATTATACCCTCTACACATTTATAAAATCATTCAGTGTGAGTGAATCTATAGTAAACTGCCATTCTGAAGAATAGCACTGTTAATCAGTTCAGAAAAGGTCATGCTTTGTTTGCTTGTTCTATAAATCATGCATACATTTCTTCTAAGTGGCTTAAAAATGTGCAAGGTCTCAATTCCACCAAGCAAAGTAACTGCATATTTTTGAATGAAAATTTTCAACGGCTATAATGGAAGAAGTGACATGGTTCACATTTTACATAAAAACAACTAATAGAACTTTCAAGGGCAAAATCAGCCTGTGAAGATGAAACCAAAATGACTGGAAACCGAAGGCACACACTAAGTTAGTCATTGATTGATTTAGTTGGGAGGGTCCCAGTAAAATGCTGACATTGATTTATCTTTTAATCTAACAGAATAACAACAAATCTTAAAGCAATCAGTTTTAATGGTCTTAATAACTCCAATCAAATTATTCACCTTCCACATTAATATAGGAGGTTGGCTTCATATTTATTAATCAGATTTATCAAATAAATATCAAATATGTGTGCCAAACTAAACTCTAGTCCTTCAGTTCTAATAGATTCTATTAGCATTCCATTTTTAATTGCTGTCCCTCATAATTCAGATGACCATAGGTCCCAGTTTTCTAAGCATGGTCATGGTTCTGGTATATACTCTTTGCACTGGCATAATTTTAAGAGACTCTCCATTTTCTGAAATGTCCTGCTTTGAAAGATAAGGTATGTGGCCACCATGCTCATAACTCTGCTTTTATTATTCCCTGTTTCTTTAGGGCCGATTAAAGTTAAAATTCTCCTTTAAGAATGGTGTGCCCAAATGTATAAAAAGACCACAACTTACCAAATCTGATATTTCCTCCCCTACTTGGTGAAAGATCCCTTTTCTCAGCTCTATCATATGTCTGAGTCCCCGGAAAGAGGAGCCTGGCAAGATAAAATTTTGCTGACAGGCTGCTCTCTAAGCTCTTCTTTTCAAGACCTCCATTTGAAAAATAAAAAGTTGAGTTTTGTTTGCTTGTGATTTTTTTCTTTTTGTCCTTCTGACAATAGCAGAAGTGAAGATGATCCTTGTGAATCAATTTAAAAAAGGAAAGCTGCTTGATTTTGTTGTCCTGATACAAACTTGAAATGTCTAAGATAGTGATGTAATGAAATCTTAGCACTGTTTCCTAATATTGATTACATTTTGCATTGGTTTTATGTTCTGTAACAACAGAGGTTCTATCAGTGGTGAAAATGATGAGCACACGGGAATCTTCAGGACTCTGTTGGAGTCACAATGAGGCTTTCACCATCAATGTCATGGTTCTACTTAGAGATGTGCTAGAAGGGACACCTGCACCCGGGGCTCTCCAGGAAGTGATGGTAAGTGAGGAAAATGGACAGATGGACAGGAAGAGGGTGTGCTCCATGGAAATAAGGCAAGGTTGATAATGGGAAAGAGAAATCAATGACACAGCAATGCAACTTCTACAGAGTTTCCAACCTAATGGATTTCTCATTTAGCTAGACTGTAAATTTGATCCTGTGCAACATTTACTTTCTTTATTTAGATCAGGATTAAAAAGGAACACCTAAAAAGGCCACATAGGATAAAGAGACTGTGAGATGCCTTCAAAGGGATAAACATTTCCCAGAGGATATAAATAGATTGTTGTTTTGATCCATTTAAAAGGTCATTAGCCAAATGTTCTGTTTCTTTCTCTCTCCCTCTCATTTTTCTCCATCTCTTTCTCACGCACAGAGGCATATATTAGAAAAAAAAAATTAAATCAACAAAGCCAACCCATCCCTAGTTCTAACAACAAAACACAAATTTAGAATTAAATTTTTAGTGGTTTCAAAATTCAAGTTCCACTTGCATTTTGGATAAAACAAATCTTTTTTATTTAACTAAAATGCACTTAAAATAATTCCAAAATTAAAGAACTAATGAACAAGCGTAAAAATTTCAACCATAAAAATTTGAGAAATAAGGTTGGCAATTTCTATACTCTTTTTAAAATCATAACCAGATAAAGACATTAACTTGAAGTGTTCTGCTCCTCTGTTTAAATTTTAGGGGTGCTTGTGTGGCCCAGTCAGTTAAGCATCTACCTTTGGCTCAGGTCATGATCCCCGGGGTCCCGGGATCTGGCCCCAAATTGGGGCTCCTTGCTTAGGAAGGAGTCTGCTTCTCCCTCTCCCTCTACCCCTCCCCCCAGGTCCTGCTCTCTCTCTCTCTTTCCCTCTCAAATAAATAAATAAATAATATTTTTTAAAAATAAATTTCATATAAAGGATCTAACAAATTACTAATAGCTGATAATCATCAGGTTTTACCAGGTTTACAAAGCTAATTTTGTGGTGCTAATAGGCCCTAGTGGGGAAATCAGTTCTCAGTTAAATAAACAAATCATTAGATTTGCAGTAGAGTATTTAATATGGACACAGAGTACGAAATGGATAATCTCATTTGTAGACCAAAATATTGCTCAAGTGAATACTATAAAAATTGCATGATCACTATGTCAGGCAGAATGGACAATGCCAAAAAAGGAAAAGATATCGTCCTTGACCTTGAGTTATTTATACTTAACTGGAGACACATGCATAAAACAACCGAGAATAATTCCAAGCAAACCATGCTACACTAACCTTTGATTATAAGCCCCCAGTGTGCATGACCTACATCTTAAATAAACTACATTTAATATTTAACAAATATTTATTAAATACTGATTATCAGGCACCATATTGGGCACTGACGTTATACCATCAAACAAAATAAAGTCCTTCTTCTTGAGGAACTTATCTAACCTTAGTGGAGAGAATCACGAGTAAGTAAAAAGAAGAATATAATCTTTTTGAACAAAAAACCAGACCATTTGAACTTCAATATTTTGCTGTATATTTTTCATGACTTTTATTCATCTAGGTTCTCTAGAGAAACAAAACTGATAGGATAGGTAAGTAGATAGGTATATAGATGGATAGATAGATGATAGATAGATACATAGATACATAGACACACACAGACAGATGTGAGAGACAGAGAGATTCTCAGGAATTGGCTCATATGTTTTTGGAAGCTGAGAAATCCCAAGATCTGCAGGCATTAAGCTGAAGATCCAGGAAAGCCAATGGTATGGCCTTTCATGACCGAGGCTCGGAAGTAACAAAACAATTCTGTCATATTTTTTAACTGATTGAATTTGTCATAGGCCCACCCAGATTCAAGGGAGGGGACATAGACTCAAAATCTAGGCAGAGGGAATGTCCAAAAAAGTTGCAGTTACATTTTAAAACTACCAAAATCAACATGTCTCTGATTGTGAATGTGAATCTTTTCATATAATCTCCTCTATGTATATATCCTTTTCTTTAAATTGCTGCTCTTTATTGTTATTAGATAGTTGTTTATCACTCATTGATTAATAGGAATCTTTATATATTTTATTTCATTAGCTTTGGGAATGAGACAAATACAAGTATCTTCTTTTCATATGTTAAGTTTGTGATATCTTTTCTGACATTAAATCAAATTAATGACAGTAAAGTCTACAAATCTATTCCTTTAAGGATTATACATTTTGTGGCTTGTTAACTTTCCCTACTCAGAGATAACAGAGTTATTCTATTACAGTTAGTACCAAAATTTTTTTAGGTTTTGATTCAAGAATTAATTTATTTTTGTGTTTCATGGACTCTCCATTCCGATTCTTTGGTCTATGAGTTTCTCTCTTTCTCTCTCATATACATCTATATATATATATATATATATATATATATATATATATATGCACATACAGTATGTATAGACATATACACACATTATATGTGCATACACACTGCATGAATGTATATTATCATGTGATGTACATTCTTATGTGTAATACAGATATATACAAAAACACATTTCTGTACATATACATATTTCTGAATATATGTATGTGTGTATCTTTATACTAATACTACTACATCTTTATCCTAAGTTTTGCTATCAGGTAGTGCAAATATTCTGCTTTTATTCTTCAAAATTAACTGTACCGTTCTCTTTCATATGAATTTCAGGATTAAGTTATCTCTGCCTATTTAGAAAAAGAATGCTGTTAATTTTTTTTACATAATTGCATTAAACATAAATACTAATTTAAGGAGAAATGACATATTTGTGGTATTGAAACTTCCCATCTGTAAGCATTGCTTATCTGTATCTTTCAACTAAGTTTTATAGCTTCCTCCTTCCAGATGATTTTGCATTTTTTTTTGGTATAAGTATCCTGAAAAAACATATTTTTTGAGTAATGGGATGTTTTATAATTGCTATTATTTAAAATTGTCTAGGGCGCCTGGGTGGCTCAGTTGGTTAAGCGACTGCTTTCAGCTCAGGTCATGATCCTGGAGTCCCGGGATCGAGTCCCACATCGGGCTCCCTGCTCAGCAAGGGGTCTGCTTCTCCCTCTGCCCTCTTCCCTCTCGTGCTCTCTGTCTCTCATTCTCTCTCTCTCAAATAAATAAATAAAATCTTAAAAAAAAAAAAATTGTCTAATTACTGTTCCTGGTACTAATGCTATTGGTTTTTGCATATTGATTTGGCTAAAGTCTATTATTAGTGCTAACAGTTTGTGTGGATACCTTAGATTGTTAAACAAACAATCCTCGATCTGTGAATGATGGCAATTTTACCTCATTCTTTCCTATTTTAAAATCAGGCCTAGGGGCGCCTGGGTGGCTCAGTCATTAAGCGTCTGCCTTCGGACAGGGTCCTGGGATCGAGCCCCGCATCAGGCTCCCTGCTCCGCGGGAAGCCTGCTTCTCCCTCTCCCACTCCCCCTGCTTGTGTTCCCTCTCTCGCTGTGTCTCTGTCAAATAAATAAATAAAAGCTTTAAAAAAAAAAAAAAGTAGCTTCCTTTCAAAAAAAAAAAATCAGGCCTGTTTTCCAGAGACATCATTCCATATTACACATGATATGCCTCTTAGAGTTATTCACTGTGCCTGTACTGATATAACGCTTTTTTATTTCTTTGTTCTTTTTGTTTTGTTTTTCAGTGATCGATTAGAATTAGTGATACTAGATGCTATTGTCTTGGTCTTGTCATTAAGCAGGTTACTTCTAAGGATTCATCACTACCTATGATGAATAGCTAGGTATTTTTTATTAAAAATCTTCATATGGTTAAGGAAATTTCTGCCTTTTCTTATTTTTCTAAATGTCTTTTTGCATGAATGTGTGTTCTACTGCCTCAAATAAGTTTTTTTAATCAATGGAGATGATCATACTTTTTTCTCTTTTAATCTCATAAATAAACTGCATTAAAAGATGCTAAATCATTCTTGTATTGATGGAACAAATGCCACTTGATCAGCATATAAATATATTTTTTATATACTGGGAGATTTAATTTGCCAAAAATTTTTTTTTTTTAAAGATTTTATTTATTTATTTGACAGAGAGAGACATAGCGAGAGCAGGAACACAAGCAGGGGGAATGGGAGAGGGAGAAGCAGGCTTCCCGCGGAGTGGGGAGCCCGATGCGGGGCTCGATCCCAGGACCCTGGGATCATGACCTGAGCCGAAGGCAGACGCTTAACGACTGAGCCACCCAGGGGCCCAATTTTGCCAAAAAAATTTATTATACTTTTATTATTTAAGATTTCTGAACCTTTATGAGTCTGATTGGCCTATAATTTTCCTTTCTTAAACTTTTCTGCCTGTTTCTGGTATCAGTGTAGCCTCATAAGAGTAACTGGAGAGATTTTGGTCTGTAAAAATTTTTGAAAATATATAACATTAACAACAACAACAATGTCCACCATAATAATAGTTTCCTAGCTCTATGTGCCAAACATTATTGTAAGCTCTTTACATGTATTAATTCATTCAATCCGTATAAAAATCCTATGCCATAGTTATTATTATTATTATTATTATTATTATTATTCCAATTTTAAAGATAAGGAATATAAAGTATTGAAAGTTTAAATAACTTGTTCAGGATCAAATAGATATAAATTCATTTGTCCAACTCCAGGCAGTCTTGTTCCAGAATTTAGAGAAGAGAGAAAGCATTACCATTGAAGTAGACTAGAATCCTTCCTGTTCATAGAGGGTTAAATCCTGGGCACCAACTCTGTCACTCCCTACTTCTCTCTTTGTAGTCAGATGTCTTAGGATATGCTTATCTTAAAATGGTTGCATTTTGTCCTGGTTTCTGAAAGATAGATTATGAGGGTTATAAACTTGTCTGGCACTTTATTTATTTTTTTTTTTTTTCTGGGAACACTGGAACTTGAACATTGCTACCTTGGTTCATGGCTGTTAAAATGTCAGCCATCACTCAAATAGTTACTTCTTTTTTATAGAATATGCCCTTTATCTTCCTGTCTCTCTTTTAATATCCTTGTTCTATTTCATATTTTCAAGTTTCACCTCCTATACTTACATACAAATTGCTTTTACTTTTTACTCTTTGGCAAACATTGTGCTTTTTATGTTTGGTCTATATCTCCATTTGTTATATAATATTCCCAACAATTATCACTTTGAATATTGGTTCCTCCGCCATTCTCTCCCCCACCCCGACTTTTTTTTGGAATTCCAATTAGATATATGATGACTTTTGCCAATCTAACCTTTCTGTCTTTTAATCTCCTTTTCATATCTTTCCATCTCCTTGTCTCTGTCTTCTTTTCTGAGCTATCTCTTCAATTTTATCTTTCAGTTTACTATTCCTTTCTTTAGGGATGGCTAATCTTCTGTTCACCACACCCATTGATTTTTTTTAAATTTAAGAATTATAGATTTTACACATAAAATGTATATGTGTCTTTAAAAAAAAAATCTATCTGATCATTTTAGATAGCCTCTCAGTGCCCTGGTTATCTTTCATTCTGTTGTTTCTTTGTGCACATTTGAAAAATAGTACTTAATGGTTTATCTGATAACTTCATTATGAGAACTTGTGTGTTGTTCTCTGAAGCTCAATCAGGATAGCTTTCCTTCTGTGTTTGATAATTGTTTGTCTCACTGGGAACACATATTTGGTGGAACACAACCTGTGGGAAGCCGGAGAGCCCTTACACCAGACAGGATTTGTGCTGGCCTCTGCTGAATGGCAGATAGGGTTCCCAACCTAACACCCTTTTAATTTAATATCTCAGCTTGAGATTTCCCTGACTAAACAGTTAGTGTACATTTGAACATCAGACTCATATGAGAGCAGGCTAATGACTATAAATTGTCTGTAAAGAGTGTTATTAATAATATTTTCCCCTGTAGCAACCTTGGAAATGACAAATTTCCTGTTAGGATCTATTTTCTTGATGGAATTTTTTCTAGCCCATCCCTTCACTACACTGATAGCCCCATGGGGGGTCCAGGCCTAATTGAGGATTCCCGGGCTTGAATTCCCAACTTTACATGGGCTGCAAGGCTTTGTCTCCAGTTTCTCATGCTTTCAAAGTCATCTATAGCTCTAGTTCGTGGCTCTAATTTCACCTGCTTCTTAATTTTTTATTTGTGTGCTTACTTGTTTATTTTGGTCCCTACTGAGTGTCAATATATTGTTCCTACTTCAGCAGCGAATTAAATATTATCCTGAATCTATTTATATTTGCAGCATGAGAACATTTTTAAAGAATCTAGCTTGCTCTGCTGCCAAAACTAGGAGAGCTCCTCAAAGTGAGGGACTATATTTTGTTTCGTTTTGTTTTTTAATAGTATTTCAATAATTGTGGGCCACAGGTGACATCAAAACGAGTTGAAATATATAAAGACATTTTTAATATTTTTATCATGTTTTAAAATTCATTTTAGAAAAATTTTAACAGCTTTATTGTGGTATCACTGACCTATAAAAACTGTACTTATTTAAAATGTTCAATTTGATAAGTCTTGACACATATACACCTTCATGAAAGCATAACTGCAATTTGGATAATGAACATACTTACCACACCTTAATGTTTCCTTGTGTCCTTTATGATTCTAGCTTCTCATTATCACCCACCCATCCCTAGGCCAACACTGATCTCTTTTCTGTCCTTATATATTAATTTTAGATAAATTGAATCATCCTGTATGTAATCTTCTTTTGTCTGGCTTCATTTACTCAGCATAATTATTTTGGGTTTCCTCCACGTTGTAATGTATGTCAATTTCTTTCATATTTGTTGCTGAGTAGGACTCCACCGTAGGAGTATAACACCCGTTGTTTAACCCTTCACTTGCTGACAGACATTTCGGTTGTTTCCAGCTTTAGGCTCTTACAAATAAAGCTGCTATGAACATGCATATACACGCAGATGGACACACACTTTCATATATCCTGGATAAATATGAAGGAGAAGAATGGCTAGATCATATGGCAGGTGTGCATTTAACTTCATAAAGGGCTGTCAAACTGTTTTCAAACTCGTTTTTGTCAATTTCATTCCCACCAGAAGAATCTGAGAATTCTGATGATTTCACTGCCTAGAGAACACTTGGAATGGAACCATTGTAATAGATATGTGATTGTGTCTCTTTGTAGTTTTAATTTCCATTTCCTAATGATCAATGATGTTGAGCACTTTATCATGTGTGCATTTGCCATCTGCATGTCTTCTTCAGTCAAGTGTCTGTTTAAATCTTTTTACTCATTTCTTTTTTTTATTTTATTTTAAATTCCAGTATAAACATACAGTGTTACATTAGTTTCGGGTGTACAATATAGTGATACAGTAGTTCTATATGCCACCCAGTGCTCATCACAAGTGCACTCCTTAATCCACATCTCCTATTTCACCCATCCTCCCACCCTTCCGCTCTGGTAACCATCAGTTTGCTTGCTATAGTTAAGAGTCCTTTTCTTGATTTGCCTCTCTCTCTCTCTTTTTTTCCTTTGCTTGTTTCTTTTGTTGTTATTTCTTAAATTCCACATCTGAGTAAAATCACATGGTATTTGTCTTTCTCTGATTGACTTATTTCACACAACATTATACTCTCTAGCTCCATCCATGTTATTGCAAATGGCAGATTTCATTCTTTTTTATGGTTGAATAATATTCCATTATGTATGTATATGTAGAAGAGAACACAGGCAGTCATTCCTCTGACATCAGCCATAGTGACGTTTTTCTAGATATGTCTTCTGAGGCAAGGAAAATAAAAGCAAAAATAATCTATTGGGATTACATCAAAATAAAAATCTTCTGCAAGTGAAGGAAACAATCAACAAAACTAAAAGGCAACCTACTAAATGGGAGAAGATATTTGTGAATGACATATGTGATAAAGGGTTAGTGTCAAAATATATAAAGAAATTATACAACTCAACACCCCCAAAACAAATAATCCAATTAAAATTGGGCAGAAGAAATGAACAGAAATTTCTCCAAAGAAGACATCCAAATGGCCAACAGACACATAAAAAGATGCTTAACATCACTCATCATCAGGGAAATGCAAATCAAAACTACAATGAGAAATCACCTTACACCTGTCAGAATGGCTGAAATCAACAACACAAGAAACAGTGAATGTTGGCAAGGATGTGGAGAAAAAGGAACTTTTTGCAGTTGCGCTATTGGTGGGAAAGCAAACTGGTGCAGCCACTGTGGAAAACAGTATGGAGGTTCCTCAAAAGTTAAAAATA
>NC_138376.1:108091477-108192613 GCF_054177405.1 Leptonychotes weddellii | reverse complement strand
AACTACCCTGGGCGCCTGGGTGGCTCAGTTGGTTAAGCGACTGCCTTCGGCTCAGGTCATGATCCTGGAGTCCCGGGATCGAGTCCCGCATCGGGCTCCCTGCTTGGCGGGGAGTCTGCTTCTCCCTCTCCCACTCCCCGTTTGTGTTCCCTCTCTCGCTGTGTCTTTCTCTGTCAAATAAATAAATAAATCTTTAAAAAAAAAAAAATAGAACTACCCTATGATCCAGTAATCGCACTACTAGGTGCGATTTACCCCCAAAATACTCATTTCTTATTAGATTGTTTTTCTTATTATTAAATTTGAGAGGTTCCTCTATATGTGCTGTAGTAAATTCTTTACCAGATTTATTACCTGTAAATATTTTATCCTATTTTCCGGTTTCTCTCTCTGTTCTCTTAAAACTGTCTTTCAAAGAGCAGAGGTTTTTCATTTCAATGAAATCAGGTTTAGTAATTTGTTCTTTTATGGATCACATTTTTGGTAACATATCTAAGAAATCTTTACCTAACTCAAGATCATACCTTCACTGCTAGAAGTTCTTAATTTTAAATTTTACAGTTAGGCTCATGATTATTTTAGTTCATCTTTTTTAGTATATGTACTGCCAAAGCAAGCACTAGTTCATCTTTGTATATGGTGCAAAGTATAAAGTGAAGTCTATCTTTTTTCATGTGGACATGCAATTATTCAAGCAACATTTGTTGAAGGACAATAGAAAAACCTGTTTCTGGTGATGCAAAACTTATAATGGAAAATAAGGACAATATTATTTGCTGTACATTCACATTACAGAAACTTTTGCAAGTGTCTCTTCCATTAAGTAAAATGTATGTAGAGCTAAGAATTGTCAAGAAAACCTGTGTTCCTCCAGAGACAATCATGGCGAAGTCTATGATAGAGGAATTTGAATTTACAAAAAAAGTGGATTTGCAATCACTGCCATATATGGGTGTTTCATATTAGTGTTTCAAAGCACTAATTTTAGGTCATTTTTAGAATAGAACATAGTAATGATTATGTCCTTTCCATTTAAATTTAAAATCAATAACTTCGCAAAACATCTCTTTTTTTTCTGCATCTTTCTCTAATTCTTTATTATATTCATCAGATTGGAGCTAATATCACAGACAATTCTTTCTCGGCATTTATAAACACCCACACTTTGCAGAACCACATACTATTGATCAACAGTCCATCCATGTTAGAAAAATAATGTGTCTCAGAGATGCTAAACTGCCTGATATCACAGTCAATTAATTATAAAATAAAGATGAAAAGCCAAGTGTAATAGTATAATAGGACACTTAGAAATAGTATAGTCTGTCTCTCTTTTTGTTTTCCCCCAGTTTTATTGAGATATAATTGACATATAACATTGTGTACATTTAAGGCTTACAATGTGGTAATTTGATACATGCATATGTTGTGGAATGATTACCACAACAAAGTTAGTTAATACATACATCACCTCCGCATAATTACTGTGTTTTTGTATGTGTGTGGGCTACTCTTTTGGCAACTTCCAAGTATATAAGACAGTATTAACTATAGTCACCATGCTGTACATTAGATCCCCAGAACCTATTCATCTCATAACTGGAAGCTTGTACCCTTTGACCAACATCTCCCCACATCCTCCCCCCCCAGCCCCTGGTAGCCACAAAGCTACTTTCTATTTCTGTGAGTTTGGTGATTTTATTTTTTTAAGTGTTTTTATACTTTTATTTTTTATTTTTTTTATTTTTTTATTTTCTTTTTTAATTTAAATTCAATTAGTTAACATATAATGTATTATTAGTTTCAGAGGTAGAGGTCAGTGATCCATCAGTCTTATATAATACCCAGTGCTCATTACATCACATGCTCTCCTTAATGTCCATCACTCAGCCACCCCATCCCCCCACCTCCCTCCCCTCCAGAAAACCTCAGTTTGTTTCCTATGATTAAGAGTCTCCTACGGTTTCTCTCCCTCTCTGATTTTGTCTTGTTTTATTTTTTCCTCTCTTTTCCTATGGTCCTCTGTTGTGTTTCTTGAATTCTATGTATGAGTGAGATCATATGATACTTATCTTTCTCTGATTGACTTATTTCGCTTAGCATAATGTCCTCTACTTCCATCCATGTCATTGCAAATGGCAAGATTTCATTTTTTTTTTATGGCTAAATAGTTTTCCAGTGTGTGTATGTGTGTGTGTGTGCATGTGTGTGTGTATACCACGTTTTCTTTATTCATTCATCTGTTGATGGACATCTGGGCTCTTTCCATAGTTTGGCTATTGTGGACATTGCTGTTATAAACACTGGGTTGCAGGTGCCCCTTCAGATCACTATATTTGTATCTTTGGGGTAAATACCTAGTAGTGCAATTGTTGGGTCATAGGGTAGCTCTATTTTCAACCTTTTGAGGAACCTCCATACTGTTTTCCAGAGTGGCTGCACCAGCTTGCATTCCCACCAATAGTGTAAAAGGGTTCCCCTTTCTCTGCATCCTCGCCAACATCTATCATTTTTTGACTTGTTAAATTTAGCCATTCTGACTGATGTGAGGTGGTATCTCATTGAGGTTTTGATTTTTAGTTCCCTGATGCCAAGTGATGTTGAACATTTTTTCATGTGTCTGTTGGCCATTTGTATGTCTTCTTTAGAGAAATGTCTGTTCATGTCTTCTGCCCATTTCTTGATTGGATTATTTGTTCTTTGGGTGTTGAGTTTGATAAGTTCTTTATAGATTTTGGATACTAGCCCTTTATCTGATTCCACTGTATTAGTGAGATCATACAGTATTTGCCTTTTCTGTCTGACTTATTTTACTTAGCATCATGCCCTCAAGATGCATCCATGTTATCACAAATGACAAGATCCCCGTTTTTCAAAATAGCTGAACAATATTCCATTAACTGTGATATATATGTGATATGTCTATAATATATATAAATATATTATATACTTTGAAATTACTATCTTGAAGAGATATCTGAACCCCCATATTCGTTATGGCATTATTCACAATAGCCAAGACATAGAAACAATCTGAGTGTCCATTGATAGGTGAATAGATACACACACATATATATGTATATATACCATATATACGATATAGTTCACATATATATAAGTATATACATGCATATACATGTATACATATATACCATATGTATGTATACACAATACAATCCAAGTAAAAAAATTGAAAAGAGAAACAGCTGAAGACACTGGCTAAGATTTTCTGAATATTCTGAATTTTAAAATCACTAAAATTGAATTTGCTCTAAAAAATTTAGTTGTCTGTGTTATCACACTACCTCTCTTTTGGTTATTTTTAATTAGGTTTATATATATTTTAACATATTTAATTTAAAAGTTAATAATAAATATTACTTAAAGTTTGTGTTTCAAAACATTACTTTATATTAAGAAAGTCACTATCAAGTTAATAAAACAAACAAATGAAAATGTCGTTTCTTCAAGATTCTGGTTATTCATCAGAAAAATCCAAAATACTCAGTTATATTATATTTCCTCAGGCTTTAATAATTATCTTATTTAAATTAATATGAACAACACCATTCACTCAATAGATTTTAATGTGTGCCTACTGTGTGAAAAATTCTCTGTAAGACAATATGAGACAATAGAAATGATAACAGTTTCTATCCCTGAGGATCTTACGGTTCAGAGGGCAGATGAAACAATTTCATAAATGGCTGATTTGCAGCACAACATGTGGGTGGTAGCACAAGGAAAGGAAGAAAAAAAAAAAACTTGCGGAGGTTCTGCCAAGGGAAATTAATGAAGCCTTCATAATGGATGAGAAATTTATTTCTATTTACCTTTTAGTACCTCATCTATACCACCTTGAGGAATCACCGAAGAATCTGAGGTATGATCAAAACGCCAGAAACAAACCAACTAAAGAGAAAAGAATGAAGCTGTTGCCATGCGCGAGCTGTACCTGTACCCCCTATCTCACCCACAGAACCTGTCCTCCAAACTTACTCGGAAGACCCCAAATCGCAGAAACTGTTTAGATAATACGCAGACCTCTTTCTGAATTTATTCCCTCTTCTTTTTTTTTATATTATAAAGAAATATTTCTATAAAAGTGACATCAGGAGATGTCAATTTTCAAAAATGATATTGTACTGCGTTATGTAGTCCCAAGTATTTTCCATGTTTTTAATGGCTTGTCACGTGGACCAGAAGTGTGACAGGCCAATGAAATCTTTTTTTTTTTTTTAAGATTTTATTTATTTTTTAGAGAACGAGCGAGAGAGAAACCGCATGAGAGGGGAGAGGGTCAGAGAGAGAAGCAAGCTCCCTGCTGAGCCGGGAGCCCGATGTGAGACTGGATCCCAGGACCCTGGGATCATGACCTGAGCCGAAGGCAGACACTTAACCATCTGAGCCACCCAGGCGCCCCAGGCCAATGAAATCTTAAAATAACAATTCTGATTTGTTTTCTGCCCCAATGCATATTAAAGACATACTCCCAGGGGTACAGCAAGGTTTGCATACAGTTGCAAAATCCTAGACAGGTTATAATTCCACAGATTTCTTTCCAGCTCAAAGACGGCTTATTGAAACACAAGCAAGGTAGTGTTATTATATGAGTAAACTTGGACCCAATTTAATTTATAAAATAATTTACAAAACCTCAACACTTATTATTAATAACAAATTTCTTCTGATTTGCTTCAGAGATGTTAGGACACACCATTTCAGAGTCACTGCTGAGAGCAGAGGAAAGATGCCAGGATAAGCTGGAAGACTACAGCCCACGGTGAACTCACAGTGGTCCAATTTCTGGTACTCTGCCTTGTGAATCTACAAATGTATTCCTAAATTAACGTCCAGAGGACACTGAGCCTACGGAAAAAGAAGTCATGTTAGCCACCCTGATAAGAGATTGACATATAAAGCCAAGAGTCAAATGCACTTATTTACAGAGAGTAAGCTAGTAAATGATCAGGATTATTAACTTTGCTTCAAGGCACATTCTTTCTTAATTTTATTTGATTTTATTTCTTTACTTTTGTATTTTGTTTTGTTTTGTTTTGTAAGTTTTTATTTAAATAAAAAGTTAGTTAACATACAATGTAACATTAATTTCAGGTGTAGAATTTAGTGATTCAACACTTCCATGCAACAACTGGTGCTCATCACGACAAGTGCACTCCTTAATCCCCATCACTTATTTAACCCATCCCCCCACCCACTTCCCCTCTGGTAACCAGGAGTTTGTTCTCTATAGTTAAGAGTCTGTTTCTTGGTTTTCTTGTGTGTGTTCTTTTTTCTTTTCCTCTATGTTCATTTGTTTTGTTTTTCAAATTCCACATATGAGTGAAATCATATGGTATTTGTCTTTCTCTGACTGACTTATCTCACTTAGCATAATACTCTCTAGCTCCATCCATGTCATTGCAAATGACAAGATTTCATTCTTTTTTTATAACCAAGTAATATTCCATTGTGCATACACACACACACACACACACACACACACACACACATACCACATCTTAATCCGTTCATCAGGCAATGGTGATTTGGGCTCTCTCCATAATTTAGCTATTGTTGATAATGGTACTATAAATATCAGGATGCAAGTATCCTTTTGAAATAGTATTTTTGTATCCTTTGGGTAAATACCTAGTAGTTCAATTGCTGGATCATAGGGTAGTTCTATTTTTAACTTTTTGAGGAACCACCATACTGTTTTCCAGAGTGGCTGCACCAGTTTGTATTCCCACCAACAAGGTGAGAGTGTTCCCCTTTCTCCACATCCTCACCGACACCTGGTATTTTTTGTGTTGTTAATTTTAGCCATTCTGACAGGTGTGTGGTGATATTTCGTTGTAGTTTTGATTTGCATTTTCCTGATGATAAGTGATGTTGAGCATCTTTTCATGTGTCTTCATTTTAAAGTAACTGATAAACTGATATTAGCCCCAAAGCTGCTTGCTGAATGTGCAATCAGAGGAAAAGTGAATCACCAGATCAAGGAAACATCTGATTAGACTTTCTTGTCCTCTCAATCCAAACTTTCTAGTTATCTAACAATATTTTTATCCTTTTGATTCAAATGTCTCTGGTTGGATAAAAACAAAAATGTTTCCTTTTCTGAATTGGGTTTTCTACATTTGCAAGTTGACTGTTTCTTTATAAATCAACACAATGTTGTAATATCAAACTCCTTTCAAATCTGTGTTGATTTTAATAACCAAAGAGAACTTTCTGGGAATGTTTGACTCTTCGATAAAAGATTTTACAATTGGAAAAACATCCAATTACATGTAATTATGGTCAATAAAAACAACCCAGAGATACATTTTTGTTAATGTGTCTTGTGGATATCTTACAGTGAATTTTTTAACCACTCACTGACCTCTTCATTCTTCAACATATTCCCAGCCTGCTTACACCCACCTGTGAATGCTAATGGAATTTGAGTTATTTTTATTAATGGACCAAACGGAGGAAAAAAATCTAAATCCAAAGATAAGAAAGAATACTTTTGTGTTCCAAAGCCAAATGTTTTAACTGCTCTATTTTTTTTTGCATTTATATACAGAAATACTACCATCTCATACCATACATAACTGAATATTAAATATATTTACTTTTTATGTGCTTAATTATGATGAAAAGAGTCTTAGAAGAGTTTAAGAAAGGAATCCCATAGCACTGTGCTAGGAGCTCTGGGTTCATGAACAGCATTCCTGGGTTCAATGAAGGTTGATAAATCACTTAAAGGCCATTTATCTTGGGTCAATTTAGAAAGGTAACCAAATCTCTCTAAGCTGCAGTTTCTTTACTATTAAAAGGAGATAATAATAACACTTCCATCACTGAAGTTATTAAATTAAAATAGTAATATATATTGAGGATTTGACATAGTAAGCACTCAACAAATGCTAGCGTCAATCATTAAAAAAAATTTACGCAGAACAGAATTCCACAAATTCACCCGAATTTCAAATGTTAAACCATTTCTTTAAAGCCTGAAAGCAACATATTCATATGGTTATCTCTTATTAAACCCTTTATTGTTTATGGGGAAAAATAAAAGCTTCTCTAACAATACAAATACTTTGTCCATAGTAAAGCAGAATCCAGGAATAAATTTCTTTGTGTGTCTAACTTACTTTGATCATATAATCACTAACTGAGATAGAGATTAATAGTAAGCCATGGAAAGACAATATAAGTGAATAATGTATCCTGCAATCCTACTAATTAGTTTGGAAAAATAGAACTTATCTTTAAATTTGGTAACACATGTTTGTAAAAATGACTGAGGTACAAAGCATTCAAACACCTAATCTATGTTCCATATTGATGGGATATATAATCACTATGCACAAAAAAAATAAAACATTTTGTAAAAAGCTACTTAATTTCTGCCATTTCTTCTAAAGAAAAATAATTCCCAGCATTAAATATTTGTATACATTGCTTAGTTACAGAATAATCTTCATGTGAGCAAAAATATAAGTGCTTGGAAAATGATCAAATGCAAAACAACATGAAGACAAAGGAAGGAGGAATCCTAAAGTAAAAGAAATGAAAGAATTCAATTTAATCCTTCCTTTCAAAGACTATGGAGTCAATATTCCTGAAATTCTCTCGTTACCAAGACAGATGATTTAGAGTCCAAAATATGATATTGTTCACAGTAACTCAAGAAAATTCTACCTCCATTCTTTTTTTTTTAAAGATTTTATTTATTTATTTGAGAAAGAGCGAGTACACATAAGCTGGGGGGAGGGGCAGAAGGAGAGGGAGAAGCAGACTCCCTGCTAAGCAGGGAGCCCTACTCAGGCTTGATTCCAAGACCCTAGGATCATGACCTGAGCCAAAGGCAGCCACTTAACCAACAGGTACCCCTCCATGCTTTAACAAAATTTGGCAAAACAAATCTAAAGCCATCATGCCTGTCAAAAACAGAACCAAACCTAATTTGATGTAACTTAATAGAAGCATATCTTTAAATGACTTTTCTATACATATGTCTTAAAACACAAAAAGCTATCATTTCTCTTGAAGCCTTTCTCACAGTTTTAACTCAACTCTCCTGAATCTTTTGATTCCTATAAGCAGCTGTAACTTTACCACTAAAGGCAGATCAAACAAGTCTCAATATTCCAATTTACTCTTTCTCACTAACGGGATGCTATGAAGTCAAGATTTGGGATCATGCCTTCCCCAGAGTTATGTCTGGGCAAAACCAAAAGAATGCCTCAGAAAAGCCTGCAAGGCAGCCAGTTTTTCAATGGCTTACTTCTACTTTTCCACATGAAATCCATGGCATACTTCTACTTTATCCTCCATGTGTGATAAGGACTACCCTTGAAGTTGAAGAAGTCTTTGAAGAAGATTTATCAATACCCTTGTTCACAGTGCCCATCATGGAAATGCCAAATTCCATGCCAACCAAGGTTGATCTCTCTGGACACTCTTAAAACCAGCAGCAATCAGATGTCAGGACAGTCTGAGCATGGAGCTTGTCTGTCTCCATATAGACTGCTGTGGAATTTAGAAAAGTCAATGAAACCTCAGATTTATAGTATAAAAAACACATAATTCATAGCTTCCTTTGGTTTTATATATGCCAAAATTTTTAAAAATAATTTTCTAATATCACTATAATTTTTGGTATAATTTTTCTGTGAATAATTAAACATGTGTAGATCATTTAAATACCTTAGTAAGTTAAATAATGTTAAGAAATTTAATCATTGTAAATTAGTTAATATGAATGAAAATGATACCTTTCCTTTGCAAAATACAGGGAAACTCAGGGAAAAAAAAAAAGAAGAAGAACTCTAAGTGATTCAGCTACCCAGTTACAAAATATAGACTAAACTTCTTATTAAACACTTTTACCCTGGGATAAAGAATATAGAAACATTAATGCTAACTAATAAGATCAAACATATGCAAAACCTTAGGAGACCATTGCATGGGGACAATAATGTCTTATAAGAATTGAAAGGCATGTTTTATTTGCATGCAGCTGGAACACCTCATCGAAAAAGAGGGAAACGAAAGTCCAATGTGAGTTCAATTCATTTAAATTGTGGTAAATGAAATTATTTAGTATGGTCTGGGAAACAGTGTATCTACATATCTACATATCTATATAGATACAGACATCAAGATACACCTACAAGATACACTTAATACCTTAATATAGGAATTACGGTATAGCTATTGAAACCAAAACCACACCTATGATAATTCCTATATAATCATGTTACCCTAAATCAGAGGGTCCTGCTAAAACCATGATGGCCTAAACTTGCATTTCTAGTTTGACACTAGAATAAAATGACCTCCTGTGCCCTCTTGCCCGGGGAAATGTGATTGAGAGAATAGGTGAGTCTTGTGTTTCTCGGCCTTTTCAACATGCTCTATCTTCGTCTTCTGATTGTGGATGCTGCTTTAATTCTAATATACTTCCCCAGTGAGATCTGCTTATAGGTATCAATTGATAAATGTTATTACTACCATTATCTATGAATGCCGGTTCTGATGTCTTTTTGAAACTGAGAAAATAGCTGACTATACATCAAAGCAGTAAAAAGGTGAATTGGCACCGTAGATACTCAACATTGCACTGGCACCTTCCTTCCTATTTTGCAATCTCACAATAGGTGTGAATCACTACTGTCTCGTTTAATCAAATCCCATTCAAATACGCATTGCACAGTTTTGGAGATGTCATGTATATTACAAAATTGAAACAGTTCAGGTCTAATTTGATCACTTTAAGTGGAAAATCAGTCATCACAAAAGAAAAGCAAAATTAAATTGATCAATAGGATGTTTTTTTGGATTGTCATAATAACTGATTTCCAAAGCCATATTAAGTCAAGAGCCTAGCAAAGTGTTTTTGTTTTCTATTCATCTTTCAGCTGTCTTCCTCCTACACTCTTTATAACTCTATCTTTCCAGTTAGACATATTGAGAGCAAGGTGCAAACAAAACTCTCTCAAGGCATTTCATCCCCAGAACTAGAAGGTTGGATCTGCTAATGCTACTATTGACTTCAAGGCTAAAGGGCATGGTGGGGTCTGATTTCTGGTAGAAATGCATCATCTAGGAATGAACAAGTATCTGGCATTTTCTTCTATGAAATGTGGCCCAAACAAGCTACATCCTCAGTGAGTTCACATGAAATGCTGGCACACAGGAGATTCATCACCACACTTCATTTAACGTGGAGGGGAAAAAAAAGGTTGTTGGTCCCTAAATTCATAATTCTGAAAATGCTAAGGTTTTAAAAAAGTTATTGTACAAAATTTTCATATATTTTCAACATGACAGCATAACTCAATGAAATCATTATTTTAAACCTGTCTAAGTTTTATTGTTTTCATTGACAAGTTTATATCAATAAATAACTAGAGCTTGCTAAAAAAAATCATGCTACGATAAGGGAGAAGTAGGAGAGAAAAGAAAAATGAATTTAAAACATTTTTAATCTCCATATAGTATGAATATGCCATCAAGATTGAAAACTGGACTAGGGGCTTAGGTGGCAAAAAAGAACATAGATATGGGTGGAGAGAGAGATAAGAAAGGAAAGGTTTTATTTTGTTTTGTTTTGTGGTTGTTATTTTCTTGCTGTTATTGCTTCTTATTCTTAAGAGTGGAGATTCTCAAACCTGATTTTAGCCCAAAGCAAAAGAGCAAGATGCTGAAAATACAGTACAAAGAAGGTATCATTGATGGAGCAATGTACCTGGGAAGATGAGCGTAAAGAAATCCATTGGAATGATTGATCCTGAACAGGACAATGAACACTTCTCGTCTGACCAGAGGGGAAGGAGCACTACGGACAGAACATCAGGAGTAGGGAAAGACAATGCATTTGAAGAGGTTTAGTTTGACAGTCTTATGTTTTAAGAAATCAAAGTCAAAATCAAGTGGTAAAAGAAGAAAGCTAGAAGTTATTTTTAGAAATCTTTAGATAAGTAGTAAAAATATAAAATACCTGTTGAAAAGAATGGGATTGGGATATAAATAAAAGTTTAAAAATTGTACAAAATAAACCACATTGATATTTCAAAGGAAAGTATAATAAATTCCAACAAATCTATCCTTGTATAAGTAATAGAGTCAATGTTAATGCCTGAGTAAATATTTAGGTACTATAACTTCCTGCATAAATGGAAAGGGTAGAAAAACAAATGATAAAGCTAGTTAAAGGAAAAATATTTTCAAAATTTGAACCAGGTATATTTATGTTTTGCCTTTTTTAAGTTAGTATATAACAAGGAGAAGAAGAGAATGTGTACAGTGAGAAAGCATGGAATTTGAACAGAAAGCACCAGGATTTTTTACGTATTTCAATTATTTTCAGAGCTTTATATTCTTGAGTTGTTTATTTAAACTCCCATTTTTCTTAAGCTGTAAAATTAAGAAAACATCCACTCTTCAGCCACTACATAAGGTTATGGTAAATGTTGCAGGATAACTAGAGCTTCACAAAAACTGAGAGTAAAGTTTCCTGTAGGCTTGTTTTAGGCTTACAGCTAATTTGATATTGACCTCTGTACTCTATCTACTCTTTAATGTTTGAAAACCTACTTAAAAGATATTGTGCAAATAAATTTCATTACATATGTTATTTTCTGTATTAAACAATTAGTATAGATACAGATACAGTAAAATTCCAAATTTGTATTATAAAATAATATTGTTAGCATTAATGCTCTTCTTGAGTTATTTTTTGAAAACTGCATTAAAATTTAAGCATATCAAACCATGAGAAATATTATATCTATAACCAGAAAACAAAAAGTTTTGAAAAATAGCTCTTTATCTTTCTCTTTTTTCTTTTAGAACACAGAATGAAGTTCCAGTATTTATTTAAGTCATGTGGTAGAGACACAGAGGATTGGTTTTTATTAAGGTGTAATTTGCATAGGCTGAAAGTCACCCCTTTTAGTGTATAGTTCTCCACGTTTTGACACATCAAGATACAAAATAGCTCCATTACTCCAAACTATTATCGTTATAGCCAACCCCTGTCCCTTATTTCCCAGCATCTGCAACCACTGATTTGTTTTTATTCCTATAATTTTGTATTTGCAAGAATATCATAAAAATGGAATCAGTCACTTATAGCCTTTGGGTCTGGCTTCTTTTACTTAGCATAGTGTATTTGAAATTCATCCATATTGCCAGGTGTATTAGTAGCTCATTCATTTTTATTGCTGAGTAATATTCCATTGTGTGGATATACTACAGTTTGTCTATCTATTCTCCAGTTGAGGGGCATTTAAACTGCTTCCAGTTTTTTGCAATTACAAATACGGTCAACATGAATATTTGCCTAAAGATTTTCATGTGAATATAGATTTCTTATGTACTTATTTATCCATTCATTTTGGTAGGTTTTTGTTTTACTTGGATAAATACTTAAGAATAGGATTGTTGGCTCATATAGTAAGTGTATGTGTAACTTCACAAGAAACCAGCACACTATTTTCCATTTTACAATCCCATTGATAACATATTAGAGTTTCAGTTGCTTTGTACCTTGTCAACACTTGGTATTGTCAGTTTTACTTTTTAGAGCCATTCCTATAGATACGTCATGGTCACTGTGGTAGGTTAATTTTTAAAGCTAGTTCCATATATTCAAACTCCTCCAGTTAATGAAGAAAAGTTACAGGAATATTCAATGAAGGGAATATATCCAGTGAAATGTTAATGATTTCTCTTGAAATGTGACTTGATTGCCAGTAAGACTATTTTTCTGTAGTGTGTCCCATAGTGGTGAAGGCACCACATATCTTGAAGGATTAAAACTGTTATATACGAAGCATCGGTTTAGTTTCTCTTTAGGTCAGCTGAGAGAAGCAGTGGTTTCCTGTAATGTACTCTGTAATGACAAAATGTAATGAATACATAGAAATTAAGAAATTTTTACAGCCATCAGGTCATGATCCTGGAGTCCTGGGATCGAGTCCCACATCGGGCTCCCTGCTCAGCAGGGAGTCTGCTTCTCCCTCTGACCCTCCCCCCTCTCATGCTCTCTCTATCTCATTCTCTCTCTCAAATAAATAAATAAAATCTTAAAAAAAAAAAAAAAAAAGAAATTTTTACAGCCAAAACTAAGTACTACACATTAATTTCTGATTACAAAAATCAAGAGGCATAAACTATCACTGAACATAAACATTACTAATAGAATCCTCTATCTCCTTTTCTTAGTGAGATAATCATACAATACTTTTTAGAATATTCTCTTACATAGCAAACACATTCTTTTGTTTGCCTTACATCTCAACATGAGATATGCACCTGCATAACTTTAAAAAACATTTCCTACACATCTCTTTTGTACATGCTGATACAAAGAGAACATTTTCTATGGAATATCAGTCCCAGAAGTCAAGTTGCAATGATTTGGGAGTGTCAAATATGGAAGAACAAAGGAGAAAATAACAGAGCCATCGGTCCTATGTTAGTTTCCAAGTGTTAATTCAAGAGTCTATTGTAGCCTCAATGACCCACTTAATGCAACTATTTATTTATCCAGGATCCACTTTCATCAATTTCTAAGTGCCTAATTTTAAAACTCAGGTCCATAGATTTCAGGGGGTTCATAAATTCCCTGAAATCATATGTAAGAATTATTTTTGTGTCCATGTATATGTTTTGGGGGGTTTTTATTTATTCGTTCCTGGAGGGAAGATTCTTGACCCTCTTAAAAGAAATTTAGAAAGTATCAAGGCATATTCACATCATAATTTTCCAAAGGTCCAGCATTGCATTAACATCCAGGATATGGCAAGAGCAGTATTATGGGAGGACTGGCGCAGTGGTCCTATAGCAAATCATCCAGGGGGTAAACGCAGGCTTTCATGTCTGAGTAGCAGAGAAAAGAAATGTAATAATGGTAGGCACTGTGCATAGCTCTCTCACACATACATGAATACACACATACACACACTCATCTTAGAAGCTTCCCTTCTTTTCCTGTTTTATTTTTACACTGTAACTCTAGCAACCATTACACAATAAAACAAGGAAGTATATAGCGAAAAGGATGATTCTTACCCCTTTCACTTTGCTTTCTCAGGTCCTCCTACATAGAATGAATTTTTCTACTGCATTCTCTTTTCCCTACCACCTCTGTACCTCTAACCCTACTTTGGAATTTCAGTCATTATGGCATCTACAAACTATTTCATATAGCCTGTCCCCAATCTTCAGTTATGTGGCCCACCATACTTTGTGTACACACCTATTTTAGGGAGTTTAACATCATTATTGCGTTTTCTTTGATGAACTAGACAGTATAATAGGTACTGGCATGTGGCAGTGAACAAGTTAGAAAGAATTTCTGTTCTCACAAAGCTATATTCCATGGATAAAGACAAATATTAAATGTGTGATAATTATAGCAAAAGAAAATTACTATAAAACTAGTTCTTATTTATATTTGTTTCCCTATCGCCTAATCCATTTTGAATCACAGGAAATGCCCAGTAAATAATTATTGGCTGAGTAAAGGAATAGAGGCATGATTTAAATGCTGTTCTCTGATAAGGTCTTTGATTTCTCCAGGAAATATTAGCTTCCATAGCTCTTTGTTCATGACACTTCTTAATAGCCCTTTCATAATATTGATGGTAATTTATCTGCTTAAATAACCATGAGCTACTTGAGGGCAAGTTCTGTACATTTTCTATGAATAATCTGAATATCTCCAAATTAATAAACCTTTGAGCTCACCATTTCTTTAGTATTGTTCTGAATTGCTTTGACTGATTTTTTTAATGGACAACTACCCTTGTATTAGTGAAATAAATTCTGATTGTTCATTATGTATCATGCTTTCTATATTGTCAGAATCCATAATAAGTAAGGAACTTTCTTCTCTATTTTATATGCTAGAGAAGAGTTTGTGTAAGATTGGTACTATTTCTTCTTTACACTTTTGGAAGAATTCAATGAAGAAAGCACATGGACCTGGAATTTCCTTTGCATGGGTGTTTTTAATAAGATTTTCAACTTTTTTTGTAGATAGGAGACTAATTATATTTCTGATTTCTTATTGTAGCAGTTTGGGAGAACTTTAGTTTTTGAAGAATTTGTCCATTTCATTTAAATTATAAAATGTATTGATATGAAGTGGCTCATATTATTTCCTAAATAACATCTTAATGATTGCAGAAACCATATTGATGTTACCTTTTTATTTCTTTTTTTTGAGGTATAATTGACATGTTATATTTCCTGTTCTTTATTACTGATTGTTAGATTCAGTTATAGTGTGTGTAGGATGTAAATTGTGATGCTCAGTGACCACTTAAAATACTTCTGGACATTAATAGCCTTGGAAGTTACTTTAGAAAAGAAATCAAATTAAATCAAGATAAAAGGATCCTTTATAACTTTGATGATTGATGACATAGTTCGGTAACATCTACCTGGGATGTTACTGTGTGCTTGTTGAAGGCTTAGGAATAATTTGTTCGATTTCCCCAAAATTTTATTTCCATCCTAAAGAATGCAGGGTCCAATAATAACACACAGTTTTCCCAGTCTGAGTCCTAAACCATTTGCTAAATAAGAGATAAAGATAAGTAGATAAAGAGCAAAATAGTACTGATTGCCAGTGAAGGCTAGGTTACAGAACATGGCAAAGATATATTTTGCAACAATGGTCTTCCTAATGATAAATGGAATAATTTGATAGACACTATATCCCACTATACTCTCTTTATGCCATAAAATTCCCCCTTAACTCTTTTTGTTTATAAAACTTACTAAAGTTATGGTAGGGTGGAGCAGCACAGAAGGTATATTCCTTGAGCTGAAGGGAGGAAGAAAAAGTGCATTGTTTATCTCTTAAACTCATTTATAATGTAAGTCACTCGTCTTTCCCTGGGAGAAGCCAAGAGTGTTATAGAATTGTAGATCCCTCTACATGAAAGGAAACATCATGTGTGACAAATGAGTATTGTCCTCTTACAGGAAAGTGTCTTACAAGCTCTGTTAACCCCAAACCATGAAGGAATGGGTTCCTAACACAGCTGTAGATCCTAGCTGTGCTTTCTCCCAGCACACTATTTAAAAAGTTTTTGCAGACATAGGAAGAAGAGGAAGCTACTCTAACCCCAGAGCAGCTGAGTTAGCTACAATCACCAAGTATAACCACATCTCCTGGGATTTGCATGATTTGAGAGAGCAGCTGCTATGTTATTCTAACATTGGTGTGAGAACGTGGGTTCAAGGGAAAGTCAAGAAAATTTTCTCTTTTGAATTCCCCAAGGAGAACTCATCGCTAGCATCTTCATAAGCTTGAAGTGAGGGGAGAGGGAGAGCATTCCTCAAACTGAATTTAAAAGAGTTCAATCTAGATATTCCTATAAATGTTTTTCTAATATTTGAAAAGATCTACCATTTTTTCTACTACTGTTTAACCTGAGTATTGCTTCTTATATTTGAACCTATTACTTTTCTGTTCTGCTTGGTAACTATAGTAAACAAATGTTTGTTTTCCACTCAAAAAAAAAAAAAAAGTTTTACGGGCTTGTGGGTTGCTATTATGCATCTGTCTGGACATATCTTCCCATTGTTCCTATCATCCCTATGCTGTATGTTCTGTTATCCTAAGACGTCATAGAAACTTTATTAAGAGAGTTCGGTGAAATACTATATTTAGAAATACAGCATTTATTTGTCCATTCTTCACATGGCTGTTTGATTGTCATCATTGTAGTTCAGGGTCACACATGAGTAGATTTATATCATGCAGTAGAAATGTCATGCAGAGTAAAAGGACTGAGAAATAACCTAGACCCAGAAATGAAGGGGAGAATCTCAGAAACCAACAGGGATACCTCCAAATTATTTTTGGCTTCTGTTTTTAAAAAACCTATAGGCTTTTATTAAATGGACACTTCAACACCATTGCCCTAAGGAATACAAAAACTGAAATAGAAGATAAATGTCAGCTAGAAGGTGACAGACCGCAGTAATGTTCGTAGCCAAGATTGGTATAAAGAAGGTGTGCTGGTGCACCCAATCATCTCCCTAAGCAAAGCCAGACATGCAGCCAGGAATTGTTTTAGTTTATTCCTTGAAGATCCTATCAGTGAGCTCAGTGTCCAGCTACTATCCCTTCCATTCCCAGGTAAACATTAGCTTTGTTCTGCCTCATGGAACCTGAACAGATTAAACATGGATCTCTAAGACCTGTAGTCTGGCAAGTGTTTCTAATCCTAGAGAGTCAAGCAAAAGGATAAAATTCTGAAAATGTGCCGAGCTAAAATAATCACGTTGGTTATATTTCAAAGGAAGAAGAGCAACTTGGGCGTAATCATATTTAATCTTAAGGGGTTATAGTAAAATAGAGTACAGGTAAAAATTCCAACTTGTTCATTTGTTCCCAAAGTATTCTTATTCCTATAAGTATCCTATAATCCTATAGTATCCTATAAATTTAAATTTTTTGTAATAATATTTATGAGAATATAATAACTCCCATGCAATTCTTTCACGGACCAAAATCCGAATTAATATATGAAGATTCTGTTTCTACTCATGCTTTCGGAAAACAAACAAATTCCTTACATAACAGGAAGCTATAAGTAACCTATCTGATTGATTTTGTTAGAATACCTAGGTACAGGTAACAGAGAAAATAAGAAAGAGCTTGGCTAGTTTGAGTAGCATAAAGCCAGACTATCAGAAAGATCCTTGCCCAATTGGGAAACGGCTCCTTCAAGAAGGAGTTATGCTGAAATAGGGATAGTCTAACACCTCCCAACACTCATATTATATTTGAAACATAGGCACACCGGTGTCTGCTGAAACTGGCCTGGGCGTGACAATTGTTAAATGTTCAGAACTGTGAAGGCCAGTTGATGTCACTTTGCTAGTTCAAAATAGGCCAGGATGGGACTATGTACATCTCGGAAAAAAAGCAATACTACAAATCAAGGCCATATTTGTTTCTTTAAGAGAGCTGATTGTTAAAAATTTACCAGCATAACAATGGCAATACCTCATCCTAAGACAATTAATTATTATATTCTTTAGGAGATATCATAATACATACAACATAACAGCTACATTAAATAGCTAACATATGTGTTCTGGTTAGCCAAAAAAAGGGAATATCTGGTTCTCCCTCAATGCCGGAGTTAAAATTAGCCCTATTCAGTCAAAGAGAGGTACTAAATCAGGTAATAATATAATTAAAGTAAAACTATCTAAATGTGTTAGAAAATAGTTGACTAAAGTAAAATAGGAAGGATGGTACCCAGTGGGAGTATAAATAACACACTATGGCAGTGTTACAAGACTTCACTTGTGCCCCTCCCTCAGGGGTGATGAAAATGTGAAAAACAAATACACCTGCACATGGAACTATTTGATCTAACTGTCGCTAAGAATTAAATAATGCCAAAACCAAAAGATTGCTTTATCTGGATTTTATCCTACATGTAATAGTAACAAAAGATCCTTTGTCAGTAAAGTTAGTACAAAGCTATTAATTTATAAGAATAGTAGCATAGAACAAATACGGCCATGTTGACTCTCTTAGAAAAAGTCACTTTCTTAAAAGTCATAAAAATTATGCAGAAATATTTCACATCCTGAAATCCAGAATACCAGAAGAGCTTGTAACCTGAACATACACTATTAAATAATGACTAAAAAATAATTTTATTAATCTCAATCTGAACTGCTACATAAAAGTGAAATGAGTGCCTTTTGATTCCCTTTTAAAGTCATGATCATAGGAACAAGCCCACTTATTAAGAGTGAAATTTATCTTCAAGGAGAAGAAAAATATTGCAGGAATAACATACATTTTGAATTAGTCCATAACAGATCCACTGTTAGGTGCCTGTTAACACACTATATAAACTGTTAATTGATTCAGACGCTATGCCCAGTATATTTTACTGAATATCATTAAATTAACATTTATTTTGGTTTTGGGGGGCATCTGGGTGGCTCAGTCAGTTAAGCGTCGGACTCTTGATTTTGGCTCAGGTCATGATCTCAGGGCCGTGAGATGGAGCGCCATGTGAGGCTTCATGTTCAGCACAGAGTCTGCTTGAGATTTTCTCTGTCCCTCTCCCTTTGCCCCTCTCCCCACTCACATACACTCTCTCTGTCTCTCACTTAAAATAAATAATCTTTTATAAAAATTAGCATTCATTTTGGTAGTTTAATAAAGTTAGCCTATTTTGTGATCATAAAAATGAAATAATAACAGAAAAAAGAACTAAGCAATATGGAAGGGTATAAGAAAATAAGCCCAACTCTTTTTAAGATTACAGTAACTATATGTACGTGAATCTTTTTTAATGCCTGCACATGTACATACACACATACTTTTACAAAAGTTATTGTATTTTTCCCATGTAGAATTTTAATTATATGTTATTTTTTAAATTAACTAAAGTCTATAGTTCACATCAGAGTTCACTTTTTGTGCTGTGCTATTCTATTAGTTTTGAAAAGCATATGTTTTACATCTATCGTTACAGTATCATGCAGAATTCCTCTACCAGGTTAAAAATCCTGTGTTCTGTTTTCATCCTCACTTCCTTTCCCAAGCCTCTAGCATGTACTTTAAATGTTTCTATAGTTTTGTCTTTTCCAGAATGCCATATAAATGGAATCACATGGTAGGTGATATTTCAGACTTACTTCTTTCACGTAACAATGTACATTTAAGGTTCTTCATATTTTTTCATAGTTTGGTAGTTTTTTGGCTTTTACTTTTTGTTTTTGTCATTGAATAACATCGCATTGTGCAGGAGAATCAGTTTGTTTTATCCATTCAACTCTTGAGGAACATTGTTGCTGCTTCCAGATTTGGGCAATTATAAGCAAACTGCTATAAACATTTGTGTGCAGGTTTTTGCGCAGACTTACATTTTCAACTCATTTGGGTAAATATCTATGAGTGCAATTGCCAGATCATATGATAAGACTATGTGTAACTTTGCAAGTAACTACTAAACTATCCTCAAAAGTGACTGTGCCATTTTCCATTCCCAGCAGCAATGAATGAGAGTTTCTGTTGCTACACAATCTTATCAGCATTAAGTATTGTCAATTTTTTGGATTGTAGCCATTCTAATGGATGTTTAGTGATATCTAAACATTGTTGTTTTAATTTGCATTGCCCTGATAACATATGATGTGGGTCCTCTTTTCATATGCTTACTTGCCTTGTGTATATCTTCTTGGGAGAGGTGTCTGTTCAGATCTCTTACTCAGTTTTTAATTAAATTGTCTGTTTTCTTATTGTTGAGTTTTAAGACTTCTTTGTATATTTTAGATGTGTCATTTGTCAGATGCGCCTTTTGCAAATATGTTCTTCCAGTCTATTTTGTCTTTCATTCTCTTGAGAGTGTCTTTCACAGAAAAGTTTTTATTTTTATTGAAATCTAACTGTTAAATTGTTTCTTTTATGGATAGTTCTTTTGCTGTTGTACCTAAAAAGTCACCACCAAACCCAAAATCACTTAAATTTTTGGGGATGCCTGGGTGGCTCAGTTGCTTAAGCATCTGCCTTCAGTTCAGGTCATGATCCCTGGGGTCCTGGGATCGAGTCCCCCATCAGACTCCCTGCTCAGTGGGGGAGCCTGCTTCTCGCTCTCCCTCTGCCTGCCACTCCCCCAGCTTGTGTGCTCTCTCTCTGACAAATAAATAAATAAAATCTTTAATTTTTTCTTTTTATTATCCTCCAAAGTTCTATACTTTTGTATTTTATATATAACTCTCTTTATGTTCCATTCTGAGTTAATTTTTTCTAAAAGGTGTGAGATCTGTATCTATATACTTTTTTTTTTTTCATGTGGATATCCAGTTTTCGCAACACTGTTTCTTGGAAAGGTTATCTGTTCTCCAATGAATTGCCTTTGCTTCTTTGTCAAAGATCAATTGACTATATTTGTGTGGGTCTATTTCTAAACTCCATTCTATTCCATTGGTGTGTCTATTTGATCACCAAAACCACATTGTTCTTATTAATATCTTTACAGTATGTCTTGAAGTAAGGTCGTGTCAGTCCTCTGACTTTGTTCTTCCTTAGTATTGTGTTGACTACTTGGATCTTTGTCTTTCCATATACACTTTAAGGTCGGCTTGTTCATATCCACAAAATAACTTGCTAGGATTTCGATTGTATTGAATCTATAGGATGTAGTTGGGAAGCACTGACATCTTAACAATATTGAGTCTCCTTATTCATAAACATGAAATATCTCTCAATTTATTTAGATATTCTTTGATTTATCTAATTATAGTTTCTAACAAATTATACTTACAGTTTTGTGGTGTTAATATAAATGACATTGTGTTTTTACTTTCAAATTCCTATCGTTCATTGCTGTCATAAAAAAGCAATTGACTTTTGCATATCAGTCTTTAATATTGGAACCTTCCTATAAACAATTCTTAGTTTTAGGAGGGTTTTTTGTTTTTGAATTTTGGGGATTTTCTACATTGATAGGTATGCCAACAGCAAACAAAAATAGTTTTATTTCTTCCTTTCCAATATAAATATTTCTTTATCTTATCTCGTTAGCTAGTGCTTGCAGTATGATGTTGAATAGGAATGGAAATAGGAGATATCCTTGCTTTATTCTGGATATTATAGAGAAATTAGCATTACTGAATATCATGTTAGTTGTCGGCTTTTTGTAGATGTTATTTATCAAGTTGAGGAATTTCCTCTCTATTCCTAGTTTGCTTAGTTTTTTATGTGAATGATTTGGGATAGTGTCAAATGATTTTTCAACATCTATTAATATTATCATTCGATTTTTCTTCTTTAGCCTGTGGTGTGATAGATTGTATCATTTGATTTTTGGAAGTTGAACCAGACTCACATACTTAGAGTAAATACCACTTGGCTGTAGTGTATAAATTTTATACTTTGTTTGATTTGATTTGATAGTGTTTTGCTGAGGATTTTTGCACCAATGTAAATAAGGGATATGTCTGTACTTTTCTTTTTTATAATGGCTTTACTTGGTTTTATTATTAGGATAATGCTGGCTTCATTGACTGAGTTAGAAACTATTCCCTTTTCTTCTATTTTCTGGAGGAGATTATTTTTCCTTAAATTTTTGATAGAATTCACCAGTCAAACCACATGAGCCAGGTCATTTCTTCTGTGGAAGGCTATTAACAATGATTTGATTCCTCTGTTAGATGTGGGCCTTTCTGGTTACCTATTTCTCCTTGTGTGAATTTTGGCAGATGTGTCTTTTAAGAGACTGGCCCATTTCATATAGGTTATCAAATTTGTGGGCATAGAGTTGTTCATATTTAATGTCCATGGTATCAGTAGTAATGGCTCCTTTTTAATTTCTGATCTAATTTCTTCTCTCTCTTTTTCTTGGTTAGCCTGGCTAGGGATTTATCAATATTATTGAACTTCTGGTTTTATTGATTTTTCTCTATATATGTCCTGTTTCCTATTTCATTAACTCCTGCTCTATTTTTTTTTATTTTTTTATTATGCTATGTTAATGATCATACATTACATCATTAGTTGTTTTTTTTATTATTATGTTATGTTAATCACCATACATTACATCATTAGTTTTTGATGTAGTGTTCCATGATTCATTGTCCTGCTCTATTTATTATTACTTTTCTTCTGCTTGCTTTAGGTATATATTGCTTTTTCTTTTTTTATCTAGTTGTCTAAAATAGAGCCTTAGATTATTGGTCTTAGATCTTTCTTCTTTTCTCATATATGCTTTTGATCCAGTAAATTTCATTTTAAGGACTACTTTGGTTGTATCCTACAAATTTTGGTAAGTTACACTTTGACTTTTATTTAGTTCAATATATTTTAAAATTTCTATTGAGACTTATGCTTTGACCCATATGTTTTTATTTATTTATTAATTTTTATTTATTTATTTATTTTATTTTTATTATGTTTAGTTAGCCAGCATATCATATGTGTTATTTAGGAGTATGTTGTTAATCTCCCCCCAAAAAGAAGCTATTTCTTCTTTAGAAAAGAAGCTATTTTTCCAGGAAAATAAAAATTATCAAAAGTTATCAACAAAAAATAACAATGGCATGGACAAAATTTAGTATAGTTCTCAAAGTCTCTCCAAATACTGGCAGGCCCAGATGATTTTTCTCGGTGAAATCTATCAAAACTTCAAGAAACTACTAATTTTACTATGAATTTTAATCTTCCAGAGCATATATACAAAAGAAATCTTTCAAATTATATTTATTAGACAATTTAGAGAAAGGTAGGAATAAAAATTTAATGAAATTAAAAGAATGTTCCTAAACAAATGTTAATTATAATGTAGTAGTAGCATATTAAAAAAGTAAAATGCCATCATCAATATGTTGCATACATTTTAATTTTAGAACAGCTGTTATAGAAATTCATCATATTAATGGGAAAAATAAATAAAACAATTTTGTCAACTCTGAGTCCTCAAATGGATTTAGAAAACTTCCACATTTATTCCTGACAAAACTCTTAATAAAAATGAATAAATGATTTCTTAATATAATCAAAATATATGTGTATTTCAAACAAAAATCCTGTATTATGCTTATGCTTAATAGCATGATAATACTAGGCAGTTCTCTAAGTCCGGCCCATGAGACAGCAATTTCACATATAGCTGGGAACTTGCTAGAAATACAACTGCTTGTATCTCTCCCCATACCTATCCGGTTAAGACTCAGTGTGGGGTCCAGCAATCTGTTGTCACAAGCCTTCCATATGAATTGTTACATGCTAAATTTTGAGAACCATTTATATGACCAAATGACATTAAAATCAGAAACAACGCAAAGAAACTTTTAGAACCATGACTGTTTAACATTATAATAGAAACATTAGGCAATTTAACGGAGAATAGAATAAAATATGAGTGTAAAACTGGAAAACAAGAGTAACTTTATCATTTTTAAATATTATATGATTATATAGCTGAAAACATGAGCAAATTAACTTTAAAAAACCTTACAAACCACAGGAAGACTTAGTAAGATGGCTGATTATAAAATTAATATATAAAAATAGTTTTTCTATTTAGAAAGTGAAAAGAGTTATATTATCCCATTATGCTTTCTATTTATTAAACTAAAGTGGTCTATTAGAAATTAAAATACTCTTTCATTAAATCTCAATAAAAATGTCAGCAGCATCTTTTTGGAAAGATAAGAGAAGCTAATACTAAGGGTTGTGTGAGAATAATTAGAAAAATTTTGAAAATTGATAAGTAATGAATGGGGACTATCTGAATTATGTATTATAATGTAAGGAATTACAGCAATCTAAAACTAAGGGACTGGCTCAAAAATAGATCACTTGAACTGACTAGAAAGACATGAAAATATTTAAATATTTAGTTAATGATAAAAGTAACATTTCAAAATAGTGGGCAAATATGGTTCATGCAGTAAACACTTTTGGGTTCAGTAACATTTTTATTTTGAAAATAAAAAAGCTTTGTTCTTAACTTATAGTTTATGCCAAAGTAAGTTTCTAATGAATAAAAGATTTAAATATAACAAAATGAAAAAGTGTTAGAGAAAACACGAGCAATTACTAAAAATGCCAATCATGGAAGAAGAAGTCATACAAAGATACATTGGACTACATAAAATTTAAAAGCCTTCAAACAGCCAAATATTATAATAGAAATTATAACATATAAATGAAAAAGCAATATAGATACACTGTTAAAAAAGAATGCCTTTAACATATTTGTATTAAATATGCATAACACATACCATTGTTGAAAACTTATACTGGTATTATATTTATATTGTAACAGTAGGTTAACAGTCTCTATGAGACATTTAAAAGACACCCCTCAGTAAACCAGAGAATCCAATTGCATGAATTTGTCCAACAGATATATTTATCCATGTATTCAAATACATACACACGTATTATCACAGCATTAATTAGGTTTAAAAAAAAGGAAAGAAACAACTTAAGAATCTATAAATAAAGAGGCTAGTTAAATTTACACAAGGCTGCTGTCAATAAGAATGAGGCCCTCTTATATTTGGTAAATATAAAACTGTAAACATAGGGGTATCTGGGTGACTTAGTCGGTTAAGTATCCACCTTGGGAGTCATGGGATCAAACCCTACGTTGGGCTCCTGCTCAGTGGGGAGTCTGCTTCTCCCTCTGACCCTCCCCCCTCTTGTGCTCTCTCTCACTCTCTCTCTCTCAAATAAAGAAATAAAATCTTTAAAAAAAAAAACTCTGAAAGTATATTAAGTGCGATAACGATAAAGTATAGGCCAGTCTCTATGAGTATGCTCTAATTTGTGTTAGAAACAGAAGTATATATGCATACTATATGTAAATATGTATATATATGTATACATGCATACACTGTATCCGAGACTATGCCCAAGAAAGTATAAGTGGCCGTTATTTTTGGAGACTGTAACTAAGGGAGTGAGAGGAGAGCACAAATATCTTTTCATTTTATACTGTTTTGTATTAGTTTTGACCACGCATAAAATATAAATACAATTTTAAAAATAATAAAATCATATAATATTTAAATACTAAAATACCACTGTAAATTTTCGTAAGTATGACAGAGCAATAGCTAGTATGTATTGAGGTTTACTATGATTAACGCTGTTCTAATGGTTCAGATATATTAATCCATTTATTGTAAAAATAATCCTAAAAGTGGTTACTTGTAACTAGTAGTTATATATTTTATACTTGCGGAAATAACGCATAGAAAATTTAAATTATTGATCTAAGTCAAACAGCTAGTAACTGGTAAATAAAGAATTCTAACCAAAATAGCAAAATTCAACAATAAAGTCCTTAGCTGTTAAGCTAATCATGGAGCAAAATCCTGGCATATGTTAGACTGTCAATAGATGTTTGTTCTGTCTTTATTTCATGATTGATTCATGGATCAGTGTCAAACTAGAAGAAGAAATCTATCAGCAAACCATAGTACTGTCCAGTTTAACATTTGTATTAACTAGTCGGGGAAGAAATTAATCTTACTGGAAGATATTAAAGACACAAACAGAAGTTTATTCAAATACCAAAAAAAAAAAAATATCACTGAGATATCCAGTGTTTAGTGTCATGAATGAAAGTAGATACAGAACTTTGTTAAGGAATCATAGGCTAAATTTAAACAGATATATCTATAGTCAGGGTCACTAAAAGCAAATAAACAAATTTCAACTTTATTTACATACCTTTGGAAGAAAGATTAAGTGAAACCCAGGCAGGGAATCTAAATAATCTCATTAATCACTCTAGACATCTTTGATAATGATATGACCTATGAAAGAAACATTTTTCCAATTTTCAAAGACTTTATGTGTTTCACAATACAAGATATAATAAAAGTAGAGTTAGTTTCTGTAGTGTTGAACTATGTGACATATTAAATTGAATTCACACTATCAAAAGATTCAGAATCAAAACTTTACAGAAAACTCAGCAAATTTGATTTGAGAGAATTGAAACAATTCTGTGAGACACAATAGGAAATGTTGTGACTTTAAAGAAAAATACTCATCAGATCCATGTCCTAATACTTTGCTGGTTTTTGCCAACTAACCCAATGGGGTCAGATAGCAGCATGGAAAGGGGCTGACTTCGCTTCTCTTAGTCAAGTCTCTCATCTACAAAGTTATATTTCCAATAAACTAAATTCTTACGGAAAATTTCTTTTAAATATATTTGATTTTTTCAATAGTGCCTAGTTTTTGGTTTTCCCTCTTATACATAACAGAACTTAATTAACGATTTTACTCTTCCTCTACGAAAGAACTTTGAAAATAATAAAAAATTACAGGTTAATGATCTTGTATAGGAAAGGTCAGATGCCAGAAACTTTTTATAGCACTTTCTAAAAACAACTCTATATTACATCAAAACACAGTCAATGAAGCCAGCCCATAAATTTGCAAGGTGCCTAGGTTCAACAGACTGAAAATCAATAAAGCCATTGAAATCAATACACTGTTCGCCTGAATACAGTCTGTTAACTAATCAGGGTTTAAGTGATCCTGCCTGTTGGAATATGAATGTCTCACTGCTTTAGATGTAATATTTGGATCAAACCTTTATTCATTAAACATGCCAGATTCATTAGAAATGATCTCTTGATTCCACAATCAATAAAATATATTCACAAATTCCTGAAAGAATTATTTATTAACATCCTCTAGTCTAGACAAATTCAGTGATCTCTGACCATTTGGGTAATGAGTAAACTAAAGGTTTTCATACTTAAAGTCCTGATATGATGGAGAAATAATTTGTTACTTAGACTTCATATGTCTTCATAATAACTGTTCTGATTCTAAATTTAACTAATGTTGATGTAAAATTTCTCTTAAATATATGGAAAACTATAAAAAAATATGAAGCTGATGAATGGTACCATCATATTTCAAGGAAATGCACATACATACTTATGCCTAAACACATAGATGTTTATATGTGTATAAATGTGTGTATGCATATATATACTTAAAATTAAGCAAAAATAAGTTTTGATTCATTTTCCTAAAATTAATATGTAAATTTGCAAACTCACCTTTAATTGTTTCTAAGCAGAAGTTAAGACTTACTTAAATTTAATTTTTTATTATGTAAATTTACTTCAAGCACACAAAAGAAGGAAAAAGAATAGTGTAATAGCTCCCCTGGTGCTCATTCACTCAACTCCATCATAAACATTTTTCCCAATATTGATTTATCTATCCCCATACTTGCTGTTTTTTTGGTAGTATGTTTTAAAGCAGACTCTAGATATCATATCATTTAACATATCTTTTAATGTAATCAGATTTCTTATAACTATTTTTATTAATAATATGCTAAATGAATTTTTATAGTGAAATATTTCCATGATTTCTAATGGTTGCGGAGTATTTACAGTTATGACTGTAATATAATTTATTTAGCTTTCCCTATTGTTGAGCATTTCATTTGTTTATTTTTCAGTATTTTAAATTCAGTTTTGATCTATATTCTTGTCATTAGTCCTTTGCACATACTCATTATGATTTCCTTAGAATAAATTTCTAGAAGCAAAAATTCTGGTCAAAGGGCATACTAATTCTAAGGGTTTTTTTTTTTTTTGATATATATTTGACATCAGGCTATATTTAAAATGAAAAGGTTAATATTAATGGATTAAATGTTGAATTATTCATTAAAGAAAAAATTCTGACAGATAACTTTTAGATTGAATATCTTAGCTTTTTAAATACAGCATGGCTTGTGGTTTGAAAGAATGTTTGCATTTCCTTTATTATGTGTGCATTTCTTGGGAAAAATTAAACTATTTAAATTGTCTTGGCAAGTATTAACTAATTAGTATTCCCAATAAACCTATTAGCTAGACAATATTATTACAGTCTCCCATCTTGAAACTATGTTAATGAAATAGTAGAGTTGACCGTCCTGGGGCCATATCCTATTGATCTTTTAATGCAGATGATCAGAGCACAGAGACCACATAGGAATAAAAACTTCATAACTGGTTTTTAGATAGGTTTCCACAAAGGAGAAAAACAAAATGAACAGCCAGAGCAAAGAATTGAATTGGATTTGGTTATCAGATCATAACGAATCAATCCATAAATACTCAAAGTGAGTGGAGCCCTTTCAAGCTATAAACCATAGGGGTACATGAGAAACAGCTTAAAACATAATAAAATAAATAAAATGTAAATAAAACAACATTAATTTTGGCAAAATTAGCTTTATTTTTTCAATGTATTTATCGAAGTAATTTTTAATAAAAATATGAAAAAATTAATCCCCACAATGTATATATAAATATAAAATGTAATCTGTAAATAATTTTCTCCTAGAAATTGGCACAATTTTCAAGAAACCACTTTTTTCACTTAAAACATTAGGTTTGCTTTTAGTATTTATCAGTCTGTTTTTGGTGACATGTTTCAGAACAATAACAGAATGAATAATTTGTGCTATTCTCTGTTCTTTGCTAAACTTTTCTACAGATTTCTTGTGGTACTGCAAATACATCTCCCTAAAAAGCAATTAAAAAAAAAAAAAAAACCACCACAGAGACTAAATGTTCCTTGCAAAATTTGGTTAGAAGTCATAGGGAGCAGGTGGTTGATTCAGAGCCTTACACTTGTGTATTAAACTATGAAGTACTGAAGCCAGGAGTAAACAAGGGGACCAGGGAAGAGGGGCTTCTAGAAAGCCGAAAGAAAGAATTTACAAGAGGTGGTCAAAGCCTCTTGGGCAGGTGACTTTGTAAATACCTATCACTGCCTTCTCTTGGCCACACAAAGAAAATAGAAAACAACCATTTATTAATAGAGATTAGCATAACCCTTTAACCTGAGGAAGTGTGGGAAACTGAAAATCAGCAACTCATTCATTCTCCACAGCCTGTATGAGAACAATTTGACAAGAAGGAAAAATCGAGTCAGTTTGAGAGGAAAAGGCAGGGTTTGGCCATAGTTGTGATTCCTTGAGAAAGACTAGAAATTAACACATTTCCTCACTTAGATAAAATGTACACTAATACCCAGTACACATACATTTTGGAAATGAAAAAAAAATTCCATATGAAAACATTTTTAAAAGGGTTGAAACTACATCATTATAATAAAGATATTCTAATTACTTGGAGCAAACTTATTGGCAGTCAGTGTGGGTCACTTGCTGAGAATTCAGATTCCACTCACCAGAGTGAATGTAGATGACTACAACCCCACTAAAAATAGCAGTTTAAGCTTTGGATATACCATTGTGGGGACCTTAACTTAATTTGATTTGTATGGGATTAACCTAAGCAAATCAAAGAAGGGCAATACATTTTGAAAACTTGAACAACAACAACAAAAATAAGGTAACATGGGGGCGCCTGGGTGGCTCAGATGGTTAAGTGTCTGCCTTCGGCTCAGGTCATGATCCCAGGGTCCCGGGATCGAGTCCCGCATCGGGCTCCCTGCTCCTTGGGAGCCTGCTTCTCTCTCTCTCTCTCTGTCTCTCATGAATAAATAAATAAAATCTTAAAAAAAAAAAAATAAGGTAACATGAATTGAGTGTATTGAGTTTTCTGCATTATAACTGGACTCTGGGCATCTTACAAATATTTAAAACAATTAATAAGGATGCAACACAGTATCTTTCATCGTCATAGCACAAGTTGGAATTTCTATTACATTTTACATGGACTATTTCAATAGCTGCTCACTTTACTCTGATTCCATTGTTCACCTCGTAGTCAGAATGATCTATTAAAAAATATAAATCAGATCAGTTAAGTCCCTCATTTAATATTAACTACTTTGTAGGGTTGCTGTTATGACTTATTGGGATAATATGTAAAAATTGCTGAATGAGGTACCTCATACATGATCATGGCTGTAGTCATAGCCACCGGGACAGGAGGATTCTACCATCACCATCCTCACATCATCATCATCATTTTTAACACTTACTAGCTGATCATTTTAGGTTGAAAGTGGGCATCCTAATGTAAAGCAGTGTGTAGGGTCCAAGGTTTTATCCTACTCACAAGCTAACAAGTTAACCTGTTATTATTTCAAGGGTATTGGTTAAAGACATGAGATTCCTAGGTAAGAGATAAAAGATTTTATTAATCAAGCAAAAGTAATAGAGCTTCATTTTTTTTTTCTTGGACAGTTCCCCATACTTCTCATGCTCAAATTCCACAAGACCAACACAAAGGGCCTGTATTATTCTGCTCAGACTGCCATAATAAAATACCACAGGATCGGATGGTGTAAACACTAGAAACTTATCTTCTTATACTCTGGGTGGCTGGGAAGTCCAAGCTCAAGATGTCAACATGGTCAGGGTCTGCTTAGAGCTCTCTTCCTGGCTTTTCTTCTCCTTGTGTCCTCACATGGTGCAGAGAAAGAGTGATCTCTCTCGTCTCCTGATAAACCCACAATTTTATCAAATTAGGTCCCCATCCTTAATGACTTCATTTACCCGTAATTACCTTCTAAAGACCTAATCTTCAGATATATAGTCACATTGGGCAGTTAGAGCTTCAACACTTTCGGGAGGACACAATTCCATCCACAGCAAAGTCCAGAAAGGATATCTGCACCTGCAGTGGGTTGCATTGCAAGAAAGAACACTGATTATGGAGGCTCTGGTCCTTTTTTAATAAATGGAAGAAAGCCTGCCCTGTGTCTGGATATAGATATAGTCCCATCCCAAAAGATGGCTCACTACAAACACAACCCTGAGAAACCCAGTAAAAGAACATAGTCAGGTCTTAGCAAGAATGAAAAGGGGAGCTCCAGACTCATAGAAGACCCTTTTCCTGTACCAAAGTGGAGTTGAACGTAGGTGCTGGAGTTTCAGCCTTTCTGGTATTATCAGTATAGTGCTCTCTCTACCTGAAAACTTTCTGTCAGCAATGCCTGTCTTTATGGTTTTATGAAGGAGAGAGGAAGAGAAGCATTACCAAAAAGTTAATACTCCCTAGTGCCAAGTTGTTCACAGTGATTCAGTGAACACAGGATGATTCAGAACAAGGTACAACAGGAGAAACAAGTATACTCTTTAGTCTCTGTCAGTTTGTTCATTAAACAGAAGACTTCTGTTCAAAGAGAAACTGTTAGAAGGGAAGAGGAAAGATATCTAGGCAGCAATGGCAGTGTATTTGTTCATTATATTATTTCTTTTTCTAGACTGTTTTATGTGAGTCATAAAGTTTCTGTTTTCAGAAACATAAGTGATCATTCCAATTAGGACCTGACAGGATCTTGAAAGTAAAATCACACATATAACTGAAATAAATAGATTGGTAGAAAGAACCAATTATTTTGGGTTATTATGGGTTTATTCTTAGCAATGATTTAAAAGCAGTAATCCCTACTGGTGATGAGCACCGGGTGTTGTATGTAAGGGATGAATCTCTACATTCTATACCTGAAACAAATGTCACACTGTCTGTTAACTAACTGGAATATAAATAAAAACTTGAAAGACTCAAAATAAATATATATATACATAAATAAAAACAGTAAGCCCTACCAGACCGAGTGTTGTATGGAAGTGTTGAATCACTGTATTATATACCTGAAACTAATACTACACTGTATGTCAACTAACTGGAATTTAAATAAAAACTTAAAAGTATCTGAAAACATTTTAAACCAAATTCACTTCTCTAAGTTCAAAAATTGTTTTATGTAACAAAATCTTATTGGTATATTTTTAATGAATGTAAACAATTATTTATTATCTAGTACTTACTTACACACAAATCCTTATACAGATAGGGACAGATTATTGGAATATACCATGAAAGGTATCAAGATGAGTGGAGTTTCTTGTCTGGTATCAACTTTTTGAAATCTGATCTTTTTACTTATTTTTTAAACATTTAATTTAGATATAAATGCTTAAATTTTTTTTTTAAAGATTTTATTTATTTATTTGAAAGAGACAGAGACAGTGAGAGCAGGAACACAAGCAGGGGGAGTGGGAGAGGGAGAAGCAGGCTTCCTGCTGAGCCGGGAGCCTGATGCGGGACTCGATCCCAGGACCCTGGGATCATGACCTGAGCCGAAGGCAGTCGCTTAACCAACTGAGCCACCCAGGCGCCCCATAAATGCTTAAATTTTAATGAGACTTTATTTTGCTTCTCTATAAGTTAGTAGGGAATGTAAAATATAAAATTCCATTATGTTATATCATCATCATCACCATCATCTTAATATAGTAGTGATATGTCTATAGCATTAATAGAATAATTATTGGGTATTTACACTTGGGTATTTACACTTTCCTGCTTTAACTTACTTAATATTTTGATCCAGTTTTCCTGGACTATTTTTGCTATTGTAATATCTCTGGGCTCAATAATCAATATTTGGTTTGGATGCTTATTTTTCTATTCATTGGTCACTAGCAATGGCACTACTCTCAGTCTGAGAAGCTCTAGTTCTGGTGGTCACTCTATTTATAAGCAGAAGAAAAAAAAAAAAAAACTCTGAGTATGGGTGAAATATAACATGGGCTTGACTTTTAAACAAAAATAATGTGTCTAAAATTCACCTGCCACAGAAGGGACGGTGGTCTTCAGACTTCCTCCACCTAAATTGTGAAATGTGCATAAGAAACACAATATTTTTTAAAAGAGAATAATCAAGGTTAGAAATTGTTATGCTTGAATAGAAGTTTGAGGTAAATTGATACTAATTAGTGATGTCTTTACTCACCTTAGGAAAACTGAAATCTATTGTGCTTTGGACCAAGTCACAGGATGATTTGACTTCATTAATGTTGAAATGTAACTGATCTTGGTTGTTTGCATGGTTCCTCATTCCACGGTGTTAGTATAATCTTTTCCCAGAGGTGGTTTTGGTTTTTTACTGATTCGCAATCAGTGAAATACTATTCAAGTGTTTCTTTTGATTATATCAGACCCCTAAGTTCTAGTTCAATGTCAGCCACGTTCCGAAGTCCGCAACGCATCAGGAGGAAGCGGAGTAGTTTGCAGCGTTGAGTTATATCTTAGGATACTTTAGCAATAAAACAATGATAAGCCTCAACTTTAATAAGTTATCCTGACACCTGATAACAATAAATAATTTGGTATTTTGTGGTCATATAGAAATTTTTTTGTATGAAAATAGTGAGAAATTTAAATCAGCAATAGTGATACTTAGATTTTTATAAAATAACGAAAGCTTGCTCTTGGGTCATTTAATATAACTAATGATGGAAGATTTGGGAAATGAAAATGTGAGGGTGTCTGGAAGGCCTCCAAGCCCGTTTACAAAAGCTTCAGTGGCGATAGGCATTGTAATCGGAACTGCTGTGCTGTGTGTGTGGGCCTCAGGTCTCAGCTCTGACCAGCATTGGGAGGACTGGACGTGTTTGGTCTTCTCCGATTCATGCTGTCACCAGTGGGAAATCTGAGTGCGTTTGGGACCGAAAACAAAGGCAGCATAAGGCACTCGCTCATTTTGAATTTAACAGCATTAGTG
The DNA here is from genome assembly GCF_054177405.1 of Leptonychotes weddellii. Lineage (NCBI taxonomy): Eukaryota > Metazoa > Chordata > Mammalia > Carnivora > Phocidae > Leptonychotes > Leptonychotes weddellii. The sequence goes on along the minus strand of NC_138376.1, from coordinate 108,158,586 downwards.
GAACAGTTAAGGTTGGGACATACACTTAGATACCTCGGTCCCACACCCGCAGTCAGGATAGCCACTGTAAGTCCTGAGTTAGCACTGACTTCCCAAGATGGGACGCAGGGGACAACACCACGCCACGGTCCCCACGCGCTCTCAAGAACAGTGTTTACAGTTTTCCATTTCCTGCCTCTGTTTCTGTTAGAATTTGTTGGAGTTTATTGTGGTAAGATGTCCTTAGTGCAATCATTCTGCTTTACGTCACTGCTTTAACGTTTCATAAATCTGTATTAAAGCACTATCAAGGATCCAAAATTAGTTTTCGCTACCTATTTTGGCCCATAGGGTTTGGGCTGCTGTTTTGTTTTGTTTTGTTTTGTTTTGTTTTCTATTTTGTTTAAATTGTAATTAAAAGGCTTTTTAAGGTGTTTCTAAAGGGAAAACTTCTATTTCACTGGTACAAGTGAGGGGTTAGGTATGGCCAAGGGGAAATATTGTTGAAACTACAAAATACTTTTAAGGTAGTGCTATGGATGAAGACTCCCAAGCTTATTAATTTTTTTTATTACAAGCTATTCTCTCAAATAAAAAAAAAAGTACTGTGACTAAGAAATAATTTGCTGAGTACTTCAGTGTGTACCACTGTGGCAGGAAAGAGCTCAGTACTCGTCGGTCTCGTCACCCACATTCCCTACCAGCAGTAGGAAAGACATTCTTAACTTTTTATCAAAACACAAGCCTTTTCATAAAATACCAATTGGCTTTGCAGATTAGAGAATTTGCATGTGAAATCTTGCCTTTTTATTTTTTCATTTGAAAACTACCACAAGTCACAGAATATTTGAGTGGTCCTTTCCTAATTTTGTTCTTACTTAAATTTGATGGAGAAAGGAAAATAAAATGAAGTTGCAGTAACCTATTATTGCCATCTTTGTATTTTCTTGAAGAAATCTATGCATTTTCAAGATGAAACTAAAGCGTATGATGTTCCATGAGACATCAGGGTGGATTACTGTTCACTGACTTAATTCCCTGTATAATGTGCTCTTTTCTTACTCTGAACACCTTGGTAGCTGTCACTTCTTCAGAGAGACAGCCTCCCTCAGAGTAGTCCTTGCTTCTGGCTGTTAGAGTGTGTGTGTGAGAATTTCCATGGCACAGGTGATCTTGGCATTGTAAATTCAGTATCCCAGGACTTGAACCTGTATGCTACGTTTTTGAAGATTTTTTAATAATATTCATCAGTAAAAAATATTTTTGATCTAAAAAAATAAAATTAAATAAAAATTTAAAAAATAATGTGTCTAAAATTATTTCTTTTCTCTTTATTTTTTTCTTGAAGTGCTTTTCTCTGTTTCTATAAGTTTTATAAGAACTAAAGGTCCTATTCCTCAAATAATTTAATGACACAAGTTAAATATAGTACTGATCACATAGAGATCACCTGTATGGGTATGATTTATGCATGTAATGAACTATTGGTTAGTTGTATAATTTAATAGAATCTTAGTTTTTCAAAAGTTAAAAATTAAATGTGAAAAATTATTTCCATAAAGATTCAAGCCCACTGAATTTAAAGTTTACTTAAAATACATAAACCAAAGTACCTTTAAAAATATTTTTTATAAAATTCACAATAATAAAGCTTTAAACAAAGTTTTTGCTTGTAAGTATAAATGCATATGAACGTAAGTGTTGTTTTTTCAACTTATTGATATGTTTAGCTACTCTCAGGAAAGAAAAGATTATCAATATTTTAGAAATATCAGATAAAAATATTTTATACAAATATATATTTATTTCTATGTATGTTACAATGTCCCCAAATTATGCTTTTTAATATCTAGAGAAACCATACACACACACACACACACAGAGTAAAAAAAAAAAATTCAATGAATCGAGTTTAAATTATTCAAATGATTCAAAGGAAGGCAGAAAAAGAAAAACAAGGAAATGAAAACAGTAGAGGAACAAAGAGAAGGCTAATTTTTAAAATGGTACATATAAATCTAATCATAAATAATCACATTAAATATGATTTTAACACATAGATTATAAGACATGTTTCAGATCAGTTAAAATAAAAAAACAGATCCAACAATATGCTGCCTATAAGAAAACCAGTAGAGGGGCACCTGGGTGGCTCAGCTGGTTAAGTGTCTGCCTTTAGTTCAGGTCGCAATCCCAGGATCCTGGGATCAAGCCCTGCGTCAGACTCCCTGCTTGGTGGGGAGTCTGCTTCTCTCTCTTCCTCTGCCGCTCCCCTTGCTTGTGCTCTCTCTCTCTCTGTGTCAAATAAATAAATAAAATCTTAAAAAAAAAACAAAACACTAGAAACATAATGATGAACAAAAGTTAAAAATAAAAAAGATGAAAAAATATAGCTTGCAAATGCAATTCATAAAAAGAAAAAAAAATAGCTGAAGACAAAGCAGACCTCAGAACAATAACCACAGCATCAAAAAATAATCACTAGGAATAAAGAAAGATACTACATAAGGATAAAGCATCAATTGTCATTTTCAAGAAGAGATGACAATCTTGTGTGTATGCACCTAATAATAGAGTTTCAAAATACATAAAACAAAACAGGAGGGAATGAATAAATAGACAAAGCTTAAATTATACTTATAGACTCTAGCACACTTCTCTCAGTAATTGATAAAAGAAGTAGAAAGAAATCAGTAAAAATATAGAACATTTGAAAAATACCATATAGAACACTTCACCTAACAAGAATGAAATTTTTTTTTACATACATTTGAAACATTCACCAAGTTAGCCTATATTCTGAATTACAAAGCAAGCTTTATTAAATTTAACATGCTAAGAATTATTCAAAGTACATTTTCAACCATAAGAGAATTAAACTAGAAATTAATTCCTCAATTATTGAAACTTAAACATCATACTACTAAATGATTTATAAATAAAGAAAGCTCAAGGGAAATTAGAAAATATTTTTCAGTGAACAAAAATTAAAATGTAACATCAAAATTTGAAGGATATAAAAATGCTTTGAAAGATGTTCTTAAAGAAAAGCCTACAAGAAAATATATAGCCATTAATGCTTACATTGGAAGAGAAAAACAATTTCAAGTGAATAACAGAAGTTCCACCTTAAGAAACTTCATAAAGAAGAGCAAACTAATACCAAAGAGCAGAAGGGAAGGGATTATAAAAATAAAAGTAGAAATCAATACATTTGAAAACAGGATGATGATAGAGAAAATAATGAAATAGAAAGTTGGTTTATTGAAGGGATCAATAAAATTGATAAACCTTTAGCCAGACTGACCAAAAAAATAAAACAAATAATTTACCTTTAAAAAATAGAAAAGGGAGATAATACTACTGATCCAATAGACATTGAAAAGATAATAAAGAAATAATATAGACAACTCTATGCACATAAATTCAACAACTTAGATGAAATGGTCCAATTTGGTGAAAAATACAATCTATCAAAACTCATGCTAAAAGAAGTAGATAACCTAAACAGTAAGATAGATACATAAAGAGATAGGTAAAACAAATAGAATTCATACTTGAAAGTCTTCCTAAAATAAAAAAAATCTAGTCCAAGACTGTATCACTTGTAAATTCTGCCAAACATTTAAAGTTAAAATGACCCACCAGTTCCACAAAATCTCCTCCAGAAAATAAGAGTGAAAACATCCTAATTAATTTGTAAGGCCAATTAGCTTGATAGCAAAACCAGAGATTACAAGAAAATAAAACTTTAGAAGGAAAAAATGTTCAGCAAAATATATGTAAACTAAACCCACTAGTACGTAAAAGAAATATACATCATGAGCAAGCAGGGTTTATCTCAGTAATGTAAAGCCAGTTCATCATTTGAAAATCAATGAATATAATTTACCATATTAATACACTAAACAAGAAAAGCCTCATGATTAAATTAATACATGCAAAAAACGCATTTGACAAAATTCAACATGTATCCTTGATTTAAATTTTTTTAAAAAAAACTAGGAATAGGGCGCCTGGGTGGCTCAGTTGGTTAAGCGACTGCCTTCGGCTCAGGTCATGATCCTGGAGTCCCGGGATCGAGTCCCGCATCGGGCTCCCTGCTTGGCAGGGAGCCTGCTTCTCCCTCTGACCCTCCCCCCTCTCATGTGCTCTCTGTCTCTCTCATTCTCTCCGTCTCAAATAAATAAATAAAATCTTTAAAAAAAATAAAAAAATAAAAATAAAAAACTAGGAATAGAAAAAAAAAAACTGCCTCAATCTGAAAAAGAACATCTACAAAAATCTACAATCACATCATATTTTATAGTGAAAGTTGAATAGGCATAACATTAAGAACTCTATACAGCTGTTCATTCTTATCACACCAATTCAATAATATACTGAAAGTTATAGCCAGTGCAATAAGACAAGGAAAAGAAATGAAAGACTTTTCCATAGGGAGAGGAAAAAAAAGCAAAGAAACTGTTCTTATTCTCAAGAGACATATTTGTCTTTGTACAAAATTCCTACACATCTACAAAACAACTCTTAAAACTCAATCAGCTTAGCAATGTCACAAGATAGAAGATCAATATTCTTTTCTATTTAGTAGTATTGAACAACCGGAAACCAAAATTTTTAAATACCATATAACTTATAATATCTTCAAAATACTGAAAGTCTTATGTGTAATTATAATTAAAAAAATGTGTTCAAGATCTATATACTGTCTACCAAGCTACTTCCCCTGGAATGAATGAATGAATGAATGGGATATAAATAAGTAGTTTAAAAATAGAAATGTCTGGATTTTTGAATGACTAGATGAACTCAAAAAGAATAGGGAAAGAAATCAAATGAGCATATAAAAGGATAAAGAAGAGGAAGAGAAATCAAAAGAACATGAAATTTTCAACTAAGGTGTTTGAGAAGGGTTTTCTTTACAAAATATGGACGTGAAGAGGAGGGGTGGTTACTGTTGACAGATATGAAGGAAATAAGTAACTTAATTTTGGATATTGAATTTGAATTAACATAAGACATCCAGATGAAAATGTCTGATTCATAGTAACATATAGAGCTAGAATTCAGAAAAAATGGATATTACACATAGCTTGAATTATATTAGTATCTCCATGGCAAAGAATAAGTATTACTCATCCTTTACCTTTGTATCTCCAGGATCTGGCTTTGAACCCCCATCCCGCACTCCTAGTAGAGTCTCAGTAAATATTTGCTGAAAAAAAATTACTAATTTTCTAGAAATTTTTATATAATATTTGATGTTTATAAATATTTAAAGGTATTTGCTTTGTGCATAGGTATGTAACCCAACCAGAGATATTTAACTGAAAACACTTCACATCTTCAAGGCTAAACATATGAAGGGTGCTTATAGATTTTTTTGAGAAAAGAAAATACCTCTCTAAATTAAAGTACAAGAAAGGATTTGTACATAAGAACTACCACATTTTTATACCATCATGACTATTAAGACCTTTGAAGATGAAAGATCTTTTCTAAACAAAACACATTTATTTCATAACATGATTATTATGCATAATACTTTCTTTGTTTATTCTTAAAACCTCTGAGTAACTCCTTACAACACCTGTTTGTGAAAGAAGTATTAATACAGGATTTTGCTTTTAACTTTTTATTGACACCACAGAATTTTTAATGCATCATATTAACACTGAAAGATTTCCTTAAATTATATTACATAACAAGTGTAAATTATGTTGCATAATTTTTCTTAGTATTTTACTTTTAAAAGACATTGTACCTTATTAAAGGTGCTTTATTTATTCAGCTTTCTTCTCTGTGGATGTTAATTGGTTTAAGCATTGTGCCAAATTATATAGAGAAGAAAATATCTGTTCCTTCCACTGCTAAATTTATTTCCTGGCATCACTTGGACACTAGAAGAACCTGGATCATTCTACTAAGTACAATAATATCCAAAGGAAAAGTTGGTAAATTCCCATCATGCCATATTTCTAAACAGTTTTCAGGAACATCAGGAAACCTATCTTACTTCCTTTACTTCTCCTACCACATCCCCAAAAGAGGGCCAATTAACTAACCAGTCACCTGGAAAATCTCCACTATTTCCCTAAGTAAGTCCAGCCCTAGTTGCAGTTATGAGTGGTAAGGTTATGCTAAATAAAGGTCTCATGCTCTGGGAGAACACATGATGACACTTAAAGTAATTTTATGTCCCTTTAATTGGACTTTTCTCTTTGCAGGAGACTAGCATTACGCAGAACAAATTAAGCCCCCTCTTTCTCCCAACAAAAACAGGCTAGAGCTGCCATATCCCAGAAATTACCTAATGAAAGCAATTATCAAACATTCCTGCATTCGAACACAACTTACAGTCTTATATTTCTTTGGAGGCTTGGTTGTGGTTTTCATCCAGGCTACAAGTTTTTCTTTCTTATTTAAATTGACCTTCTCAAGATGACATCTCATGATGATATATTGCATTACATAGAAATATTTCTACTGACCTTAGCTTGATGAAAAATAAACATGTTGATTTTTTTTCATCTTGTTTACATACTATGTATCTATCAAATAAGTTACATTATTGGCACATCTCTCTTTTCCATGGCAATGGGCCACATCAAATCAAATTCCCCCTTTTTATACTAATAGATGAAAAGAACTTTAAATGAATCCCAAAGAAAAACTAGACAAACAGGTTTTTTTTTTTTGTATTTGTCAATGATTTTAAAACATATAAAGGGTCAAGCTTTTTTGCTTACCAAGTCAATGTTCCTAATATCATTTCTGTTTTTGTTTTATTTTGTTGTTTTGTTCTTTGCATATTGTGACTTAAAATATTTGATTATATCTAAAACCATCCATGAAAACAGATCTTTTTTACATATGATTTTTTTGTTATATGTGATTTTTAATGAGGTAACTGGAAGTAAGTTACACTAAGGCCTAATTTTAGCAAGGCACAAACATTGATTATTGGTTATTGCTCAATATAATTATTCCAATATCAATTTATCCACATGCATATGAGAATGCTATTGTTTAGGAATACAAACCAAGATCGAGTTCTTAATCTCCCAAGACAATTTTATAGTGCTCCAAACTGTGGTAGAAAAAAAAAAAAAGGATGATAAATCTAGCATTGGAAATGTTAGAACAACACAAAGAGAACAATTTTAACTATTAACCACTTCAAATTCTTATTGGGAAATCAGGTGGAAAATAAAATGTAAACAGAAAGATTGAATGATATGCAAGAGATGGTGGGGAAGAGGGTGGTGGGGAAGAGATTGAATGATATGCAAGAGATGGAAGGAAGAAAAGACAGGAGGAAAAGAAGGAAAGAAGAAAAAGAAATAATTTTCCATCTTAATATTTATGTTTGCATCTAATGTACCCACCTATAAAACCCAGTCCAAATTAGAAACCTCATTATCATTCTCAATACACCTCCTTCTACACAACCTATCCCTACCTGCAAGTCCTCATATTTCTATTACTGAAAACCTTGTATAACTGCCCTTCTTCCACCTTTTTCAACTTATTTCAGTTTAAAATCTCATGACCTATCTCTGCAGACTCTTAAGTGATCTCTTTTTACTACAAACTCAGTCCTGTCACCAGTACTATCTCTCAAAATATGCACTTGATCGTGGTTTTTCCCAGACCAAAAGACTTTGAGAACTTACCACCACACTACTCACCGTTTCCATCATATTTCCTCTTATTTCCTTTGTCCCTGGTGTTTTAGCCAAATCACAAAATTTCAGCCTTAATGCATTTGCTTAACTGACAAGCTTGTCCATATTCTTCTCCATTAGAATTTCCTGGTCATCCTTCAAGACTTAGTTCCAGTGTCAACTCACTAAATTCCCTTAGACTCACCCAGCCAAACCAAATTCTTCTTATTCTGTACCTAAAATCACTTTGATTACTCCACTAATATATATTTTTTTCATCATTTAGTAAATACAAATGAATCATGAAACAGTGTGACTTTGGAAAGTAACATAAAATACTCTTTCTCTAATTATTGACTTCCAGTTGGGCTATGGTACATCTTTCCTTCCTGTCTCTTAATATCTCAAACATATTCCATATTTTCCTGGTCACTTTTGGTTATGAAAAGTATGTATCTAGTCCAGTCCAATTCTTCCAACTTACATGTGATTTAATAGCTCTCTGTACCCTATCTCCATGCCAGATATTGGCCCAAGGGAACCCAGGTGGGTTATGGAGCTTGATCTGCTCTTTCATTCTTGTCCTCTCCTGTAGGTTCTAGTTCCTTTATGATTTGGACTTGCCCAGAAGGGTGAGATGAAAAGGTCAAACACTTATTTACTTAACAAGAAAATACAACTGTAATTCTCTGCCAGCTCTCGTGCTTGCTGATGATATCCTTCTTTAAGGGTAATCTGTGGGGTCTTCTCCATTACACAGCTCACTTGCAGGTAAGATTTTTTTTCTTCCCACTTGATCTCTTGCACTCTCCCATCTGACCTGATACTGAATCTGTTGGGTGGGGTAAGGGCAGCCTAGCCAATGACTTTCCACAGGGAAACATGAATCTTTGTCATGCCAAATGGCAGTGCAGAGGTGGAGAAGGGTTTGCTACTTCTTTTCTGACCTTTCTTTCTTACTCCCTCTCTTTCCAGTTTTCCAGTTTCTCTTTCCAGTGTTTATGTAGGCTCAGAGCATTTCATCAGATCTGCTGCACGTACAGCTAGGGCTTGAGATACTAATCTTACCTTCATGAATAAACATATAACCTTTATAAATGATTATCCTGCATACTCTTTACTGAGTTTTGGTAGAAGAGACAAGCATCTACCTCCCCAGTCCAAACTACCAGCACTGACTCTAATTCAATAACTCAGACCCTGATACTGTTTTCTAATCTATATAAATCCCCATAGTCTTTCAGTTCAGATAAACAGGGAAAGAGAGGGTACAAGGAGTAGGGAATGGTGATTTGAAGAGCAGAATTTTGGAGATCTCTTTTCTTCCTTACAAAGTAGAGTACTCCTCACCTTCGGCTCTCCCCAGTTTAAATCTCATTTTCTATTTCTGGAAAAAGGAAATTTTCTACTCATCAGCCTCATCACAGGCAATAATTATTTCTTCTATGAATCAATGAATGGATGAATCAGTCAATCAATCAGCCTTCTAAGTTTCAATCCTTAGAATGTATACTTGCCGAATGCAATTTACTACAGAGAATTACGGAACTCACAGTTTCTGAAATGCCCAGGGAGATAAGTTTGGAGGCAATACAACCAGGAACAACACAGACATTAAGTAAACACAACTGCTTTCCTGAAATTGTTGTAATAGAAAACCCACTGCCAATCTGCAATATCTACCACAGAACAAATCTTTGGTTGCTCACTCCCAAACATACCCATTATGCCATATTCAAAAGCAAATCAACAACTCTAGCAAAAACCATGTGATCCTGCCTATGCCTAATAGATTGTAACTATTCACCATATAAATGAAATATCTGTGGAAAGTCTCACCTCTCAAGAAAAGTGTAGATCCATAGTTTGCATACCACATATACATATTACATACCACTACCTACCACATCCATTGCTAGGTGATTTTTTTTTTCTGTCCACAGTTCAGTCACAATCTTGGTTTGATATCCTCTAGTCTCTATACTAAATTATATTTAATTATCCACATAATCTATATAATATAATAAGGAAATGGGTTTGGAAAAATATGCATAAACCTAAGTATATATATAACTGAGTAGAGAAGAAATTATGGGTATCTACTATGACTTTAATTTTTGGAATTATTCACAAGGATATGGCTTGTATTTATGATTTTTTCCACTGCTACTATGCATTTTTCCATTTGCTTTCAGGAAGCATCACTTCAAGACTTTTTGCCTGTAGGTCCAGCCAACTACTGATGAGAAAAGCAAAAAATTGGCCGGTTGAGTTTCTCAACTACCCATTCAATTGCAACAATGCATCCATTGTTGGAAGTATTGATACCTTGTCTTCTAAAACTTCATAATTAGCACTGTATTAAGTCACAGGAATAGGAAGCAAAAATTTTAGGAATGGGTCATTTTAGTGCTATAGTGAAAGTACCACTCTTTCTTCCATCCCTTGTTTTCCAGACTCACATCTAATAGTGGGGAAAATTTATCACATATTGTTTGCTGGTTAAGAATCTGTTGTGCACTCTATAGGACAGCACAAAACACTTTAATGCATTGTTTCCCATCTGGCTTCTAACTTAGTCTTAAACATTTTATTTTCTATAAAGCAGTTGGAAACTTGGTGATAGAATACATTTTTTAAAGTTAAAATTAATCCCATGAACATTTAATAATTTCCTTCTTTTGTGGTAAAATGAATTCCTTGGTCAGGAGTTATGTTTTATTTTATTTTGTTTGGGTTTTGGTAACAAAAAAAAAATAAAATAAGTCCATGAATAATATTGGTAGCAGAAACAAGAAAGGAAGAAAGAAAAGATCAATACCAAGAGTCAATTCCAATGAGGACAAATCATTGCACTTTCAAAATGGAAGGGTCCAACATAACTGACCTTCTCCCAAATTCTTAGTTAGTCTTTCCAAACTGTTATGCTATATTAGCTTTCTGTGTATTGTCCCTGCTCTTGGCAGGTTGGACACTCAAGAACAGTAATATAAATAACACCCATGAAGAGGGGAGTCTCATGTTTATAAGCCTATCTACATACTTTGGCCTGGCTATCATGACATTTTGTTCATGATCACAAAGAATAAGAACTGGGAGAGTACAGAAAGAGATTACCTGACAAAAAAGTGAGTCTTTCAGCTGACTGCTGAGAGATTCCCCTACAGACAGGGCCATCTGCTGATCATTCACATGGGGCACAGATATTTCAAATTCGGGAACCATTTACATAATTTTCCCTCAAACCTTGTCATTAATCTTCCAAATACATTCTTCCAAATCCCTAATCATCTGGCCAAAAACTAGATACAGCTCATGAATTTAAATAGTGCCACACCCTGTTCATCACTCCTAATCAAAGTGGAAAAATCATCTGTACTCCTCAAAGTGTTGCCTACTGGGAGGACTTTTTTTATGCACTGTCTTTCAGGAATGATCATGACTTGTATTTCTACAGTATTCTACTCATAATTGGTTGCAGAACATCATACAGAGCTCTGTACAACCAAGTTTCAAATGTATTATCCTCAGTTATTAGACATAGGGAATTCCCTGAAGCTGTAGGTAGAGGTTGAGGAAGAGACGGCAATGATGCAGGAGTTGGTACATGAAGAACATGATCACCTGTTCATAATCCTTTCCAACATCTTCCCTATCTTCTTGAGTTTGTTCCCATATATACAACAAAATTATATTTCTGTAGATTAAATAACACAGATGACAATGAGAAGCTCAGGTCATATGATTACTTGGTGTTTTATGAATAATCTTAGAATATCTAACAGGGGCAAGTGCTATTTCTCAAAATAGTGTAGTACACACCACAGCTGTGCTTCAAAACCTAGGAGCTGAACAGTGATTCTGTTATTGGAGCTTATTACTACTTCCTTTCAGCTTCCCAATTGGTCACAGACATCTCAAATATCACTAAATCTGTTGAGTCATAAGGGCTAAGTGTCAAAACTGTTTATACGACAGCCTGAATAAGCTAGAAAGTCTTTTTCTGTGTTTAGGCCCAATTAAAAGCTGATAACTTAATTATCCAATAAATAGGTTGAGATTATACAAATGCCAAATGTCACATATGTTGCCTCCAAAATTCAAAGTAACTTAATTTCAAATACTAGATAGAGCAAAATATAGTGGTTTTACTTTGAAAATATATTTCCAGTATACTCCAGACTATAGTATCCTTGGAAAATTTGCTAGGCTTTTGAGATTTGAATTTTCTTAGTGTATGACTCCTATCTTCCTGCATGCATGTGTCTAATCAAAGCATCTAAGTACCTGCTATTTCTTGCTCCCTAGATTCTATTCACATGTATCGTTAATGAAAAGGACTGGTTTGATGTTCTAGGGGATGTCGAAATGATGAAGCTTTCTGCAGAGGAAATTATGGCTCAGAGTTAGAAAAATGACATCTATCTAAAGTTAGACACTGAAGGCTTAGTATTTTTCCAGCCAAGTGAAATAAATTCTTTCTAGTGTTCTTGGCTTATTGGAATAGAGAGGTGGCCAAATCAATAACTGTATATCAAATGCCAAGGTGCATGGTGATACTTATTTGTTTCATTAAAGAGTCATATAGTACATAACGTTTTAAGTGTGTTATTTTACAATAATCCACCATCATTCTCTAAGACCAAGCTGTCTTCAAAAAAAGCAAGCAAGTGACTTGAATTAGGGAAGATAGATCAGGTGTCGTGCGTCATGTAAGCCCAGACTGAATTGCACTTGTTACTTTATTCTCATTAGCTCTCCTTGAACAAGGGAAAAATTATTTTTTGGTATCCAGAAATTAGTAATAACTGTGTCCATTGTCCAACAATCAAAAACATTCTAGTTATATCTTTTTTCTGCCATACAATTATTTTGGTAAATGGTCATAAATTCTTTTGAGAGAGGATAGGAAGAGATCTTATTTAAATACTTATAATGTTTTAAACCTCTTCCTCAAACTGATATGACTTTGCATTTTGTCAAGCAGTCTTATATCTTTAAACTTACTCAGTCTGGCAATTGAGTAGATGGTAAAACTGACTATTTTGCAGCTCAATTCAGGCGTCTGTTTTTTGCTATACCTAAAGTAGTTCTTTCCCTTTCCTTTCCCTTTCCCTTTTTCTTTCTTTCCTTCCTTCTTCCTTCCTTCCTTCCTTTCTTCCTTCCTTCCTTCCTTCCCTTCTTTCCTCCCTCCCTCCCTTCCTCCCTTCCTTTCTTTTTCTTTCTTTCCTTCCTTCCTTCCCTTCTGTCCTTCCTTCCGTTCTTTCCTTCCTCCCTCCCTCCTTTCTTCCTTTTTCTTCCTCCCTCCTTTTTTCTTTTTCTTTCTTTCTTTCTTTCTTTCTTTCTTTCTTTCTTTCTTTCTTTCTTTCTTTCTTTCCTTTCTTCCTTCCTTCCTTCCTTCCTTTCTTCCTTTCTTCCTTTCAGTGAGGGAGGCACTTATAGAAATCAGGTAGGATGTTAGGGGTCTGGCCATTTATTTTGGTACCAAAGACTCCATAAATTAAAGGTCAACAAAGACCTACATGGACCAAAATATTTTGATTACCATTCTTTCTCTGCTGCCCATCATTATAACCATGCTATCTTGTCTGACAGTGGAATACTGATATTTATCCTCTTCCAATATGAAATAAGAAAATCCACTTCAATGGCAACATCTCCCAACTTCATCCCAGGTTACAAAGGACAACTGTTACAGTACTTTTCAAAGATGCTGGTCCTCTCCCAAATGCCTTGGAGAACAGTATATCTTTGGGATATCATGAGAACTGTATTTGTAGGTAGATGGGTGGGATGTCCTTAATAAATTCCTAGCTCTCTAAGTTATTGCTTTCCTTCCTCTGCATTCTTCCATACAGAGCTTTTGTTATTTACATTTAATTCAGTACAAGCCTCTTCTGAGACCTGATATAGATCAATTAATTAAGCAAACAGAATCCCTCTCAGCTGTTTTTTCTAGCACATGGGGTCCATGGTAAGTACCCTATAAAGATACATTTGTCAGTATTATACTTCTCTGTATTTTGCTTCAGAATCCATTGGAACTTATACTCAACAGATTTCTGCAGATCTTTCCCAAGTGATGCGCCAAGTTTTACAACGGTATGAATTCAACCAACCAATCATTGTAATTTAGCGATCACAAAATTAAATTCTGCATCTTATTTTTGGTGATATCAGTATTGCAATTTTGGGAAATAAGAGATCTCTTTTTCTTTCTTTCTTTCTTTCTTTCTTTCTTTCAATCATGAGAAACTATCTGACAGTTATATTTTCCCCTAAGATCCCTATGGCACTTAGAAACAACCAACTTATCTCACAATTTATTTGTCTCCTTCCTGCCTTTAAGCATGGTCTGTCACAGTGTCTCTTCAGTATGCTAAAGCCTTAGCTTTATGAGGAAATTCATTCAAAATGATGAGCGGGATAATTTACGTAACCATGTGACCTTGCCTCTCATGGACTACTGGTAACTCATTCTCTAATACTAACTGGATTCTCATTGTTTCAAACACAATCTAGGTTGGAAAACCAATTCTAGGTCCCATATTCTCGAGGTTATGGCCCATGAAAAAACTTCTCTTTTGGTTAGGATTTTTAGTTGCAGACTATTAAAGAAAAAAAAAATCTCAATTGAGTCAGTTTTAAGATCTAATTGGCTTTATTAAAGAATTCGTGGGGACGCCTGGGTGGCTCAGTCGGTTAAGCGTCTGCCTTCGGCTCGGGTCATGATCCCGGGGTCCTGGGATCGAGTCCCACATCGGGCTCCCTGCTCCGCGGGGAGCCTGCTTCTCCCTCTGCCTCTGTCTCTCTCTCTGTCTCTCATGAATAAATAAATAAAATCTTTAAAAAAAAAAAAAAAAAAAAAGAATTCGTGAGTCAGGCAGCATCTAGCAAATAGAAAGGAGCATCACTGAGCTGGAGAAAAGGGAAAGTTTTTTAAAGGCAGAGAGTGAGCAGGGAAAAAAAGAAATTATTAGCAAAGAATGCATTTTTTTAGGCAAGGTTGCCCTTCTAAGAGGAATGAAAGGGGTCTATCAATAAATTTCTCAGTACTGGCCAGGAAATTCCATGCTGACTGATTAAAGTTTACATTCCCGGGGTGGTTAAAACTTCAGTTAGGTGAGGTATTAAGTCTTGGTTTGCTGACATGGGGACTTAACATAAGCGACTCCATTTGAGGCCTGTGTTGTTTTGTTTTGTTTTGTTTGTAACAAGACAATTTTGCACATTTTTTAATTTAAAAAAAAGGTGTTTTTCTTTTTTTAAGTAATCTCTATGCCCAGCATCGAGCTTGAACTCATGACCCTGAGATCAAGAGTCTCATGCTCCACTAACTGAGACAGTGAGGTGTTCCACAATAGTATGCACTCTTGACTTTGCTTAAACTAGCTAGGGGTTATTAGGAAGTTAAAAAATGTCTTAGATGCCCAGGAAAATCAACTGGGTTTCTACACTATCAGAATATTGAAAACCCCCACTATTCCTGTGACCCATTGTTTAGCATCTATACCACTAACCCCTAAATTTGGACAGTAGAAATGCTAACAAACCTGCCCTAAATCTTTTCTTATCAGGTGTGGTTATTTATGTGCCAAGTTGGCTAAGGCTGAGGTACCCATTTGTTTGGTCAAACACTCTCCTAGATAGTATTTTACAGATGTGATTAACATTTACAATCATTTGACTTTGAATAAAGCAGATTACCCTCCATAATGTGGATGAGCCTCATTTAATAAGTTTAACATTATATAAGCAAATACAGGCTTCTCAAAGAAGAAGAAATTCTGTCTTAAGACTACAATGTAGAATTTCTGCTTGAGTTTCCACCCTGTTGACCTGTTCTGCAGATTTTGGACTCAATATTGCCACATCAACTCTTACATGATTTCTTGTCTACTGGCTTGCCCTACAGATTTCAGACTTGCCAACCTCCAGAATTATGTGAGATATATATATATATAATGTTTGTTATTGGTTTTATTTCCCTGGAGAACCCCGAGAAATAAACTACGTGTAGGTGCCACCTCACAATCTCACATTGCTTATCTCTGGCTTCCCACTCTCTTATATATTTGAGTGTGAAAATTTCCTAGATTACGTGCAGAAACCTGGCTGCAAAGCAATTGTACCTATTAAGAGGAACCCTCTTGCACTATTGTTGGGAATACAAACTGGTGCAGCCACTCTGGAAAACAGTATGGAATTTCCTCAGAAAGTTAAAAATAGAACCACCCTATGATCCAACAATTGCACTACTAAGCATTTACCCAAAGAATACAATAACACTAATTCAAAGGGATACATGCATGCACCCCTATGTTTATAGCAGCATTATCTACAATAGCCAAATTATGGAAACAGCCCAAGTGTCCATAGATTAAGGAATGGATAAAGAAGATATCTCAAATAAAGAAGAGAAATATATATATATATCAGCCATAAAAAAAAGAATGAAATCTTGTCATTTGTAACAACATGGTTGGAGCTAGAAAGTATTATGAGCGGGAAGGGGAAGTGGGAGAGGGGAGGAAAAAAGAGGCAAAGCAAGAACCAGACACTTAACTATAGAGAACAAACTGATGGTTACCAGAGGGGAGGCGGGTGGGAGGGTGGGTGAAATAGGGGATGGGGATTAAGGAGGGCACTTGTGATGAGCACTGGGTGTTGTACGGAAGTGTTGAATCACTACATTGTACACCTGAAACTAATATTACACTTATATTAACTAACTGGAATTTAAATAAAAACTTAAAAAAAAAAAAACATACCTACTAGCTTCACAGCCTATTAGAAAAGCATGTTGAAGGGGAGGGGGAATGGTGGTTAGTGAGTCAATCTATAGTATCTGCTGCATTGATATATGATTATTTATTTATATATTGGCTCCCCTGGTAATCAGTTAGCCTTGAATCAGTAGTTATAACTTCATACCATCTGTCAAATCTGGCCATATATTTTATAACGTACAAATAAATAAGATATATTAGCTCCCGATTTATCATTTACAAAAGATTTAAACATTTAGTTTCTGCTTGTTTGCTTACTTAATGACATATATACATATATATCTCTAAGAAAAAGAAAATGAATAAAATAATTCATAATCCCTATTTTGAGGAAACTGAGGGAAAAAGGATGAATGATTTAACCTAAGTCATTTGACAACTTGAGAAAGTAACAGAGCCTGGCCTAGAATACAGGTTTTGTGACTTCTTGATTAGTGTCCTTTCCACTCTACCACGCACAAATAAACATTATAATCCACAAGGAAATATTCACCTAACTACAGCCTGACTTGCCCATGTGTAAATAAACCAAGGCAACAGGAAGAAATGTGAAGTTGAGACCGAGACCAGGGAGATTGCAAATAGACAAAAGCTCTCTGGCCAAACCTCAAACTTCAGTGTTTTATGTAAGGATGAAACCCATAGAGCATATTCTTTTTCTTGAATGTTTAATTTGTTATCCTTTTATATGTAGAAATTAGAAAACATTCCAAAAATCTAACAGCAGTCTGTGCTCTTTCTCTGAATTCAAATAGTCCACTTTTATTGAACACTTTACTAAGCTTAGATAAATCAGAGAGATTATCCAAACGCATTCAGCTCATTGTAAAAAACACCAGAGAGACCTTTAAAAGGATTGTAAAGACTCTCAATCAAACTAGTTCTCACAGAAAATGTGTTAAAGGACATAAGACACAGTTAAGAAGCTGGAAGCAGGATCCATTTCCACAGCTACCATTTAAATTCACTCTTTTGTTACCTCAATCTAGAATTCTTTAACAGCACTCCCAATAGCCTGTTTCTAGTCTTCCCACTCCAGTTCTACCTGGAAACGTTGTTTTCAGTTTAATCTTGAAAAAATGTCATGCCGTTTTACTGTTTAGGCAAAGTGACGAAGGACTAATAGCCAAAAAATCTTGGCTTGAGTTCCTAAACTCTGGTTTGGGCAAAATATACTTTTCCTGAGTATACTTTTTCTGAGGCTGTGTCTCTCTGTTTTTTTGTCTTGCTCTCTCATCAATTAAACTATTTCATAATCCCTGCCTAATACATGGTTCATATTATAATTAAATTAAATGATTAATTTGAAAAAATGTTAAGCACTTTTAAATATTACAAAATAGAAAATAATAAAATATTTCGAGGCTATTAAGCCGTAGTCTAAGCTCAAAAGTAGCAGATAGGCTACAAAATTTTAATTGTGACCATATTTATATTCTGATACATTGTTTTATCAGTGAACGATCTGTGAAAATAAAATAATTTTGTTCACTTTTAAATGAACATGATTTATTAGCTCAAGGTCAAATGCCTCAAATCATTTATCCGTTATATTCACCATCCATTAGAAGTCTTAGTTTTAGGACATTTCAGCCATTTTTTTAGTGTTCCTTTTTCTCTTGTTTTTTTATTCTCTCCCCAAGTACACACATGTGCGCATTTGAAGCATAATGGTAAGAACTGTTTTAAATGTCATTTTTAAAAGAGAGCTTATTGACTATTATGTAACTATGATATTTAAACAGTCCTACGAAGTTCAAAGGGCGAAAATGATTGCCCTGTGGTAGAATTCTACAAATTAGAGCAACAGTCTCTCCAGTAACATAAAGATGCTTCTAATGCTGTGCTATCAGTAGCTTTATTATTATTCATCTCTTCTTGTTCTTACGTAAACTGCTCAAGCAACAGTGACAAATTCTACAATTAAGAACACATCTTTAAAAACACATTTTAGGTGGTCAGCTATTATTATGTAAATCAAGGCATCAATATGCTTACTTGTTCTACACTCTGCCCCCGTTAGGGTAAACCCAACTTAAGGAAAATATAAAGCTAAGATTAACATCCTTAGATTCTTCTATCAAATCGATTCAAGCTACTGACCAAAACAAATGGTCAGCTTCAATCACATGACCTTACTTTTAAATTATGCTATTTCCAACTTGTCTTTTTTATTAAGTAAAATAAAAATCTGTTTATCAGATTTATTGATGTAGCTGTATATAGCTCTAATACATTTTTTTCATGGCTGAATAGCATTTGTTTGCATGAATATCCCACAATTTACTGACCTATTCATTTATTGATAGACATTTAAGGCATTTCACTTTTGACCTTTCTGAATTTGCTGACATGAATAATTTTGTAGGGGTCTCCTGGTGCAAATGTGCAAAGATTCTCTAGGGCAAATACCTAAGCAGAGAGTTACTGGGTCATTGAGGGTATGCATGTTCAGTTTCACCAGGGACTGCCAAGTGTGTAAGTCCTGCTTTTGTGGCCTTCCCTCAGAACTGTATATTCATCTCAGTTCCAGTCACATGGAGTATGGCATAAGCCCTCAGGGCTAACCCACAACTTTGCTTGGCTTGTTTTATTTGGGCCTGTTGATTTCTTTACATTTTGGCCATGAATGTTTTTTTTCAAAAGTATGTTTATTTGTCCAGAACATTACACACTTCCGTGGGAAAGTTTTAGGTTTTTTTGGTTATTTGTTTGTTTAGTTTACCGTAACCACGATGCTGAGATGCTGAAAATGTAAATTTAGATATATTCTAGTCATCTCGTCTTGATTTAACTTTATCTTGCATCATTATTTTCCTTCACAAATTATCTGGCTGTTTTGTCTACTTTTAGTTTTATGATTTTTTACAAAATCACTTCCTTTCTCTCAGATTCCATCTCTAATTCACACTTTCATTTTTTATTTGTTCAGTGGCTTGCATTACTCTTTAATGTGTATTATGTAAATTCTAGATTTGCTCTCTTTCTTCATTATAAGGAACATATATCATAGATTACGTGGTAATAATTGGCAGTGGCAGAAGAACAGTCATTAAAAACAAATACAAAATGTATCAGCCACAGTCCAAACAGGAGATAGAAACCACATAATAATTTGAACAATGAAAGTTTAATATTAAGAATTATTAACTATAACAGGGCCCTGGAGTAATAGGACTGGTACTAAGGAGTACAGATAACTTTAGACAATAAAGAAAAAGCAGCTACAAGGATCAGCCAACACTCCTGCGGCTACGACAGTGTGGGTAAAGAAGAGGACCCACACCCATAGGTGAGCTCCAGAACCTGTTGAGGAGGGCAGAGCTGAGGTACCCGAATGACAGAGAATCACCGTCAAACTATACTGGAGGGACTTGCTTGAAATCTGCCCTCTGGACCTTACCAGAACTCTCCTTCTGTGATGCAGGAAAAGTTGTTTGGGGGAAGTGTCTTGCTGGAGGCATTTGGTTACAAAACCGAGAGGCTATAAGGGGAAGCTGCTGCCATTGCTTCTGATCCCTGTGCACTGAATTCTCCCAACAATCAGCTCAGTGTGTAAAAGGACCCTGAGCTCAAGAACTGAATAGAGCCCTGCCACCAGCAAGACCATAACGTTATGGAACCCTGAGCAGAGGACCAAGTTAAGCTGATGGACCCAAACTCCTCACCCATAGAAACTATGACACAACAAATATATGTTGATTTAAGCTGATAAGTTTGTGGTAATTTATTATGCAACAGTATTTATTCTTCAGAAGCTGTATATTGACCATCTATAACATTATTGCTGGAGCCTTGGCTAATTTTCAATGTAGTTAGTGGATAAGAATCCAGGTTTTGGGGGAACCTGGGTGGTTCAGTTGGTTAAGTGTTGGACTCTTGGTTTCAGTTCAGGTTATGAGCTCATGGATCTGAGATCAAGCTCAGTCTCTGTGCTCAGCAAGGAGTCTGCTTGAAGATTCTCTCCCTCTGTCCCTCCCCCCACTTGCAAACGCATCCTCTCTCTCTCTCTCAAATAAATAAATAAATCTTAAAAAAACAAAACAAAACAAAACTAAGTTTTGCCAAAGAAGAGGGATGCTACTAGAGTAAAAAATTGAAAATATGAAGGCATCAAACACAGGGCCAATTTTTTCCTGGAGACCTCTGCTGAATTATAAAGTTGAACAAGATAGGAAGCTCAACACTTAAACCACAATTCCCTATAATACTGAGCTTCATTGATGGCAGTCTTTGGTATTAAGAAGCAAAAAAATCACAGAGAAGTTGTCTCATAATCGTAATATGCTACAACTTGAAGTTCTAGAAGAGATATAACCAAATGGGGACAAAGAATATAGATTGACTGCTACCAAAATAGCAGCCTGACCATAATTCAGCTTAAACTCTGATTAAGTCGAGAGGGTCAGTCCCCTTCTGTATCTGCTTGGAAAATAAAAATGTGAAACTCTTTAGTGTAATGTAATATCACATGAAGTTTCCACATGTTTTTATATGCAGTATCTGGAGTTCAATTTTAATAATTGAATTTTTTAAATTCATGTCAAAAGAAAGTACAGGATGATTAAACAAACAAAAAAACAAATTAGATCTACAGATGATCCAAATCTAACAGACAAGGATATAGTTATGATTCATTTCTTCAAGAAAATAAAGAAAAAAATGAACAAAACAGAGTAAAATACTGAGAAATTTGTAAGAGAATTATAATCTAAAAAATATAATAAAACAGAAATTATAGAAATGAAAATATAATATATAATTGGAAAAATGAGTAGATTATTCTAATAGCCAACTACTATAAGACAAAGAGAATTACTCAACTTGCCAAAAGAAAATATTCAAGCTGACACAGAGAGGAGTAAAACGAAAATACAGAAAAGAAACCAATGGAGTATAAAAGAGCTGCACCACCTCTAATTGGAGTTCTAGCTGAAGAGAGAGAATTGGGTAGTAGGAATACTTGAAGAGATAATGAGTTTAAAAAATACTAACTAATGATAGTAAATCACAGAACCAAAAATCTCTACATACACCCAGTAAGATACATACTAATCAAAGCAAATCAAATAATATACTTAGGCACATCATAGTCAAAATAATAAAAATGAAAAAGACAGAGAGAGAGACCAATTTAAAAGCAACCAAAGTTTAAATAGACGTAACATTCAAAAGAGTAACAATCCAATTGACAGCTGAAATATTACAAAAATGTAGAAACCAGAAGACAATATAGTGGCATCTTTAAAGTGCTAAAGGCAACTAAATGTCCCCTCAAAATCTTATACACTATAAGATTTTCTATGAAATATGAAGACAAATTAAAGATATTTTTGAATAAACAAAAACTGAGAGAAACTCTCACCAGCAGACCTGTATTTTTAAAAATGCTAAGAGGGGGTGCACCTGGGTGGATCTGTTGGTTAAGCATCTGACTCTTGATTTTGGCTCAGGTCATGATCTCAGTCAGAGTCACGGGATTGAGCTCTACACTCAACGGGAAGTGTGCTTGAGATTTTCTCTCTCTCTCTCTCTCTCCCCCTCCCTCTCTAAGATAAATAAATAAATCTTTAAAAAAAATGCTAAGGGAAATTATTTAGTCAGAAGGAAAATGATACCAGAAGAAAAGACAGAAAGGTAGAAAAGAATTAATAAAAACAATATAAAATAAAAATTAAGATTGTATAAAAATAAGTAAGTCTACTCTATAAAGTTTCATATATGCAGAACTAAAATTCTTGAAAATAACACTAAAGAGGGAGTGAGCGAAAATGGAGTTGGTAAAACATCACTTATATTAGGTTATAATAAGTCAAATATGCATGTTGTAATATCTTGAGTAAAAATATTTAGTGTAAAATATTTCATTAAACTGAAAGAATAGTGAAGAATTTTATACTAAGAGCTTAGTAGAGAAAAAGTTAAGCAACAACATAAACATTTGATGAACACAAAAGAATGCAATAAAAGAAAGAAAAAGGAATATAAAACTCCTCGTTAAAATAGGAAACATAGTAAGATTTTAGATACAAACCCAAATATATCAGTAAATTAAATGTAAATGATCTAAATATATATCCTACAAGGATTTATATTAAGAATTTATAAAGTACTACCACAAATCATGAGGACTAGACAGAAAACCAAAAGACACGTACAAAATGTTTATATAAGACAATCTGTGCTATATGACTTTGTTAAGTTTACATAAGTATGTCATTGGTAGAATTCTAGAAACAGTCATCAGAATCTTAGAGGTGGTTTTTACTATGCCAACATTTAAGTGATGTTAATGTATTTATTATAGTTCTTTACTATATTACTTATATATTAGCAATGTGTACTTCTTTATAATTTGGAAAATAACTACTTTTATTATATATTCACCTTGTAGGTTATGGCTTCATTTCCCAACAGCTAAACTAATGTCATAGCTAAATAGGAAAATTATTTAAGCCTCCTCCCTCTTTAATAACACACATTTAAATTTCTAGAAATTCAATCCTTTTGCTCAAGGAATTAAATCAGATTCAATAAAACTGATAGGCACCTTATTGACCATAGTATACTTCCATTTTAAAGATGAAAAATATCTGAGGCACAGAATATTTTCATTAGAGCTGAGTTAGTGACAGAATTTGGTTAAAAGCTTTGCACGTATTTCTCTTTCTTAGTGTAAACGTAAATGCTGCGAAACCTGGGATAAAAATGGTTCTCTTTTAAATAGAAATAAGCTAAAGTAGAGTAAAACCTATGGTCAAAACCCTACAAGTACTCCAAAGTGAAGTTGAATTTCCTTTCTATAATCCTTTACTGATAGGTTTATATATAAGGTTATTAGGTTTATCAATCTTCTTTAACACACTTACATGCTATAAAACATCTGGTAAGGAAAAACAGAACACAGTATTTGACTTAATGTTAGCGTAGTCAGGATATATATTTCTTATTATATTAGTAACAGACACAATTCCACAATACAATAAGTAAAAATGTTTCTTCTTAAAAGCAAAGTACTCCCTTCTTGGAAATAAATTACGCTGGTGAGGACCATCATAGGGCTCCAGAGAATAGGTAATTCACTTCAAATGAATGAACCCTCAGCTAAAGGGCGAGTGCTTCTGCTGATGATTTTAAACTGCCACTTCACTTTCTGCCTCAGTTTCCTCATTTGAAAGATGTTGCAATACACAGTCCTTTTAAAAGTGGAAATAATGCTAGTCTATTAACAGGCAAGTTATGAATATATTGACACAGATTTAAATCTCCTCAAATGGCAAATTCCACACACATGCTGAATAACCATGGCTCCAGTGTTCAATTTATCACTCGTCTGTTTTTTATTCACTCCAAGTTCTCTGCGTTGTCTGAAACACACCTATGTTCTAAACGAAAATGCTCCCAGTGTTACGTTAGTAACATCACTAGATGAGTGTCTCTTGAGCTGAATACAAAGTATTCTGGGGTCATTGGGTTTTTTTCCCTACGATAAAAGGACTATAACTTTTGGGGCCTTTGGGTTAGAATGAGCAATTAATGTCTTTTTCAATTGTGCAGCTCTTATAAAATTGAGCATTTTATATTCATCTAGGTGCTTTGTTTATTCACTTTTGTGTGAGCTATTTTGAACTGGAACTTTAACATTTAGTTGCTTTTCCCATTCTTTAGGAAAAAGATCTGTAATGCACACCTCCCACACAGTACTTGAAAAATATACACTTTATTGACCTATTATTGGATGTTTTGTGGTTCCTTAGACATGATTTTATATAATTTCATTTTGAATTCTGGCTTGAGTTCAAGCATCTTTGAAAGTGAAGCTCTGATTACTAACTTGTATGCATAGCATAAGTAGGATTAATGAACACCTTCCTCAACCTTCTCCAGACTCTCAGTTCTAACCTCATCTCCCCTTTCCTTGGCTTGCCTTTGAAACATGTATACTAAGGTCAGATTGTATTTGAATATTTGGCAGCTAATGATGTGTTTTATTTCCTTCCTCATTTGGCACCATTTGTTGCATCTAAACAGGTTATCTTTCCTCTTTGAGTTATCAGAAACAAAACATGGTCCCTCAGAAAGCGTTGGAGATTTTCAAAAGACCATTATTCTTCTAGACAATGAATAAATTGCTTCCATAGAAAAAGAAAAGGATCTTCTTGTCTTCCATCCCTCTCTCTCTCTCTCTCCCTTCCTCTCTCTCTGCCTCTCTGTCTCTCCTCCTTTTTGACTCTCTCTTTTTTATTGCATAATAAGGAATACAGTAGTATTATACACTGATGGATCTTCCAGTGCGGAAATGGAATGGAGGAAGAATCTACCAAATGCTGAGTGCTAAACACATCTCATTTAATCTAAAGGCTGAAGTTAATAGCAAGAGACTCAGCAGGTGTGGCTTATGAACCAAGAGTCTTTGAGCAGGAAGAAACTGAGTTGAATACCAACTGTGTGTTGTTTATTGACTATGTGACCTCAAATTTACTAAAAAATCAGCAAGGGAGTCTCAGTTTTCTTATCAATGAAATGGGGATAGATAATAAATTCTGCCTTGAATAACTGTTTCTCTCTGCCACTTCTTCTACATAACTTTTCAACATAGATGTTCTTCAGACAGATCTCTCATCTTTTTTTTTTTTCCATTTGAAGTGACCTGAGCCAAAGGCAGATGATTAACGACTGAGCCACCCAGGCGTCTCTCATCTTTCTGCCATATATTGTGACCTACTAAAGGGTATTAACCACCCATGCAGTTTTAACTCCATCTTTATACCAATAATGACAAAATGTGTATCTATACCCCAGACGTCTCCAGACTCTGTATATGTATCCCCAACAGCCTATTTCACATCTCCTAAAACTCTTCATTGTATCTCAAACTTAAAATTCTAAAACCAAACTACTGATTTACCTACTGGCCTAAAACTGATTCTCTTCCATCATTCTGTTCCTCAGTGAAGAGGAAATCCTCCAGTTGCCTAATTCAAAAACCCTGAAGTTATCTTTGACATCTCTCAAAATCCGTCTAGTTGTGGCTGTCATTATTCTCACAAATTGAATCCAAGAACCATCACTCTATGCTTCACCAGGGAGACACAACAGGTATTTAAATGCTTTTTTCCACACAGTTGAATACTCTATACAATAGACAGAGTGATCTCTTAAATTGTAAATCTGATCATATTATATCCTACCTTAAAATCCAATTATATAGCTAATGCATATTGAGCATTTACTACATTCTAGACTTTGCCATAAAGATTTTACATGTCACCTCATTTATGCATAAGATGGGAATTACTATTATTATTATTACTATTATTATTATTATTATATTCATTTTACAGCTGAGGAGACTGGAACAAAGAGACTAAGAAACATGTTTGTGGATACACAGCCACTAAGAGGGAGAAGCTGGCCATCCAGCTTCAGAGTTCACCTTCCTAACAGGACAGTACGTTGCTTCCCAGTAGCTCCTGTTCATTCTTGAGAATACACAAAAATTAAAAATGTCTAGCTGGAATATTCTTATTATAGAACATTGTAGTGTGTGTGACTGACTTGTAGATTGCAAGAAAACACTGATAAATTGTTGGGGATATAGCAAGCACTTTGCTAAACATAACCATTATTAAAAATTAAATTTTATAGGTGGCTCAGTCGGTTAAGTGTCTGCCTTTAGCTCAGGTCATGATCCCAGCGTCCTGGGATGGAGCCACCATCAGGCTCCCTGCTTAGCGGGGAGTCTGCTTCTCCCTCTGCCTGCTGCTCCCCTTGCTTGTGAGCTCTCTCTCTCTGTCAAATAAATAAAATCTTTAAAAAATTAAATTTTATAAGCATACAATTAAATAAATTTTATTGAAAATGAAAGTAAGGGTAATAATCACTCAAAACTCATCATTCCCTGCTTATCTTTTGCTCTTGATGTTATTTACATCTATTATATCAATATAGTAAAAAGAAATAATGATGAACTGCTATACATCTCTTCCCAATTTTATGTTCAGATGATACTGTTCATGGTTGGTGTATTAACTGCATGAAAATCTGTAAAAGCTACAAATTAAAGCTTGATTTATCATTTTTGTACTCTTGACTTAAGAAAATGATGGAGAGGGGCACCTGGGTGGCTCAGTCGTTAAGTGTCTGCCCTCGGCTCAGGTCATGATCCCAGAGTCCTGGGATCGAGCCCCACATCGGGCTCCCTGCTCAGGGGGAAGCCTGCTCCTCCCTCTCCCACTCCCCCTGTTTGTGTTCCTTTTCTTGCTGTCTCTCTCTGTCAAATAAATAAATAAAATCTTTATATTAAAAAATGTGTGTATAAATTGTAAAATATTTATTTCTGAAAGAAGGTGTTCTAAATTTTCCGATGAAAACATTATGATAGCTAAAGATGTATATAAGCCCATTCTAGCATTCTGACCAAGTTAATCAGTCATTGGATTTGGTTTTGTTTTAAATGCTAAGCAATGCACCTGGTATCTCAAAAGTATCCCAGATGACTAATATATTATTCTCAAAAGACTAGATGGGAATCAGATCAAATGTTATTATCCTTATATAAAAATATACTTATTTTTATCCTCTAGGATTCAACAAGGGACTTGGAATACACTATGCTTCTGTTTTGTTTGAAGTACGTTCAACACCTTGATTTGATAATCCAGGAGTGTAATATTCTTGAAATATTTTACTCTTGGAATGCTCATACCAAATAACTAATTTTGAATTATTATTTGTCATAATCTTCACACAGAAAAAAAATCCTGGAAGGATTGAAAGTAAGTACCAAATATCACAGACACCTTGCCAATAGAAAAGGATTACCATTAAATTCTAACTGCAGAAATTTATCCATTATATTTATTACCACTAAGTGAAAAACAAAAATAATAAAAATAAGTGCATGAAACTGAAGCATATTGTAAAAACATCTCTCTCATCAATCATAGGAAAATATTAAAAGGTAGAAATAATAACACTATGTCACAGTGTTGATTAGCAATTAGATTTGATAGTTTTTAAACTTCATCTGATTCTAAAGTGTGGGTAACTCTAAGTTTTGATGACTTAGAAGTGCTTCAAATAATGGAAAACCTAAACAACCATTTGTACATAAATAGGGATATATTTTTCCAATGTAACAGAATGTCCAGAAGGAGGAAACTCAAAAACTCTACTTCTCTGTTTTGTATCCTCAATGTGCTGGCTTCTCAGTCTCTTGAATTATATCTCATGATCACAGTGAATCAATCACAAATCTCTGCTCTCTGGCTAAAAATTTGTGCTCAAAATTGCAAAGTGTAAAAAAAGGCTATCTAAGAGTTCAGGCCAAGTGGGAATTTAGTATTTACTATTAATAGAGATGGCAGTGATTTTTCTAACACTGTGAAAGTATTTTTATAGAAAATGGAAAAATAAATGAACACTTTCAGTTTGATAGCAGTTGGTTTAAGCTGCACAATAGTTCCAGTAAACCATCATTCTCAGCTACAGAATCAATACATTTTAGTTCTGACATGGATCTCATGGGTCATCTGACCCAGCCTCTTACTTTATAGATAAAGAAACTGGGATACAGACGCCTTAAATTATTTGCTCAAGATCATGCATGCTACAAAGTTGTGGGTAAACAGCAGGCCCAGACTGCTAGCAAGAACATATTTTTTTAGGTACCCATAGAGATCTGTACACAAACACATAAAAAGACTCACAGTCTAATGGCTGGATTGGAAAGCATCCAGCTTATTGTAATGGTACTGAGATCTATGTGGGAAACATATTCAGAATTTCTTTTTATCCTCCTCCAGAATCTAATACTAGAATTAATTGTTCTGCATTAAATAATTGATTCCCAGTCTTTGCAGGTGGGATTTAGTACAGTAGCCCAAAATAATTAGGAAACAGTTCGCATTTAGTAGTATCATTATTATCTGCCTTTCAAATATTTTTCATTTCGGTAGATCAGTGCTTTTAAATTTTACCTTTGGAAAAGCTGTCTATAAAGGATGAGAAAAATAGGGAACTAGATTTAAATGGTGTATTCGTCTAGGAATCTATGTGTAATTGTGCCGTACTAAGGCAGAAAGTATTTAGAGTAACATCAACAGATGATATTTTAAAATAGGCATTAAGAAATATAAAAGTATGTAGACTTGTTGGCAGCAAATTGCCACAGGTTGTAGGAAATGATTGGTGCAGAACAAAGAGGTCAATTCTGCTTGGAAAACACATCCTTCCCATAACATGGCCCCTGAGTAAAGCAGCAAAACAGATATATGCATGAACCTTGAAATAATAAGCAGCATTTTCAAATAAGTGAAGTAATTTTATAAGAATTCAGGGTATACATTGTCGCACCCTAACTGTATCATAACTGAGAGCTGTACAACCAGAGAGGCATGTTATGGAATCAGAATAACCTGAAAAGGGATCGGCAGTCTCACTGCCTTGCGTGTAAACCAGGAATAATAACAGCATTTACTTCACTGTGCTCTTGTAAGATTTAAATGAGATAAGGCAAAGGCGAAGCACGCAACCCAGGGCCTGGCGTATAGTGAGTACTCGGCAGCTACCAGTGATTACTAGTATTACCAAGCTGTATCCTTCCCTTCCCAGAAAACCAACTACACCACCTGGAAGGAACAGCGGTCTTTAAGTCACAGGCAAGAAAACATGACGCACCAGATCTCCGCACCCTTGGCATATACCTAAAGATGTTTTTACATGTCTTAAACATCACTTCCTGGTTTCTGAACACTAAGAGACAGCTGTATTTAAATGGCATTCATTGGTGTCATATTCCTGTCATTGCGTTAACTGTCTTTAAACCAATAGGATTTATGAAGGAGGATAGAGAAGTTTATTATCTTATTATTCAAAATATAGCCCATGAAGTGCAAGTCAAATTCACAGTTTGAGCATCTAATATTGTTGGCTATTCTTCTTTTTTTTTATTTAAATTCAATTAGCCAACATATAGCACGTCATTATTTGGCTATTCTTTATTCTCATTTTATTCCAGTGCAGAAGCTTCCCCATTACCCCAGATACGCTAAAAGTATTGGCTAGAATAGCATTCTATTTAACCAGCACTGTCATTGGAAATAGTTATTCTCCAAATATAGTTCCGCATTGATTTTTACCACCACAATAAGTCATCGAGTATCAGTGCCACTTAGGTACGTGTGTGTGTGTGTGTGTGTGTGTGTGTGTGTGTAACAGAAGGAGAGAGAGAGATTGAGAAACAGAAAGAGACATTGGAGGGGGGAATCTGTATTTATTATATTATTGCTTCTTTCATCCTAAGATGATTCAGTTTTGGTGCTGTGAAATTTATAAGTGATGACCAAGATGCAAAACCATCATTGCCACACAGAATAAACCCTTAGATGAGCAGATGCAGTTGTGTTTGCTTGGTATGTTATTATTGATATGTTATTATTTCTGTCATTCTACCTTTCTCTCTGAGCATTTAGCATTTTTGCCCAAATTGAATACTATTTATATGTCTTACTTATGCAGTAAGAAATAGCAACTTGCATCAATTGCCCTCCAGTATTCCTAGACTAAGCTTCATGTCTTCCAATAAGTCATTCTTCCTTGATGGGAGGGGCCATATTTTACTCATCTTTGGATATGCAGACCTTAGCATAGTGCTGCTGGTCTGCAATAGATGCTGAATGACTAACCGCTGTATTGAATTGAACCATACCATTTAAAATTGTCTTTAGGCAACTGTTTTTGTATCTACCCCCTCTGGATTTTCTAATTGAATTCAGATAATTTGAAGTGAGGTTTCAATTGCTGTAGATGGGTGGCATTTCCATCCTTAATTACCAGTGACCTACTCTTATCTATCGATGTTAACTCTGGGCTTTTAATGTCAAACATGACATTGATCCAGAAGCCAAATGTGACTCTTTCAGTTTGGATAAGAGCCTGAACCTATATTGTTTTGGATGACATTATCACACATGAACCTTAAACATACTCTTTATGATAATGCAAACTTCATAGTGTAGAAACTCTAGCATAGCTTCTATCTTAGTTGCAGGATGGAAACATCATCCTCACTGTAATATTTCTCATTGTTTCAACATCTTTAGCACGGTACATTTCTGCATGTTTTCCTTAATTTTTTCTTTCGGGAAAGGGGCTATAGAAAAGATTTTCTTTAACATTAATATTTTCTGGTGAATTTTATTACAATTCTATTAATTCTAATATTTATTACTATTGTAGCAATCTTTTATAAATAAATAGGATCAAATTGCAAAATTTAATGATTAATTTTCTTACTTAATTTATTAAGCTATTAATAAATGACCATCCATTTAACTATTTTCTTTTTTTCTTAAAAATCCATCCTCAATATAAGTTATAAAACCAACTGTACAAAATGAAAATCTAGGAATATTCTGGTATAACTTATAGACTTAAAGTTTAAATTCTAGAGAACTGCTTATGGTCAGCTTTTAGATTTCATAGCTTCATGGTACTTTAGGAATAAATCGCCCAGGTTCCCTCATTTTGTAATAAAGGAAACTAGAGTTATGTGTGAGTTAATGATTGCCCTAAATCATCATTGGTATGATGACTCAAACTTGAAAGCAGACTTTCTCACCCTAGGTCTAAGTATTTTACTCTTAAACTGTGTGGCCTCAGGGCGCCTGGGTAACTCAGTCAGTTGAGCATTTGACTCTTGGTTTCAGCTCAGGTCAAGATCTCATGGGTCTCGGGATGGCACCCTTCACTGGGCTCCACACTCAGCAGGGAGTCAGTTTGAAGATTCTATTTCTCTCTCTCTCTTTCTCTCAAATAAATAAATAAATCTTTAAAAAAAATCACATGGCTTCTTTGACTAAACCCTTTAGAAAATATCTGAGTAGACAATGTACATGGGTGCCATTTCCAGACACATAGAGCTACACACTGATTGTTGGCAGGTTCTACCAATTACTATACAGACAACTGTATATCACTACAGTGTATCACCAATCCAAACATTTAGTGACAATATCAACTCGATGTCTTATTGGAAAAGGAAAAGCAACTAAATGTTAAGAAATCAAAAGCTTGTATTATCAATTAGAATGATGTCAGAAAGAGTTATGCAGCCTGGAAAGGTCACAGTTTTGGGGAATGTGCTTGACTTTTCATACCAGAACCAATACTTAATATGTGATCTATTATTATTTACATCTATTTCCTAATATTTACTATATAATACTATTATTTTTGCTTATAATAATAATAATAATAATAAAGATGTCCAATAATTCTGCAAGATAGATATGATTGTCCTCATTTTATAAAAACAATATTGCTATACAAAAAGACCGAATTGCTAAGTGAGAGAAA
Source organism: Leptonychotes weddellii (assembly GCF_054177405.1). Taxonomy (NCBI): domain Eukaryota; kingdom Metazoa; phylum Chordata; class Mammalia; order Carnivora; family Phocidae; genus Leptonychotes; species Leptonychotes weddellii. The sequence continues at coordinate 108,126,788 of NC_138376.1, read as the reverse complement.
TAGAATAAAATCCAGGTATACCATAACAACCTCTACCAAAGCAATCACCCCAAATAAATAAATAACTCTTGTTTTCTTCCAATATATCATTCTTCCTCCTTGTGTCAGTTTGGATTCTTTGGAAAGAAAATGCCACAAGAGAATTTGCAGTATAAAAGATTTATTTTAGGTAAGGTGTGTGAAAACTAACAGAAAAGAGAGCAGAAGTGGGCAAGAAAAGCCCTCAGTCTGTGGTGCAGGTCTGACAGCTGTGGAAGAAAGAGGAAACAAAGAAGAAGGAAGAGACTCAGACTGTGGTGTAGCTCTGAGAAAGTCTGAAGACCAAAGGGGATCTCTAAGGCAAAGATTGTCAGTAGAGGAGTCCTGCCTTTAGCAGAAATCACAATCCTCTTCTACTATGCTTGGACATTGGTTGAAGCTGCCTGAGGAGAGCATATCCTCAGCTACACTGCACTCAGAGATGATCACCTGAGGCAAGATCTCTCTTAAAGGGTGATTAGAGTGGTGCGCCCCATGGCCACCACACTCCGCACAAGTCCCTCAACAGCTCTGATGCTTCATTTCCTTGACTAAAATGGGAACACTAGACCTAATTTAAGGTGTTAGCATTTGTTTGTTAGTAAATAATCACTAGAAAGCATCTAGGAATTTACCTAGTACATAAAAAGTACTCTGGAAATAGTTCCATGAAAATAAATATAGAGCATTCAATAATACCACTATCTCTATCTCTACAGATGTTTGCTAATTGTCTTTCAGAATGTATCATTTTTAAGTTTGTCAGTCTCCACTCTGGATCTGCCTTCACTGGTGCTAAGGATAACCCTAACCCAAATACATCAACCATAAATATCTATGGCCAGCTACTAGTACTATGCAAGAAACACCATTCCTAAGGGTAATAGTCCTGTTACTATTTTACATTATCACACTCAATTAAAAGATTCTAAAGTAAAGTTCATTGCGAAATGATTGCTCAACTCCCGAGTGAATTGAAGACTGCTAACTTAGCCAAATGAGATAGGTCTCTATTTTCCAGTCCTTATCTGGATAATTTAGGCAAAAAATAAAACCAATGAGGAAGGGCTGAAAGATTGTTTATTTTAGAGTTGATAAGATTATGGGAAAATTAAATTAAAGAACTACTCAGTGTACACTAAGAAAGACAACATGAAAATGTAATAAGCATATTTTCTCTATCTTTACTAACAGTTGAGCAAAGGGAAATTAATGCTACCATAACAAATTTATTTGAGAGTATAAAGAACATTATCCTATATTTAAGATTTTTATACTACAGAACAAGTCACTAAGGTAGATAATAAAAACCTTTCTATGGATATACTGATTGATTTATTAATTCATTCATGCATTCATTTAATATTATTTTTCTATATTTATTATAAGTAAAATTCTAGGCTTTACAGTGGAAAATCATGAAAAGTAGTACAAAATAAAAGTCTAGACCATAAGAAATGTCCATTCTACCTATGGCTTAAAATCAGTAATAAAAAGTAAGGTAGAGTGACATCAAAAAAATAAAGTAGAAATTTCAAAACTTTGTCACGTTGCAAAAGCAAGAAATACACTGGCAAAAACTGTCAGAATTAACATTTTTTTGGCGCTCTGGAATAAAATAAAACATAACAATTGGGGGAATATTTAATGAAGAGAAAAACTGCTGGATTTGTTAAGAGAGCTCTGGGACATTTTAACTTATGTGGCTGCCATCTGCACAACCCAGTTTAGCAGCAGCCTTGAGATGGCAACCTGTATTACTGGTTCAGGTTATTGGTACCAGAGGGATCAACACAGACTTTGTTCTTAAAGACTTGTGGCTGTGTGTTTTGGCCTGTCTGGTGGGTCTCTGAAGGATCACTCAAGAGCTTGATGTGTTACATCTGCCTCAGAGTTTCCACAGGATTGTGACGTATCTCCAGCAGAGTGTGTTGAAAGCATTTAAAGGTAAATTTATTAGCCATGGCCACTTGGACCAAAGTGTAATATTTGAGGCAAACAATAGATCAGAAGCTTGGGAATTAAGACACTGGGGAAGGAGAAACATAGAAAGGAAAAGCTTTGAAAACCTCCCACATATTCTGGGGTACTTAGAAGATCGTGAAAATGACTAAGTCTGAATGCATGCTCAGAAAACACCTGAGAAGAACCGAGGTTCTCACCTACAGCTAAACTTCAGGCTCTGTGTGGGCAGGAAATGAAGGCTACAGCAGAGCTATAAATTACCTGGCAAGCATTGGAGAGCCCTAACAGAGTCAATCTGAAAAGGAGAGGGTTGGGTGTTGTTTTTTTTTTTTCTTTTTCTTCTTTCTTCCTTTTTCTTTCTTTCTTTCTTTCTTTCTTTCTTTCTTTCTTTCTTTCTTTCTTTCTTTCTTCTTTCTTTCTTTCTTCTTTCTTTTTTTTCTTTTTTGGTTCCAAGTACTTAAGAAAACCTCTATCAAATCTCTAGCTGACTACAAAGCTGAAGAAACAGACATGTCAGTGGCCAATAAGACAAAGATTGCAGACATATCAAAATTAGTTTAGAAAAAGAACTAGACTAACAATTACCAAAACAAGTTGTAATAACAAACTATGGGGAAGGAGAAGAATCTGATTTCTAGAGTTTCCACAGTGCAATGTTCAAAATATCCCTCATTCAGCAAGAAATTATGAGTCATGCAAAGAAACAAGAATGTTCATCACACTCACAGGAAAAACAAAATTAATAATAACTGTCACCAAAGAAGCCCTGAAATTGGGCTTCCCTGAGAAGTAATTTAAAATAAGTGTTTTTAAATATTCTAAAGGAACTAAAGGAAACCAAGAAAAAGAGCTAACTGAAATCAGGAGGATGAGGTCTCACCAAATGGTTAATATCAATTAAGAGATAGAATTTTTTTTAAACCAAATGAAAATTCTGGAGTTAAAAAGTACAATAACTGAAAGAAAAATTTCACTAAAGCAGTTCAGTAGCAGTTTTGAATAGACAGAAGAAGAAAAAAATATGCCATTGAAGATATGCCATTTGAGAGTATCCAATGTGAAAAGCAGAAAGAAAAAAAATGAAGAAAAACAATAAAGAAAAATGAGACTTTTGAAACACCATCATGCATACCAACATATACGTAATGGAATCCCAGAAAGTGAGGAGAAAGAGAAAGTGGCCAAAATAATATTTGAAAAACTCATGTCTAAACACTTCCCAAATTTGCAAACTGAATCTACACATCAAGAAGTTCAACAAACCCAACTTGGGTAAATTCAAACAGACCTACACTAAGACTTCTTGAAAACTGCTGAAAGATAAAGAAAGAATTATGAAAGTAGCAAGGCTGAACTGGATTGTCTCGTACAAAGGATCCTTAATAGCATTAACGGCCAATTTCTCATCAGAACCATAGAGGCCAGAGAGCAGTAGGATGAGATATTTAAAGTGCTGAAAGAAAAAGAAAATCTGTCAGCCCAAATTCTGTATCTGGAAAACTATCTTTCAAAAATAAAGACATTCCTATATAGACAAAAACTAGAGTTCAGCAGTAACAGAGATGTCCTATATGAAATGTTACAGGGAGTCCTCAGGATGAAGTAAAAGGACTAGAAGTAACTCAAAACCACAGAAAGAAATAAACACACTGGTGAAGGTAACTACTTAGATAAATAGATAAGCCAGTATTACTGTATTTTTGATTTGTAACTACTCTTTTTCTTTTCTTTAGCCAATTTTTTTCCGTTTTTACTAATTTATTACTTTGTAATTTTTAAATTTTTAAATTTAAGTATAGTTGACACACAATGTTATATTAGTTTCAGGTGTACAGCACAGTGATTTGACAAGTTTATACATTATGCTATGCCTACCACAAGTATAACTAACCATCTGTCACCATACAATGCTATTATTGTATCACTGACTATATTCCTTATGCTGGGCCTTTTATTTCCATGACTTCTTCCTCTTTTATCCTATGTAATTTAAAATAGAAATGCATAAAAATGATTATTAATCTATGTTAATGAACACACATGTATAAAGATAAAATTTGTGACAATAATAGTATAAGAAGGAGTTACAAAGAAGCAAATTTATGTACTACTGAAACTAAGCTGGCATTAATTAGAACTAGACTGTTATTAATTAAGATGTTAATTGTAAATCCCAAGATAACCTCTAAGAAAATACCTAAAGAATATACATTTAAAAGAATTAGAAGGAACCAAAATAGTATTATGGGGAAAAATCAACTAAACCCAACAGGAAGCTGTAATGGAGGAGTTGAGAAATAAAAAAGATATGAGATACAGAAATAGAAAAAAAATTTAAGATGACAAAAGTAAGTCCTACTTATCATTAATTAAATTAAATATATACATGGATTAAATTTTCCAGTTAAAAGACAGAGATTGGCAGCATAGATTTAAAAAAACAATGATCCAATTATTTCATGTCTATAAAAGACTAACTTTGAAGTCAAAGAGAAAAATAAGTTGAAAGTGAAAAGACAGAAAAAGATACCTTTTGCAGTGGTCTATAATCCCTCCCAAATAGATGGGACAAAAAAAATGTTCTGGAAGAATGCAGAGGCAGAGAGTACTACAAGCTTCAGAAATGATTACTAGAAGAATCACAACTTCCTCTGGACTTTCCAAGAAGGTGACGTGGGGATGGCTAAGGGGAGCTTGAGTGGGCCTTGAGGAAGGGGATAGAAGTTCAGAAGCAAAAGAGAAGGCTCTGCCTGGGATGGTTTGGCTATGCTACCACCTGAACGAAGAGTCATTTTCTGAAACATAAATGGCATAGGGGACTCAAAAGCCAAATGTGGCTCATGGATGACAACTGTTTGGTGCACATAGCTATTTAAAAATGGGGAAAATCCACTGAAAATCTGGATTTTGAACTTCTCTTAAAAAGTAAATACATATATTTAACATATATGGCAATGAGCTCCTTATTCTTATACCTTGCAAATTGACTAGAGTAAAGCAATGGTGGGACCTTTCATAAGGAGTCTGAAAACACTCAGTTGCATTATTTTTTTTCTAGGCATTTCAATTTGAAACACAGGATTAAAATTTTTAACTTGTTTTTAACTTTTACGGTACCATAATTCTGAAGTAAATTTGCAAAGTAACCTTTGCATGAACCTAAGAATTTAGACAATAATTTCAAATTTGAGTCATTTGAGTCGTTGCGCATCCCATAGAACCTAAGGTACTCTGTGTTATAGACATTCAGTTTTAATTTTACAATGAAACCATCCAACCCTCCTTATGAGATGAGCAGCTTTATTCTTTCATAATTCCATTTTAGCAGTTTATAGACCAAATGGGACACATGTCCTAGGAAATGTTAATGTGGAAAGGATTTGTTCAGAAATATAAATTTCCTCTGTTTAAAAAACAGAATTTAAAGGAAGGATATCTTTTTTCCATCAGTTTTATAATGGAACCCTAGCATATTTTTTCACCTTCAAAATATCCCAATTCTATATATTTGTAGCTGCATATATTTTTGTTCTGACACAGCTGGAAAAAGCTTCAATTTAGCAATTTAGATTTAGCAAACAATTTGTGCATAATATGGCCCATTTGCTTTTGGTGTTATTTCATCATGATTTTAGAGCCAAAAATACTGCAATATAAAAATCAGCAATTGAGTATGTGCAGTGACTCTGATGAACTGGATTTTCAATGGTGTTTTGTTTAAAATATTATCCAGCCTGCTTAGAATGTATAATTTCAAAAATGTCATGGCTTAAAAGGTAAGATGCCCCTTACTGGGTCTAATTTCCATTACAAATCAAGAGGACACAAGCTGTGGTATCACTCGCAGCCTATGTGAGAAGAACTTAACCCTCTGACCCACCTCATTCTTCTCTATTCTTGAGAATACTGAACCAAGGCAAAGCCTGATAAATTTATAACTTAATTTGTTTTTGAGGTTGTACATCTAGATTTTATCCAGTTTCTCAAATGGGAGGCAAATTACACCCTACCTTCCAAGACTCCCGTCCTCTAAATAAAAGAAAGAGCAAGACTCAACTGCACTGAAACTAATCAGTATAGGCTTTTCAGGCTCTTCCAGGTATGGCCAGGGGCTACACTGAAGCCTCATTTTGTTCAAGTTTGGTTCAACAGAAGAGGTTATAAAATACACATACGCACAAACATACACACACACACACACACAACTGAGTGAGGAAAGGTGATTTCAGCATCAGGATCTCCTGCCTTGAGCTTCCAGTATATATTTGGAAGTTAGCAAGCACTTGACCTTGGAGCATTTGTTTTCCTGCCTTTAGAAATAGTGTTCTCTGGTGCCTCCCTGATTGTACCCAGCTTGATTTACTAAAAAAGCTGTGTGTATACTGCTCTAGAACTCATTGAAGTGTAGACTCTATTCTTGTAAAACTTTGCTTTGTTTCCCACTCTGTGGATCAAGATCTTTCCTTTCATTCAACCATTTATCTAACTATCCACCATCTCTTCATCCATCCACTATCATGTATTAAGGACCTACTATGTGCCAGATTAAGTTGCCAGACAAGTGAAACTAAATAAAGTCCTGGTAAGTGCCTTCAGAATATTTTCAACTAGTGAAGGAAGAGGGCACATTAAAGCCACAATTACGTGAGGTAAACACTGGTTGAAGAATGCTCAGGATTTTATGAAGTCTTGGATGTTGAAAGCAGTTTATGGGGAGAGTGTGAAGGAAGACACAAGAAGAAGCAAGGATATGTATAAAAGGAGTTTTAATGAATAGAATTAACCAGGGGAAAAAAGATGGTGAGGATGATGGGATAAAAAGAAGAAGAGAAGAAAAGTATTGAATCAAGGAGGTAGCAGGAGAGGGACATGGGAATGAAAATCAACATACTGTGTGCATGGAAACTATAAGCTACCTCATGATGCTCAATTAAAAAGTGTGAGCCAGAAATCATGAGAAATGAGGATGGATAAGTAAGATGAATTGAGATGTCTGCAGGCCTTGAATCCCAAGATATCCCTGGGTCCTAGCATTCTACAAAAGGCAGTAAATATCCTTCAAAATTAAGCTTCTGGAGAACTCATACACTTACTATTTTTCTTTCTTGCTGTGTATATTACCTTCAACGTTATTTCCCACACTTCCTTGATAAAAAGAATCAATTGGAGTTGTGAAAAAGAGCCAAGTTATGAGGCCTCTCTGTTTGGAAGTCTGATACAATATTGTCTGGGAAGGCACAGGAGTCTGGACTCTTAACAAGATTCTTATGATCAGACATGCTTGAAAAGCACTAACTGGTGGCTATTCCTTAGCAGTGATTTCTATCAAAACAGAATGTATCAAATTCAATGTTTTCTTTTTTAATTTTAAATAATATTAAAATACATTGAAGCAAAAAAAAAATAAAATAAAATACATTGAAGCTATTGTATACATTGGACAGAAACCAGTATTATAAGAAAAATAATTTATTTAGTATGCCATAGTCAAGGTAAGATTTAAATTAATTATTTCAGAATTATATGAAACTCTTTTATGCCATTGAATAACCCCTGAATTAATTAACCATAAAATGCTGAGAACTAGTTTTCTTCCTATATTTTCTTTTTAAAAGGAAATGGATGAAAATACAAAGAAATGATTATTATCGTTTTATAAATTCCAAAGATTAATTTCCACGTCCAGTCTAATTTGTGTGATAATGACATTCTGTCAACCTTAATTTTTACTCTAAATTTTCACTTGGCCATGGTATATGTATTCACATTTTTCTTTATGCTTTGCTAGGTATTCTTAAAATAGGTGACATTTTAATCCAGGGGTGATAGAGAAAATGTATCTGTGATATAAGCTGTGTGATATGTTCATATAGCTCCCAAAGTACCTTGCAATTCATCTACATGACAGCTTTTATTGAAGCTTAAGATCATTAGCACAGGAAACTTGGCAAGGACATAGGACTGGGTTATAAATATTGGCTTCAGATGTCATTTTAGGACAGAATTAAATTCTCTCAGGATGTAGTAGCACAGATTATACAAAAAATCTCAACTGAATCCAAAGTTACTTGTGAGATTAATGAATTAGATCGAATGAAAAGCATAAAATAAATTCTGAATTCATGTTGTTTTTGATTTTTAAAAAGTTGGTAGCAAAGTTCAAGAGTGTGATTTTTTGTAACTTACAAGTTGTCTCACATGAGGAAAGTTACTTAAGTTCTCTAAGAGTCATTTTTTTCCTGAGTACAATTTGGGTAGATGGAAACTTTTTTTACACAGTGCCTAGCACATGCTAAGTTCTTCTCCTTCCTCTTCCTTTTCTATCCTTTTCTTCATTTTTTTCCTCATCTTCCTCCTCTTCTTGGTCTACTACTCTTAGTATGATCATCATTTTTACACTTTCACTGACACATTCCTTTACCTCTGTTTTCTAAAAATTCTTCAGTTACTTGAAAATTTTACAAAATTACATTTTATCTCTGAGAGCAGCTACATCAGATCACTTTCTCAGTGACATATATTTTGAATAATAAGTACTATTTATTCAAATATCTATTCTAAAAATATTTTGAAGCTCTTTATAAAATTACATGGATTCTGGCAAGCTAAAAAAAAATAAATGATGAAAATAAGAAGAGAAAGGATGAGGTGAAGTCAGGAAAGTTAACATACCAGTGAATGCCATACAATAATTTGTAAGAATCTGGACTATAAATATGCCTTTGCTTTTCCTAAAGCTAATGCATGTCCTAATGATGATGATTGTAATAACCAAAAAAGGGAATAAGGAAAAAATTATGTTTCATAAGTTATAGAGTTGGTAAGATGGGCTCACAGAACCAAGAACAGTAGTGAAGGACAATCATAGCCACGGCTGTTACTAAAAACAGACACAATTTTTTCCTTTAGTCCTCATGAGATGAGTACCAATTGGTAGAAAGGGCAGTGGCTTTGGCATTCCTCCAGTAAATGAGTCCATTCCAAAGGGCACTGGCATAACCAGTATTTGGATTGGAGGCAATGGCCAAAGTAAGGTTGAATGAAAGCTATCCTAAGAGTAGCAAAAAACAATATGGTCCCACAGTGAACCTCTATGAGGGTCTGACTTGATATAGAAGTTTTAGAATGTCTTAGAGAGATAATCTTGTCATATTTTTCAATCTCCAATAAATCCCAGAATAAATCCTAATAGGTAAGAATTGTGGGGCAGTAAGTTTAGTCATACTCCGATGAGTACCTGGATAGCAAGGATAATATATTGTCAATTTAAGGCGTACCACATGACAGTCATAGGACTGACATCTCACTGGGAACAGTTAGGAACTAGCCACAACATATGAACAGTTAGAAACTCATCTCATTTCTACACTGATATGCACAGAGGAGATAACATATTGTCAGAGTCAACATTTGCCTCAGAAAAAGAATTCAGCTTTGCTCTAACACACAGGAAAATGGCCTGTGATGTTTTCCAGTCTAATGTTATTTAATTTTAACTTAGAGCACATATTTAAAAATTAATTCTAATTGATATCAATTTAATAATTAAATATGCATCTGAAGAAATATATATCATACTAATGTATGTGTGTTTAATTATTTAATAAAATCTTGCAACATATATCTGGTAATTCTCATGGTCTTGACATATCTACTAAAATATACTAGTATAACTGGACTCAACATAATTACCCTTTTATTAAGAAAGGTGACATAGGTGCAGTCTGTGATTCATCAGTCGTACACAATTCACAGTGCTCACCATAGCACATACCCTCCCCAATGTCCATCACCCAGCCACCCCATCCCTCCCACCCCCCACCACTCCAGCAACACTCAGTTTCCTGAGATTAAGAATTCCTCGTATCAGTGAGATCATATGATACATGTGTTTCTCTGATTGACTTATTTCACTTAGCATAATACCCTCTAGTTCCATCCACGTCATTGCAAATGGCAAGATTTCGGGGTTTTTTTGATGGCTGCATAATATTCCACTGTATATATATACACCACTTCTTCTTTACCCATTCATCTTTTGATGCACATCTTGGCTCTTTCCATAGTTTGGCTATTGTGGACATTTCTGCTATAAACATCAGGGTGCACGTACCCCTTCGGATCCCTACATTTGTATCTTTGTGGTAAATACCCAGTAGTGCAATTGCTGGGTCATACGGTAGCTCTACTTTCAACTTTTTGAGGAACCTCCCTACTGTTTTCCAGTGGCTGCACCAGCTTGCATTCCCACCAACAGTGTAGGAGGGTTCCCCTTTCTCCACATCCTCGCCAACATCTGTCATTTCCTGACTTGTTAATTTTAGAAGATAGTAGGAAGGGAAAAATGAAGAGGGGGAATTGGAGGGGAAGATTTACCATGAGAGACTATGGACTCTGAGAAACAAACTGAGGGTTCTAAAAGGGAGGGATGGTGGGGGGATGGGCTATCCTGGTGATGGGTATTAAAGAAGGCACGTATTGAATGGAGCACTGGGTGTTATACACAAACAATGAATCATAGAACACTACATCAAAAACTAATGATGTAATGTATGGTGATTAACATAACATAATAGAATAAATTTTTTTTAAAAAGTGGCATAATATTTTGGAAAGTGCTGGAGACTAAAAGTAGAGTGGTCCGTGTTCTGTTCCAGAACGGACATTAACTTTCTGTGTAACCACCACCATGTTAAGCTAAGTTTTGTTTTTGGTAAAATGAGAGCTTGGTAATAGGTAAGTTCAAAGACCCCATGTACAAATTCCAAAGAGTTCTGACTGACTTTAACATTGAAGCACTTGTATGTACTTTATGCATGTTATAATTTTAGTCAATTGCTAAAACAGCCATATGAAGATGTTTTTTCACCTTTCACCAAATACAAATAGTAACTGTCTCTTCGAACAGGAATGAAATAATTATTCAGTCAACAAATCATTAAACAACTACCTAACTAACATCCATAGGTTACATCAATAAGCAAAATAAATTCTAAAAATCACTCATATCACCTGAGATATTCAGTATAGTCCTCATTTTAGGAATATTAAGACTAATGACCAGAATATTTAAGTAAATTTCAAAGGTTATACATCCTAGCAAGATAGAATTTGAGTTTTGATTTTTCAGCTTCAAAAATTATGATCTTTTTCTAGTAAGCCATGCTCTTGATGAGACTAGGGATGTAGAAGATAAAGAGATAATCCAAGACATTCTGAAGAACAAAAATAATAGTACTCAGTGATAAATTTTGTCAAAATTATTCTTTGAAGATTATGTTAGCTTTTTCATAGAAAGCACACATCACTAACGAACACAAATTGAGTCACTAATATGATAAAATAAATTTTTAAAAAATCCTGAAGTGTGGGAAACCTGCCTGGCTCAGTCGGTAAAGCATGAGACTCTTGATCTTGGGGTCCTGAGTTCTAGTCCCACATTGGGGGTAAAGATTATTAAAAAAAAAAAAAAAGTCCTGAAATGTGAAAATGCTCAATTTAATTATAAACACCCATTATTAGACACTCAATACATTATATTTACCTTTACATAGTTAGAAAAGAGCCATATATGCTCCTTTTAACTTTTTCCACCATGAAATTTCTGAAAATTGTCAGCTGGACTTTAAAGAACAGGGAAACCAAGAGGACTTTCTAAATGAATGGCATGGTTAGCTATAAAAAATTCCCCTGGTTCAGCAGATGACCTTTGCTTTGTCCCCACTTTCCTTAGAAAAGACATAAAGGGCATTTATGGGTCCCAGGACATGCTACCCCCAAATACGGTGCCTTGGCATATTGATTACTTTAAGCTGAAGAAATTTGAGAACGAGCAGGTGCAGGAAGGATTTTCCCTGAAGCAGTTCAGAAGATCTTCATGTGAGAAGTACCCTCCCTATGCCCAGAGGAAAGGGTCATCCTTATCTCAAAAGACAGAGAGCAAGAGAAATCTGAATGAACAGGCTTTGCTAAGTTTCCCCCAGTTTACTACACTTAGCTCACATCCCTTTTTGTTCTACCACATTTTTCTACTACTTTCTACCCTTCATCAAACCTAGTATAAAAACACTCAGATTAGCTGTTTCTGCAGGCCTTCATTTCCTTATGAAGCTCCCATGTCAGGTAAAGTTTACATTAAATAAATGCATATGCTTTTCTTTTCTTAGTTTGTCTTTTGTCACACAGACCCACCTGAGAACCAAAAGGATAGGAAGATAAAGATATTTTTCCTCCCTTGCTGAATAATACTTTCAGATTTCAGCTTCCTCCTATGTAAAACATAGAGACTGGTCAAAATAATATCTAAGGTCCTTTCTTGTCAGTAGCATTCTAAGATTTTACTTAAAATAAGTAGTTGTAGGGACAACTTGCTGGCTCAATCAGTAGAGGATGCAACTCTTGATCTCAGGGTCATGAGTTTAAGCCCCATGTTGGGTGTAAAGCTTACATAAAAAAAAATAATTAGCTGTAAAATAGTTATAAATAGAAGAAACAGAGAAAGGGAGAGAAAAAAGACTAGTGTGATATTTTACAATGTATAGTAAAGCAAGAAAGACCAAATTTTAGAGTAAAAATGACTCTTGAGATTTTTTTTTGTAGGAAACATACCTCAAAATAGTTGTGAGGGAGAGTTAACATCTATCTCATTCTTAGGTCTTAAATCACTTGGCATAGAAACCATGAGAGTCTAATAATTTCCATTAGAAATTACAAAATCATAAGGATTTGCAGTTAAATATATGCACTACAAACGTTTGTAAGTTATATTTTAAAATTGGAGTCAATATCATTATAAAATTTCAAGCACAGAGTGCGAAGGAAAGGAACTGCATTACATTGCATTTACCTTTTTTAGGAAAACATGAATCTAAATCTGCAGTAGTCCTAACCTGTTTCCTAAAGCATTCGAAAGAAAATGCCAGTATCTTTATCTGTTTACGCAGTTAATTGTTGTACTTTCAAAATATTGAATGATCAATATACAAATTAAAGGGTATTGACTGTAATTATCATTTTTTTTTATCTTCATAAATACATTAACAGTCAAGATAACCAGTACCTAGGACAATCTCAACTCAAAAAACATGCAAGGAGGAACCTGAAAATATTTCATGTTCGTTAGGTTCTGGACATTTGTGTTTAAAAATAAGTGTCCTTGGGGCGCCTGGGTGGCTCAGTCGTTCAGCGTCTGCCTTCGGCTCAGGTCATGATCCCAGGATCCTGGGATCGAGCCCCACATCGGGCTCCCTGCTTGGTGGGCAGCCTGCTTCTCCCTCTCCCACTCCCCCTGCTTGCGTTCCCTCTCTCACTGTGTCTCTCTCTGTCAAATATATAAATAAAATCTTAAATAAATAAAAATAAAAATAAGTATCCTGAAGATTTAAGGCCAACAACAAAACTAAATTAAATCAAACAAAAATCACAAAAATTTAAGCATCAGACTTTTAAATGGTAACTATCACCACCAACCAACAGAATCTGTAAGCCACAGTAAAAGGTGTGTTTAGGTTAAAAGAGTATATACTATTATCTCTAACATGAATTTAAAAGGGAAAATTAAAATGAGTTGCTTTAAGACAATCATTTTCAAGATTCAAATCTCAAAACATTCCAGAATGACATATTTATGAAATGCTCGTGTAACTACAGACTGTTTGGACATTTATATTACTGCAATCTTATTCAGTTTGTAAGTAAGGTTGGGAATAAAGCACAAAACTTTAAACTGGACATCCAGACGTCACTGCAAACCACAGACTTACATTCTTTCGCTATTTATACCGTTTGTTTACTTTTTGCATTTCCTCAGCTTGGACAGGGACTTTCTGCTTCTAGTCAATTTCACTCTTATTTTTGGCACCTAAGTAAATTTTCCAGTACTTCTGGAAAATGTTACATCTAAAAAATTCTTAGCAAAAAGATGATGGAAACATTCCTATTGAGATTTAATAAATTGGGTGGTGATAGTTGTCACTATCGTCCCAGGAGAAACCCACCACAACCCAAAACAGGTCTCCCAGTCATCTCTAGTAGGCTGGCAGCAGTAAAAAAATGGTGCCTCCTCTCCTTCATCCCTACCCAACACTACCATCCAATATTCCTATCCCATTTTAAAACATAAATGGCCTCCAAAGTTAGCCTGGCAACAACTCGTACATACTCCAGCCCCTCCTGACTTTTCTGAATGATTCATTGAGAATTTCTGTCAATATGTATCCTGAAGACCTTAAGGCTGGTCTCCAGTGAGTACCATTAACTCCAGTCTCCTGTCAGTTACCAAATTCTTTTATGTTTAATCACATCATGTTACTTTAAACTTTGGAACACCATAAACATACACTCCCCCGCCCCCCCCAAAAAAAACTGCCAAAAGGTAAGGGGATATTTTGTTTATAATAAGTTATAGCTTTTATGGATTAAACATATTCTGTTAAAAGAGACTCATAGAATTAATTTCCATTTTGTATGCTTGCAAAAGAAGTTGCGTTATTCAAATCCCAGCGCTTTCTGTTATTATTTTAACTGGTGCTCTCAACTTTATCTACCACCTGGTGAGAAGTAAATTTTACTTGTTTTATTGCCCAGTCAGAAGAAAAGTTCCACACCAGTGTAGCCAAACTAAAAATGAATAGGAAATTATAAATACAGCTTGAGGAGGAAGGAAAGACCATTTCCTTTCAGCCACTCTCAATTTGGCCTGACTGTATTATGACAAATACGGTGCGGCCTCAATATAGAAAGTGCTCCTATCGTACAACACTCAGAGCCACCTGCAAACAGAACACAGAGACACAGCTTTCCACCAGGGATGAAGAACACCCTGCATCCCCAAAGTAGTTTCCTATCTCAGGGACTTCCGATCTCAGTCAGAAGGTAGCGATGACTGCGGAGGGCACAAACATGATGATTAACAAGATTTTTATATCATTATAATGGCAATACCTGCGACTACTTGAGGGTCTGTTTTAATACCCTTTTGAATCAGGGAATAACTCCTCAGCTATTGCCGAAATGTCCTAGTATGTGTCAGGAAGGGAGCAGGATAAACAGAGTTTATGACTTACTTTGATAGGAATCTCAAATATTTTGCCGTTAATAATTTCTCCCTCTTAGTTTACACAGAGCAATTCTAAATATTTCCTGGCATACCTGCATTTTCAAATAAACCTTAAATTAAAGAGGAAATACAGCAATTTTACATAAAAATAACACATCTTCCATGTTATCTTCTGGAATTATAATTTTATACTTTACATTGAAATACATGATCATTTTGAGTTGATTTTTTTTTTATGTAAGGTATAGGGTTTTTTTTTGAGGTTTAGGGCCTGGTGAACAGATCTGTGACGTGACATCAAAATCAAGGTCTAGAAAAGAAAATAATCAATACATGGGACTTCATCAAAATTAAAAATGTTTGCCCTCCAAAAGACCATATGAAGAAGATTGGAGAACAATCTATAGACTGAGAGAAAATATTTGCAAACTACGCATCTGACGAATGACTCGATCTGTAACATATAAAGAACTCTCAAAATACCACATTAAAACAATAATCCAGTTAGAAATGGGCAAAAAAAATAGACAGTTCACCCAAAAAGATATACAGACAGCAAATAAACATATGATAGAATGATCAACATCACTGACCATCAAGAAAATGCAAATTAAAACCACAACAAAATATCACAACATACCCATCAGAATGTCTACATTTTTTTAAAAGATTTATTTATTTATTTTAGACAGAGTGTGAGGGAGAGCAAGAACAGGAGGGGCAGAGGGAGAGGAAGAGAGGATCTCAAGCAGACTCCACGCTGAGCATGGAGCCCAACATGGGGCTTGAGTCCAGGACCCTGAGGTCGTGACCTGAGCCGAAACCAAGAATCAGGTGCTTAACTGACTGCACCACTCAGGTGTGCCAGAATGGCTAAAATTTTTGAAGTTGCAGCACAAAATGCTAGCCAGGAGGTAGAAAAACTGGATCTCTTATTCATTGCTGATGGGACTGTAAAATATAGAGCCACTCTGAATAAAATAATTTGGTAGTTTGCTACAAAAGAAAACAGGCACATACCATGCAATCCAACAGTGACATTCCCGTGCATTTATCAGCAAAAAATGAAAACTGTGTCCCCCGAAAAACCTGAACCTAAGTGTTCATAGCAGCTTTATTTGTAATAGCCCCAAACTGGAAACAACAAAAATATTCTTCAATAGGTGAATGACTACACAAACTATGGTATATTCATACTTGAAATATTACTACTCAGCACTAAAAAGGAATGAACTAACAATATACACAACTTTTATTGCTCTTGGGGCATTATGATGAGTGAAAAGAGCCAATTTTAAAAGGTTATATACTGAAGGTTTCCATCTATATAATATTCTCAAAATGACAGAATTATAGAGATGGAGCACAGATTAGTGCTTGCCTGGGGTCGAGGATTGAGGGAGGGAGGAGATAGGCGTGATTATAAAGGGGTAACAGGAGAGAGATCTCTGTAGAGGGAGAACAGTTCTGTATCTCACTGAGGTAGCAATTACACAAAACCACACATGTGGCAAAGTGACCCAGACCTATATACACACATTGTGCTCCTGTCAAATTCCTAAATTTCATTTTGTACTCTAAGGATGTAATCAGATATAACCATTGGGGAAACTGGGTTAAGGATACGTGGGACCTCTCTGTACTCTTTCCAATTTCTTGTAAATCTGTAACTATTCCCAAATAAAAAAGATGTTTTAAAAGTCTTACTAGAAAGTCAGTTTTTGCACAGGCTATTGGTTATACTAACGCCCTCCATCAAAGTTATGACATAGACTTTTGCACATTACTTGGCATACTTTGTCCCCAAGATGAAATCTTTAAATGATATTATTTCAAACTAAGTATACTACTGGAACTCTCTTGCTTATGTCTTCCTGCCTCCATTCTCACCTCTTCTAACAATAGCAAACTATGTTGAGGGAGGGGAGTTTTCCCTCCTCCATTAATAAGGTCTTGACAGGGCCTGTTCCCCATCTGCGGTGATTAGCACCTAGGAGGACCAATGAAAAAGCTTCATCCTCCTGACCAGAGTGATTATTTTGGGAACGAGAAATGTGACTCATACCAGTCAATGTCAGTCTTCCTGAGATTAATTCATGAAATTAGAAAAAAAAAAAAGTGTTTCATTTTTATTTGTTTTTATAATAATCGATCATTTGTTTATAGATTTGTAGCTTCTGGTCATACGGAGAGAGCTGGCCTGAAAATTAAATCAACAGGCTAGCACTACTTGAGTCAAAGAATCCCTTTGTTTCTTTATGTTTGGTTTAAATTAGTGTGGCTCTCTCTCTGTCGCGTTTATCCCAGGGTCCTGATAAATATAACACTGTATAACTATAGATACTGAAAATATTCTTGACTCACTAAATATAATATTTTCATTTGAAGAAAGTAATAGAAAAGTTGTAGGCCTATAATCCTTATTCAGAAGCAATTTGAAAGACTAAATACTATTAAAATAAATACATATAATTGCTCGTATTTACTTTTGACTTACAAAATTATAGTATCAATTGGTTTGATCGAATAGGTCAGCTTGATTAGTAGTTCCATGCATTAACTAATTTGTTGTTCAATTACTTACAGATTTATTTATACTTGCCTTCTTCCACAAAAATTTGAGGTCAACATTTTTCTAAATATTCCAATGATAAGCATATTGCTACAGTAAAATTTCTGAAATGTATTTTTATTGGTTACTTGGCTTAAAATGGTATATTTCAGAAATCTTGCTATACTCCCAATATAAATGGCAGTATAAATAAAATTGAGAACTTGATTTAGAGTATCATTTATCACATGACATTATGGTGATAAGTTCCTTTTCTGAGAGAACTACAAAAGCAAACTTTTAAGTCTTCTATTATCATATAGGCATGTTTTGACTTCATTTACGCCCACTCCAATAATACAGAATTTTAATTCAAGAATACTTTTAACATCTGTCAACCTATGAAGAAACTAGATACAGAAAAATTTTAAAGGAATGTTTTACAGTTTGTACATAAAATGTTAGCTTTAAATGAAGATAAAGTTATAAAATAGTCCACTGGACTTCTTTTCTATTGGCAAGTATTGCTTTAGCTTAAAAAAAAAAACAAAACTTCTTTCTCTCCTTCAATATCCTGGCCTCTGCCCCCCCGTCTGTCTCTGAATATGAAGTATGTCATGATTAAGTTTCATTTTTTCCAACTTCCTCAAATTTCTGGAAAGCCATCTCCCCCTGGGAAAAACAGGAAGAAAGAATCAAAAGGTAATGGGAAGTGAGCTCCTGATTAGCAGATCATCTCTGGGGTTCAAAGCTATACCCCCTGACAACCTAAACACCCCAGAAACACATAAGAATTTTTATCACCATATCTTAACATGTATAAAAGGGTTCTTTAATTTTTATTGAAGTTTATACATATGTGTGTTTTACACAATTTTTTATTCAAACTGAAATTGAAAACTAGAATTAGTATACACAGAACATGCATCCACCTAGGAAATGTTGCATTGTTTTGCTTTTCATTTTACCAGATTGAAAATTGGAAGTAAAATGACTTTCTTTTTATTGAAGTACACATTACATAAAATTAACCCTTTTAAATCTTACAACTGAGCGGCAGTTAGTACCTTCACATTGTTGTACAGCTACTGTATTAAGTTTCAAAACATTTTCATCACTCCCTCCACAAAAAACAAAAACAAAAACAAACTTCTCCATTAATCAGTCATTTTACATTATCCCTTACTTTAGCCTCTTAGCAAGCACTAATCTGCTTTCTGTCTCTATCAATTTAACTATTTTGGATATTTCACATAAATGGAATCACACCCTATGTGACCTCTTATGTCTGGCTTCTTTCACTCAGCATAATGTTTTCAAAATTCATCCATGTTGTAGCATGTATCAGTACTTTACTCTTCTATATGGATAAATAATATTCCATTGTATGTATATGCCCCATTTTATTTCTCTGTTGATGGACATTTGAGATGTTTTTAATTTTTAGCTATTGTGAATATTGATGCTGTGAATATTCATATGCAATTGTAGTTTGGTCACCTGTTTTCAGTTATCTGGGGTATATACCTAGGAGTAGAATTGCTGGGTCATACAGTAATTCTACCTTTTACTTTTTAAGGAACTACCAAATTGTTTTCCACAATGGCTACTCTATTTTAGATCCCTATCAGCAATGTAATATATGAAGGTTTCAATGTCTCCACACCCTTGCCAATACTCATTATTGGTTGATTATTATTATTTATTATAGTTATATATTATATGTTGTTAATACTATATATTGAGAATATAAAATATTATTTTTATTTTTATAGCTATAGTGGATCTGAAGTGGTATCTCATAGGTATTTTTGTTTTGTTTTGTTTTTTATTGAGGTATCATTGGCATACAATAGTACCTTAGTTTCAAGCATTGTAGTTTTAATTTTCATTGCCTTAATGACCAATGATTTTGAGAAATTTTTCATGTGCTTTTTGGTCTTTGGTATATCTTTAGAGAAATGTCTATTCCAGTTCTTTGTCCACATCTTGAGTTTTGTCTTTTTGTGTTGAGTTATGAGAGTTCTTTATATATTCTGAATATTAGATATTTATCAGATACATGGTTTGAAAATATTTTGTTCTTTTTTTTGATCTTTGGGTTTTCTTTTCACTTTCTCAATACTGTTCTTTGATGCCCAAAAGATTTTAATTTTATGAAGTACAATTTAACTATTTGTTTTTCTTTTGTTGCTTGTACTTTTGTTGTCATATATAGAATTCATTGCCTAGGATGCCTGGGTGGCTCAGTCGTTAAGCGTCTGCCTTCAGCTCAGGTCATGATCCCAGGGTCCTGGGATGGAACCCCACATCAGGCTCCCTGCTCTGCAAGAAGACTGCTTCTCCCTCTCCCACTAACCCCTGCTTGTGTTCCCTCTCTCACTGTGTCTCTCTCTCTGCCAAATAAATAAAGTCTTAAAAAAAAAAAAAAGAATTTGTTGCCTAACCCAATGTCATGATGATTTACCCTAATGTTTTTTGCTGAGTTTTATAATTTTAGCTCTTACCCTTAGGATATTGATTTATTTTGAGTGAAGTTTTGTATATGGTGTGAAGTAAGGATATTGTAGCATTTTAAGGCACACCCCATGAATATTTGAGCCACTGGAAAAATAATTCTGACAAAATAAAGGAATTATTTTACTGTGATTTGTTGTCCTTGATTAAAAAAATATTACAAATGTGGATTTTGTAATGTATGGCCTTTACAAAACTTAGAATTAGTTAGTACTACTCTGGAAATATCCTATATTTGACTTGCTAGATGCATTAGAGCTACTGTGATTTCCTTATTTGTTTCTACTGACAACTTTATCACTTGAGCACTAGTACACCAAATCTGGCAGACTCTGGGGAGTATCTAAAGCTATAATATCCAGAACATATCTGCCAATCTTCCTACAGTCCTCAAATCTGGTGGTAGGGGATAGGGTTGTAAACCTCCTTTGTGATTACCACACCTCATATTTATAGAGGGCTTTCCATTTTACAAAGCTCTTTAAACACAATATTTTATTTAGTCCTACTACTCCCTTTTGAAATAGACAGGACCTGTACTTCTTCATGATTTTATATATAAGAAAACTGAATCTTTGCAGAACTAAATGATCTTCCAAGGTCATATGACAAAAAGTAA
The DNA here is from genome assembly GCF_054177405.1 of Leptonychotes weddellii. NCBI lineage: Eukaryota > Metazoa > Chordata > Mammalia > Carnivora > Phocidae > Leptonychotes > Leptonychotes weddellii. Next base: position 108,106,061 of record NC_138376.1, on the reverse strand, counting down.
CAGATTAGTACTGAAAACCCAGTCCTTGGATTCTGGGCCATTTTTTTTTTTTTTCTTTTTTCTTTACTCAACTATGATGGGTCAATGTGATTCTTGAGCAAATTTATAGGAGGGGGGTTTATAAAAAATTATTTTAACTCATTATGGAAAATCAGATTTAAAAATGGTAAAAAACTATAAAGTGCCATTTCCCCTCTAAACAAATGTGCAGTACATATTCATAAGATTTTAGTACAATAATTTTATAACCAAACAGCTGCTGAAACAATGAATTTTTATGACCAGCATCTCAGTTAATGTTTTTCTCCTTAGCATGATAAACTAAAGTTTCTGTGATACAATTCATCTACTTCAGATGCATTTAATATAAGCATCAGCAAAAGGATAATCAACCAGAGGAGAATCTATGAAATGAAGTCACATTGGCAGTAGAGTAAAATAAAAACACATGTTGGTTATCTATGTTTTTAACTCATTTGTATGCCTGATCATAGTGAACAACAATTTGTGAGATTCTTTAAAAGAAAGCAAAACTAGGACTTTTTTTAGAGCTACATGGTAGAGACATCCATCTTGGCTCATCGTCAAATCACACATATTAATTGAGCACCTTTCATATGGATAGCTCCATGCTAGATATTATAATAGGATAACAATCTGAATAAGATTTAGTCTCTATCTTCAGTTTACAATCAAAGAAAGGTGACATATATGCATGCAGCTAACTAGATTGTAAAAGACTATGCTTCAGCTAAGGTAATGAGCTGCCCTGCAAGGTAATGAATTTCCTCTCCCTGGAGGTGTTCAAGCACAAGCTGGCCTTCCACTCAACAGCACTGCTATAACAGAAACTGATGCATGGGAAGAGGCTGACAGTGAATCACTTGTAAGAGCACTTCCAATTTTAATATAAGCTCTAAAATAATACAGTTTACTGTTAAAGCTGTAAAATAAACCCCTTCTCAAAGCATTAGCTTACTATTGTATTAATGTTTTTTCCCTGCTTATGATTTTCTTTATTCATTATTCATATGTATTTGTGAAACATTTTTATTACTTCTTGAATGAAACACTTTCTACAAGAGAAATAGCCTGGCATGTCTTTTGTAATAGGAATTCCATCCAAGATAAGTCCTATTCCAAGTGACTTTTTTGTTGTTTTTTTTTTTTCCTTAAACAGCCCTCTTGCATCTGATAATGTTGATTCCTCCACCAGAACATCCTGCAGTTAATGCTATCACATTACTATTATATACTGGATCAAAGGATTGTGTAAAAACTGAAATATGGTGTTATTAGTAGCTGAAAGCCTAACTAACAAATGTAAAATAAATTTTAGAGAAATACAAAGTGTTATTTGGCACTGATCACTACCATATAAAGCATGTCAAATTAAATAGCATCCCGATATGCTAACAATGTGTTTTCTAAAAGGTGAAGAGGTTAATTGTGTTGTAAAAGGAATTTCCAAAAGAATGCATCATCTATTTTACATTGAAACCTCAATTTACTATGGCAGGAAACAGTATTACTGAACTTTGCAGATTAGCAAGTAATTGACCAAACATTCAGAAATAGTTTTCCCTAATTGTTGGTTGTTGGAGCAGTATATATTATTATATTTAGCAAACCTAATTAAGTTTAATAAACTAAAGTGATCTTTGTTGTGAACTAAAATTTTTATACATTTTTAAGTTAATAAAATTACATGAATTTGCTAAAAGATTCCTGTGATTAAATTTGTTGTGGTTGATATAAAATTGTTCAGCCATTTGGAAGAAATGAATTTTTTTTAATGTTTTATGTTAGCAAATGAGAATTACTGATTATTATTTATCCTAAAAATACTCACTTCTCAAATTATGAACTGAATACATCTTGATTGTGGCTTATGGTAATAAGTAAAAAGTTTAATTAGTGTATACAACTGAATTGGGCTTTTTTCTATAAATCCTATAGGTTTTGTTTTCACAGAGAGTTTTTATTTTTGAACTTGTCCAGCTTCCAAAGGGAATAGAGAACCCAGTGAGGACTGATGGATTCCACAGGGGGACTACGTCAGTAAATGCTCTCTCTCATGTATCTCCTTCCTTTTTTTTTTTTTTAAAGATTATTTAAAATTTATTTGAGAGAGAGAGAGAAAGAGGGAACACAAGCAAGGGGAGTGGCAGAGGGAGAGGGAGAAGCAGGTTCCCCGCCGAGCAGGGAGCCTGATGCTGATGCTGGACCATGGGATCATGACCTGAGCCAAAGACAGAAGCTTAACTGACTGAGCCACCCAGGTGCCCTCATGTATCTCCTTCTTTTTAAGGAATGTATCATCCCTTGGCTGAGGAAGTAAGAAAAGTGATTCTTAAAATGGAAAGTTATTAGTACATGGACAACATTACCAAGTGTTTGTTAAGAAGGGCAGGCCTATAAATGTTCTACTTAGCCAACACAGTTTGTATTAAATCCAACTAACTTTCTTAGGGCCCATCCCCTGTCTTTGACTGTTTCTATATATGTATTACTGGCGCTAACGTAATGTAATCTACATAGGCACAGTCTGTCCCAGATAATGTGTAATAGAGATAATTGGTATTGACAAATGTCTGTAGATATATGAAATATTCATATAAGATTTGGTCAAAATACAAAATGATTCTTATATTTAAAACCTGTGATATATCATCATTTTAAAAGGCAGAGCATGATTAATTACTTCACAGCCATTTTAAAAAGTCACATTAAATGAACAGCAGACCAAACTGAGGGAGGAAGCCACTAAAAATTAAGTTGTTATTATGGTTCTACTCTTTTATATGAGCATATAATCTTTCAGTTGCTATAAATGAAAACTCAAGTCAAAATAGCCCACACTATAAAGGAGATGTGACCAAAACGTTCTGAACTTCCTTTTCTCCTTTCAGAGAAGCATGCTTTAGCAGTTCACATGCTGTGACCAGAGTCCTCTCTTTCGTTCTCAGTTCTGCCTCCTTGGTGTGAACTCCGTTCTTAGCGACCTCATGTCCTCAAGGCCCAACACTGGCTCATGGTGCCTCCCAGGACTCTCCTCTTTCTCATTAATTGTCACGTAGAGAAGAATGACAAAGTAGTTCTGTAAGAAGAATAAAAAAAACATCTTTTCCAGGAATCTCTGGGAGGGTCACCCTTCAATTCCTTGGGTGCATTTGGAACAAAAGCCCTGAATCAATCACTCTGTGATGATTGTCTTAAGCCAATGAAGCTTTAGTTCTATGGCTGAAAAGGCGTTCGACTTCCCCTGAAATATATGGGCTTTGTGGGGGGGGAGGACAAATCCTCACAAAAGTTGGGATAGGCTTTTATCAGAGGAAAGAGAAATGGACCACCAGAAAATGTACATGAAACTTGTGTTGTACATCTTTACCCAAAACTGTCTTAAGTGCTATTGAATCTCCCTCTCTGATTCCCTCCTGCCTTCCTTCTCTCCTCCTATTTAAGACAGCTATTTTCAGGGCATGTCAATATTGAATATTCATTAATTTTCAGTCCTGGGTTTTTGCCAGTTTAGATTTAGTTGATGTTCCATTACACTGTTGAGCAGATTTCATGGTTCTCTAATCAAATTAGCTCACTTCTAAACACAAACATTTTTATAAGACACTTGCCCAAAGCAATTGTGACTTAGCTCCCATCCTATTTTCTCAATAAAAAAATCAAGCAGCAGGTTATGAGGTTCAGCACATCACCTGCTGTGCAAAGAGACCAACACACAAGAAGAGCAGCGAACCTTCCTACGGCACATACTGTAGATCACACCGTGTAACACACACTGTAGATCAGAGAGTGGTTACATCACTAATATTCAAAGCCCCCTGGATTTCAATTATACTTTATTCATTATTTTAGCTGCTCCACCACTTGAGATGCATAGTAATCTTCCACATGTTCACTGCTTCCACATTGATGGTTGTGAAGTATCTTCTATGATGCATTTTGTCATTTAATATTACGTTTACTAGGCAAAACACAGCTAAGTCTTGACAGGCCCCATAAAAACCCATCCTAAATGAACCATTATATTGTATGCTGTCAACGTAGACTAAAAAAATGCGGTGCCACTTCACCACACCCGCAGAAGCAGCAGAAAATAGTGGGTGAGGTAGAAAATTGTGAATGATGTAGCTTCCAAAATGGACATGGCAACATGTTTTGCACTTGACAGGACATATTCCTGGTCGGGACATGCGGTGAAGATAACTGGGGAAATGGCAACAATTAATTCAAATTTGATTCCGTTCATGAAGTAGTTTTTGAATTCTTAGGGGAGAGTCGATTTTTAACAAGACCTCGATTATCTAGAAGTTCGGCCAATGCAGGAGAACAAGAGATACACACAGGATCATACAAGGCCACCGCAGCGCGGGCTGTAACAACACAAAGGCAGCAGACTGAGGCAGTGGCAAAGAGGGAGTGAACTGCAGCCCCTCGGGCTCTTGGGAAGTGATGGGCTCTTGATTCCCAGAGCCTGTTTATCTTCTTCAGGGTTCTGAAATACAGTGCTGTCAGCCTACTATGTCGGAATCACAGGGAGCAGCGAGTTCTGGGACCTGTGGCACCTGACAAGTTCCCATTGGCCCAGAGGTGGTTTCCTATCTCGTCTGCATGTCCAGATCACCGTGAGAGTAATGCATACACAGATTTCTCTGCCCTCTGCCAGAACTGCTCTACTTAAGTCCCTGAGGAGAGTCTGTCTTTTTAAAAAGTGTGCTGGGCAAATCAGACGGTTAGCCAGGCATTGAAGACACAACTGCATAGCTGTGACTTGCCAGATATTAGAGTCCCTGGCACCTATGGTCAACACTGAAATATGTTCTCTGTTCCTTACAATCCCTGGCCTGATAAAAATCATCCACTTATCTCTCACCCCCCAGCGACCCCTTTTTGGGGCCAAGCTAACAACCAGGTGACAATAGTGTAAGAGCTCTATACTTCTTTAGCTTTCTCTCAACCAGGATCATATCATCTCCAGGTGATTCAGCATCTTCAACCAAAGGGCGGCAACACACTACTGCATTGAAAATCACGGGTTATTTTTATTAATAAGAGTTAAAGCACAGAATTAGAAATTTGTGTATTTTATTATCTATAAAAATGATCTCGTTCAAAGTTATCAATGCACAAATATTATATATATATATAGGGCATATGTATAATATAGAACATATTTCATGTGGTTCTTGAGGATAGTGGGACTGTGTAATATTTTTGCTGGAAAGCAAAATTGAACTGCTAAGAGGTAACCTATGGAAATCTAACAGTAACCTTTTGTAGAAAATGGTAGAATCTCTAATATCACAACTAAAAAAGTGAATGTTATGCTAAGACCTATATATATTAAGCACAAATATCTACTCTGCAATATGGCCTGATGGGGTAGGTACTCTTTAAAATCTATTCAGACCTTAGTGACATGAAGATTGCAACTTTGCCATATAATTAACCTGTATTAAGACTTCAGGGTGTATATACTGTGGCCATCCTGCAGTTGTGTACTAATATGGCTCATGTCTTTCAATGGGCAGATTTAGAACTGAAAGAGGACCTGTAATATTTTTTCTCTTATTTATTTTATTTGGGACTAGATATTAAGTGCCTCCCTTTTACAAAATACCTGGAAATGCTGGTTAAAATAAAAACAAGCATGCTTTTTAAATAAAGAAAGGAAAATAAATAGTCTCTAAATTATGAAACATAATTATAATTACCTACTAGTAATATAAAAATAATAATATAACTATTAATAAATCAATAATGTAATTTGAATAAAATTTTATATTGACATATAAAGTATATATTTAATATATTTCATATATCTATATAAATATTTTGTATCATTAATATTATAATATTTTGAATTAAAACATTATGTTAATATAATAATAATAATCTATATAATAATTATAATGGCCAATTAAAAAACGGTGAAATAGAATCTGTGTATGAGTATTGGAAAATATTATTGGAAAATTAAAAGGTTTTAAGATGCCAAGCTGGAAGCTGCATTGAAGCTGCCATAATCCATACTGATCCAAATAATCTAGAATCTTGATTTTTAAAAAAAAAAGGCCAGAGAATAAAGATAAGACATTGGGGCTCAAACATGGAGAAATGAAACTGACCACCTGAATAAAGTTAGGACATTCAGAGGGCTTCAACCTCAATGCAGAGATGCGCTAGGGAAATTTCACCTTCCAGAAAGTAGACATGACAAGAAACTTCTGTCTTAAAGAGGACTCTAGGTAGACTCTCCCCTAAAAATGTATAATTTGGACCTGCCTTCACACTGATGGAATTTGAATTTGTATTTCTTGCAAGCATAAGTTAAGAAATTAAGTTATAAAACTAACTCAAGTTTGTCCTGTGTCAGTAGGCCCTAAAGCAGTCTCTGTAAGGACTCGTAGCCACTCAGATTTCACATGATACAAAGAGAGAAAACTCAGCTGGATGTGAACTCGCAATACAGAAAGATATATATCAATATAAGGGAAAATAAGCACAAAGAACACATGGCTGAATTAGATAACCAAGGAATTTAGACATTCCAACTACTGCATACAGATTTTGGAGTAAGTACAAATAAAGATTTATTTATTTATTTATTTATTTTTATTTTTTTAGTGAGTAAATCTAGACCATAAATGAGAAAGAAGATATGATCAAACAAAGCCAGAAAGATGCAAAAAACAATGAAATAGAATCTGTGTATGAGTATAAAAAAATATATATGTCCATGTCTGTGTAACTACCACACAATTTTTAAGAAAGAGAGTATTTCCAGAACCTTAGAGGATCTTTGTGTGAACCTTGCCAGTCAAGATCCTTCCCTCTGTACAGTAACCACTGCCTTGACTTACAGAATAACTATTCCCTTAATTTTACTTACTTTTCTTAAACAATATAATATTTTGGGCGCCTGGGTGGCTCAGTTGGTTAAGCGACTGCCTTCGGCTCAGGTCATGATCCTGGAGTCCCGGGATCGAGTCCCGCATCGGGCTCCCTACTCGGCAGGGAGTCTGCTTCTCCCTCTCCCTCTCCCGCTCTCCGCTCTTGTGCTCTTTCTCTCTCTCACTCTCTCTCTCAAATAAATAAATAAAATCTTTAAAAAAATATATATAATATTTAATTTTGATTATACCTGAATTATACATACGTAAAATTGTACTTTATTCATGTGGTTGTTGCCTTACTTTGCTCAAAATTACTTTTGAAATTCATTTGTGTTCACAGATACAATACACTCACTTCTATTAGTCTGTATTAATCTGTGGTATGTATATACCACAATCAACCTGTTAATTCTAGAGCTCATGAACCCAAACAGAATTCCAGTAGTAAAAATGTAAACATCAAAAGGAATTAATTAAAAGTAATGTCACATAATTAAAAGTAATGTTATATAATTAAAAGTAACATCAAACAAAAAATTTGACATTATACAAACTGCACCAAAGAGAAATTCAGTAAAGATTAAAAGCCACAGAGAGAGAATGAAAGGGTGAAACATATATCTAATCAGATATCTAGGAAGAGAATAAAGACAATGGGGGAGAGGAAGAATACTATAAAGAAAGAGTTTCCAAGAAATTAAAAAAAAGAAATGAAGATTTTTATATAAGATGCACAGCAAATGACATATCCAATAGAAGGTTAGTATCCAAAATATATAAAGAACTTAAAAAACTCAACACCACCCCCCCCCAAATAATCCAGTTAAAAAATGGGCAGAAGACATTAGCAGGCATTTCTCCAAAGAAGACATGCTGATGGCAAACATATATGAAAAGATGCTCAAGATCACACATCATCAGGGAAATGCAAATCAAAACCACAATGAGATATCACCTCACACCTGTCAGAATGGTTAAATCAACAATGCAAAACACTACATAGTGAATAGCAACACTAATGACAACAGCAAGCCTTAAAAAGAGGGCAATTTTTGGAATATTTTAGGAAGAGTTTTCAATTAGCAATAATCGCACCTCCCATAAACCTCATTGGCTACGATACTGAATATTTTAGAACATTTTCCCAAGAGCGATAGTCAACTAATTAATCAAAATGAAAACGTGAAAAGATTTGCAAGTCAATGAAAATGAAAATATTACAGAGGGAAGCTTGTGGGACAGGGCTAACGTAGCTTTCAACAACAAATAAGGCTTAAATGTTTCTATGAGAAAAAAGAAAAGCCCTTAAATACCCATTTTAAGTACTTTTTTACACAGCACCCCAAATTCATCCTTGCATACAAATGTCAGTTTCTACTTTGTGACCTCAGGTTCCTTGTTCTGGTTAGACTTAGCTTATACCCAAACTATTTCCTTCTGGCCTGACAGGGTCATCGACAGACTTAGTCATACGCCTTTGCAGGACTTCACAGCCGGACCTTCACCCAGTTGTACAGTCTCAGCCTTCCTCTTTTATAAATCAAATCTATGAACCATTTATACAGTCAATTCTATCCTTTTCTTTCAAGAAATTTGCATCTGCCCATTCTGTCTTGGGTCTTAATAATCTGGTAAACTCCCTGATAGCACTGTGGAAAGTGCTTCTAGTGGTCATGAAGAGTTGAAGAAACGAACCACCTGAATTAACATGGGTTCATTATACTGAAGAGAACTGAGTCCTCAGGCTTTGTGTTCAGGTATTTTCTTTGTGGTGATAAAAAAGAGTATCTTTCTCAGTCTTTAAGAAAAGCTAGATGACTCTGCCTGAGGACGTCACTGCACATGTACCTTAGACTAAATTCAGAACCTGTCCCTCTATTCAGAACAGTCACTTCCTCACATTTTTACCAACCATGTCATCTTTGTGCAGGAAGTACACAAACGCTTTTCCTCTATACAGTAACTATGGAGGACAAGCTGGTGAGGACTTTTTCTTTGTTCTTTTTTTTTTTTTTTTAATCCCCAAAGGAAATAAAGATACTGATCAGACAGAGCAAAAGCTCCAATAGGCATTCCACTTTGTCTTTGAATATGGGAACTCATCCTGCCTTCTTAAAATGAACTAGAATAAAACAGACACTAACCAGAAAACCCTAAGTAACCCTCTCCAAGACAAGTTTGTCTGAGCAAATTTAATCACATGCCTTGCTCAAGTTAAATGATATATTCTATTTCTTGCAGAAATCTAGATAAATTTCTGGTGAGGCCATTTTGTTGTGTTTTGCAGCCATGTACAATAACTATTTTTTCCTTGAGAGGCTATGTTAGCTACAACAACTGAAGAGTCCCCTCACATCAGCTGCAAAACAATATATTCTTCTAAACTGAATAGTAGCTTATATTTATAGACCAGTTCAGCATCATGCATCACCCCCAGTATTCTGCATATATTAATTTTATTTGTTCTTCAAAGCAACCCTATGGTAATAAGTTCTTTTATCCTTATTTTACAGAGAAGAAACTGAGGCACAAATAGTTAAATAGAAGTAATTTGACAAAAGTGAATGGGAAGTGAAAGATGTTAAGATTTGAGTCCAGATAAGCTGCGCTTCAGAGCCCATGTTTGGAAACTTATTACTTCTACCTTCATTTTGAGTTTCTATGGGTATCCTACGACTCAACAGTAAAATATGGAAATCAATGAGCTAAGTTATACGAAGGTTTCCAAGATTCGTTCGATGCAACTATTGCCCCAACTACTTCCTTCATTACTGTACTTTCATCCTAAGCCACATAATGCCTGTCTTCACTGGGGATTTCTTTTTTTTTTTTTTTTTTAAGATTTATTTATTTGAGAAAGAGAGTGAGAGAAAGAGCACAAGAGGGGGGAGCGGGAGAGGGAGAAGCAGACTCCCCGCTGAGCAGGTAGCCCGATGCGGGACCCGATCCTGGGACTCCAGGATCACGACCCGAGCCGAAGGCAGTCGCCCAACCAACTGAGCCACCCAGGCGCCCTTCACTGGGGATTTCTTGTATTTAGAATGTAAATACAAGAAATGTTCAGAGTTAAGAGTCACCATTATGTAAACCATAATATATTTTATTGATTCCTCTAACTATATTCTGAGTAGCATGTGAATAAAGGCCTGAGCTTTGGAATGAGACTATAAATTTCAATCCAGATCTACGTATTCTAGCATATTCTAGTATATTGTTGGGTGGGGGGTGGCAAAATAGCTTCAATCAGCATCAAATTCCTCTTTTGTAAAATACTGATATTAATAGTACAAACTCCACATAGTCGTGATGAATAAATTAGATAACATAGAGAAAGAAGTTGAATAAATTTTATGTGACTCATTAAGTGCCCAACACTTTAAAAAACTAATGTTTCAAGGCTGCAATCGCTGAATGATTTGCAAAGGAAAAAAATGTATGGCGATGAAGATTTTAGAAAATAATTAATAGTAAAGTGATTTACCATTTAATTTTTTTAGGATACCCAACTTAAGCTCTTGTACTCATCTAGAGTGCATTTATTGTAGGAAGCCAGTAGGACTTTCTCATTTGTTAGGTTTCAGACATGAGAGTTTAGTGTTTTAAATATCTTAATATATTCAAGAAAGCCCAAAAGAAATTGGCAAAGGCTCAGAGAAACCAAATGCAATTAAAAAAAAAAAAAAGTAACTCTTAAAGTACTAAGGAAAGTGTTACTGAATCAGCACTACCCTGACTGTGCCCTATGATTCTGGTGAAACTTGTGTGAAGACATAAAACAACACACTCAACAGAAACTGTAAATGCTCTGGGGGCGGCTAGAACCAGGAAGTGCCATAAATCCTTGGAAGATACCTACATTTACACAATTTGGAAACAGATTATTTAGTGAACTGCAGCCAAACTGATCTAATATAATTTTTGCTGTTCTAATAAAGACAGATTAGCTCACGGACGAATCTGGGATGTGAGAAATTTGTAGATATCTGTATGTGTTTTGGAAGAGATTTCTTTTCAAGTAAAAGTACAGCTTAGAGGTGCCCAGACTGATACACAATTTTAGCTAAATACTAACTGGCCCAATGACGAATGAGGCCAAAATTACTATTATACAATGAATTTTAAATAGATCTGAATTTTTATTTAAAAAACAATTTTAAACAGAAATGAATTTTGAATTTTATGGTTTGGGAAAAATAGTTTCTCACTTAGATTGTTCCTGCAGTAGATAATAAAGATTTGAGGTACAAAATGATGCTTTTACATAGGGCCTTGGAAGAGTCAAATATTTAGTGGATGCCTGTTTTTCTGTAACATTTTCATTTTTTAAACCATTAAACTATAAACATATGTTTTATTATGTCTTGATCAATGTTGATTTATTCTGAGTACTATCATACTTGACTTTGCAGTTTTTCTTTCTTAGAACACGTTTTTGAGGGGTCAACATTTATATTCTTCTTCTATGATTTGAAGAAAATCCACTCAGGATTGTTTTTTTCCCCAGGCCTACTGGCCTTATTTCATGCCTTAGTGAAATTAAATTAAAAATTTTAAACATAATTTTTAAAATGTAGTTAAACCTATTTTGTTGAATGTTAGAAACATAGCAAGAAGATTAGAATAAAGGTATAATATCATTGTTGTTATAGCTTAGATTATTACTCAAATATTATTGGCATTTATGGATATAAAGGTATATGTATATATGTCTCAAAAAGGATATAAAATCCCCCCAGGATTTTATGCTTTAAAAATTAATTGTCAAAACACATTGTATTTATTTATTTGAGAATGCCCAATAATATTTATACATAAATTATTAGCTTTCACAATCATCAGTAATTGTGGAAATATTAAATATACATTTATATACAATCGAGTAATAGAATTTTAACATATAAAGAATGTAAGGAGATTTTTATTCCAAGTTACAGTTAGAATCCTCACCTATACTTGGAGGTATTATAAGATATTAACCTATAGATATGAGCAAAAGTCCAGATGGAATATTCCTATGACTACAACTTTTATGCTGATTAAACATAATGTTACCTAACAGAATTAAATGATTATTATTCCCAAGCAAGTTCAGAGATACCAAAAAATAAAATGAAATATGCATTTGGTCTTCAGCTTTCCAAATGTTCAATCTGAGGCTCAAACACCTGAACAAATATTTGAAAGACTCTGAGTTCAAAGCCAAACTTCTGTGCCTTTGAGGCTGGCAGATAAAATACCGATATTAACAATTATCTGAACTAGTATTTTAAAAATTTTAATGCAACACCTTTTTTCCTTTTTTTTTTTAAGATTTTATTTACTTATTTATTTGACAGAGAGAGACACAGAGAGAGAGGGAACACAAGCAGGGGGAGTCGGAGAGGGAGAAGCAGGCTTCCCGCCGAGCAGGGAGCCCTATGTGGGGCTCAATCCCAGGACCCGGGATCATGACCTGAGCTGAAGGCAGTCGCTTAACCGACTGAGCCACCCAGGCACCCCAACACCTTTTTTTTCTTTTTCTCTTCTCCCTCTTCTTCCTCTTAATATTCCTTTCTTTTCCCTTCATTTCTTAATTCCATCCTAAAGTAGTGAGGGGGTCCTGGGGGAGGGTAGCTGCAGTGGCTCGAGCAGGCTGTCAGAGTCTAAGAAGGTGAGAAGGACATCCATATGGAGACCGATCTGGCATGGGAGTTCCAAGTCCAAGCAGGTAAGAAGGATGTCCCCATAGAAGGGCAGCCTTGTATGGGGCCTCAGTTAAGGTGAAGAGGGCATTCATGCAGGGGAAGGGCTTGGCTTGATGAGTTAGTGCCTTAGTGAGTGAGGAGGAGTGGCCTAAGTTGGAGTGTCAAATGTTAGGTCAAAGGGTTTCTCTTCCTTTGGGCCACTCCTGTTTCCTTTAATTAATGTTTACATAATAGATCTTTTCTGCATCCTTTTACAAAATGTGTCTTTTTTTTTTCTTGTTTATACCACAAACTTCCACAAAGATTTTCTTACAAAAGATAAATTAAGAATGAGTAAGTGTAGATAATGCTGCTATAAACATCAGGGTGCATGTATCCCTTCAAAGTAGTATTGTTGTATTCTTTGGGTAAATACCTAGTAGTGAAATTGCTGGGTCCTAGGGCAGTTCTATTTTTAACTTTCTGAGGAACCTCCAAACTGTTTTCCAGAGTGGTTGCATCAGTTTGCATTTTCATCTACAGTGTAAGAGGGTTCCCCTTTCTCCACATCCTCCACAACATTTCTTGTTTGTGTTGTTGATTTTGGCCATTCTGACAGGTGTGAGGTGATATCTAACTGTAGTTTTGATTTGCATTTCCCTGATGATGAGTGAAGTTGAGCATCTTTTCATGTGTCTATTGGCCATCTGTATGTCTCCTTTGAAAAAAAAAAAATGTCTATTCATGTCTGCTGCTCATTTTTTAATTGGATTATTTGTTTTGGGGTGTTGAATTTTATAAGTTCTTTATATATTTTGGATACTAATTCTTTATCATACATGCCTTTTGCAAATATCTTCTCCCATTCCATAGGTTGCCTTATAGTTTTGTTGATTATTCCCTTCATTGTGCAAAAGCTTTTATTTTGATGAAGTCCCAATAGTTCATTTTTGCTTTTGTTTCCCTGCCTTTAGGAGACATATCTATCTGTTAAGAAGTTGCTACAGCCAATGTCAAAGAGGTTACTGCCTGTGTTCTCCCCTAGGACTTTAATGGTTTCCTGTCTCACATTTAGGTCTTTAATCCATTTGTGGAATTTAAGAAATGAAACAAATGATCATAAGGGGGGAAAAAAAGAGAGAGGCAAACCAAGAAACAGACTCTTAACTAGAGAAGAGCAAACTGATGGTTACCAGAGGGGAGGTGGTTAGGGGCATAGGTTAAATAGGTGATGGGGTTATTAAGGAGTGTACTTGTGATGAATACGGGATGTTGTATGTAAGTGTTTAGTCACTAAATTGTACACCTGAAATTAATATTAAACTGTATGTTAACTGACTGGAGGTTTTTTTTTTTTTTTAAGATTTTATTTATTTATTTGACAGTGAGAGAGGGAACACAAGCAGGGCGAATGGGAGAGGGAGAAGCAGGCTTCCCACTGAGCAGGGAGCCCGATGCGGGGCTCGATCCCAGGACCCTGGGATCATGACCCGAGCCAAAGGCAGACTCTCAATGTCTGAGCCACCCTGGCGCCCCCTGACTGGAGTTTAAATGAAATCTTAAAAAAAAAAAGAATAGGTAAGTGATTCAAGGGACCATAAGACTGACATCTGCACTTCTAATTTGTATTCATGTGTGATTCTGGAGAGCTACCTTAGTCTCCCTTTATTTATATTTTCTCATTTGTACAATTGAAGGATGTATTTTTTCTTCTTTCCTAAGCTGCAAAACTACTAAAGATTCATTATTTCTTTGGAGAGATCTTGCCACCTGATATATACTACACTGTAATACACAATCTTGGGAAGTATTTTAACCATTGTGGAAATTAGTACCATTATTGATTCTGGATCTATGAGATGTTTAAGCTGAAATCCAGGTACCTGTTCTCAGTGTCACTGATGCACATTCCTAGCTTTGTAGTATAAGCAAAAAAACAAAACTTTGGTTCATAGAAATGGTGAGAAATTATGACTTGCACTTTTATGTTCTGACTTTTTTTTTTTT
>NC_138376.1:108069254-108091377 GCF_054177405.1 Leptonychotes weddellii | reverse complement strand
TTTGTTTTTACTACATTAACAACTTTTCAACGTTAATGATACAGTTTCTTCCAATTTAAGTTTAAAGTTAGGCATTTATAAACAATGGCTTAAATTTTTCAGATCACTGAAGTAACAATGTCCTGGAGTTGTACTTACAGCATGCCAAGCACTCACTGTGGGAGTTGCCAGATGAAAATCCATAGGCAAGTACCAGCCCTCATAGATCTGTGTTTGGTCAGGCTGACAAAGTCTTTAAATAAAAATTGAATTGGACTTCTGATAAGAGACGCATGATCTCCTCAGCTCAGCCCAGGCCCCACACTCGCCTGTGTCCTTTTCCCAGATCTAATTCATACATTTATGTATTGGCCTGACCCTGGCAGGTATTCGAGTTTGCTCATGATTTAACATAACTGCCGAAGTGACAAAACTTAATGAAGTATAGGAAATTAGGCATGCTGCTAAAATGACTTGAGTAATTTGAAACTATATATTTTCAGGCATATCCTTAAGTAGATGACAATTATGTTCACCGATTACTGAATCACAATAGAATGGATGCATGAGAAAATAACATGATCGTGTGCTATTCTTGCTAAATATCTATACTCGTTTTATATGAAAGTATCAATAGTTTTTAGCCAATAAGATTGCTGTATAAGCAAAAGGTGAATGTAGCTGCTCCCAAGCCAAAGTCGGTAGCAGATGCAAGGTGCCTCATTTCCAATGATATCTGCTAAAAGAAATAGAGCTAACACTGTATAATTTGATTCATAGGGTCTTAATCACAGGATATAAGATGTTCTGTAGATGAGCCATTATGCATTTTCCATTTTGTTAGTTATTTCAGTGAATAAAAACTTCAACACTGAGCAAATTTTTAGTTAAGATGCAAGTTACATGTGCTGAGAAACAGTATTATCTAAAGAGTAATGCCCTTGTTTGGAAGCCTCAGATCCTAAATCCCTTTAGTTCTATAGACTTCCTACATGATTTCAGGCAAGCCTCCTCTCAGCACAGAAGTCTTTGCAGCTTATAAAATGAAGACTAATACCTGCTGCATTAATCCCAATGATTACGTAGATTTAAAACACTGATTTATAAATGACATTGGGCTTTTTGGAAGCAAATGAAAGACAAAAATAAACACATTTTTACTGTTATTGTTATAAATTCTATTATTATTTTAGTTGATAGTTTTCTCAATGACAGATTTATGCAAGAGATCGTTATTTGGAAAAATTGTGTCCATTCTAAAAGTCTATCATTTATTAAGTTAACCACCCACAAGACACTTCATTTTATCTGTAATTTGTATATTCTTCAAGTTTTGTCCAATTACTGAAGAGGAAATTTTTTTTCTTTTTTTCATTCTTGGGAATATCTTATTATAAATCTTATTCCACATTCCTGCCTCCAAATCTAAAAAAAGAGAGAGAGAGAAAAGAAAAAAAAAAAAGAAAAGAAAAAGAAAAAAATCCACCCTAAACCAAAGCATATTCTAAATTAGATTACTTAGTTTATAAACACCCATCAAAGTATTTTTTGATTTTCATTTCCTACATGAAATTGCACAGGATATGACTCGATATGGTCTGATTTTAAATAATTGGAAGTGGAAGATAGTGTTTTTCACAGAAAATGTAAACAAAAGCCTTAAAACCTAATTTATCCAGACAGATAACCTGTGTACATAGGAAAGTGGCTGTGTTCAGACTTTGGAATGTGGTGTCTATGAAGCTCCCCTTCATATCAAACACCTTACATCAGCTCACCATCAAGACGGATCATAAGTAGTTACAATTGAACTTGTAAGCTTATTATATTTTTGGAGTAAATGACCTTGATTTTTGTCTTATTTTCTTCTTATTGGCTTATCACAATAATAGATAATCAACATTGCATGTTATAAAATCCTGCATAAGCACAGGTACAGAATTAGCATTAAAAAGTTCAAGGCATGTATTACATTATAAGATAACTAAAATAGTGGTAGAGCATAATTCATACCCAACTATGTCTATCATTAACAGTTATGAACAGAGCAAATTGATTTCATTGTTGGAAAGTCCTGGGTATTTCATGCCATCATTTGATGTGTACATGTGAATAAACTCTTAAGAGGAAATGAGGAAGGGCAAATAATGTAGTAGTGATAGAAAATAATAATCATTTTAGCAAGTGGATCCAGCTGAGTACAAATTAAAGTCACTCAATTCTTCCCTTTGTCTCTTCACTCTTTTTCTGTCATTTATATTCATGGACTAAGAAGAGCCCTCAAAAAATCATCTCATAAAGCCACAATGAGATAATATAATCAAGATAATTCCAAGAGTCAGTATTTAGTAATGAAATCTGTCAGGAAGTATATTCATTGTTTCATCATCTTGACTCATGAAATGGTTTTCCACATGTCACCTTTAAGAACTCTCCTTGTAACAATCAGAACTTAGGGACATCAGCTCACATTCTTCCTTTCAGGGTCAGACTTTCTCTTATCTCTCTTACGTGCCGAATTCTGTCCTCTTCCCAAAATTCAGGTGATAATTGATGATAAGGTCTTTAAAGAGATTATTAAGAATGAAGTCTTTATGGTAGGCTTTAATTCCATACGATGGTGTCTCTATAAGAAGAGGAGATTAAGATGCAGAGACAGAGACACCAGACACTTGCAAGCACAGAGAGAAAAGCATGTGAACACACAGCAAGAAAGCAGTCAACTATAAGTCCAGCAGAGAGGCTAGAAAGTAATAAAATCTGCTAATACTTTGATCTCAGACTTTTAGCTTCCAGAATGGTGAGAAAATAAAATTGTTCAAGCCACCTGGGCTGTGGTATTTTGTTATGGCATCCCTAGCAAACTACCAGAACATCCAATAGCCAACTCTGGATGTATTTGTGTCCACTTAGAGGTGTAATGGGGTGTCTAATAAAGCAGAGAGTCAGTGAGATTGAGCATTTCCTTTGAAAGGAGTCCTTAGAAATTATGCCATCTGATGTCTAAAGATAAAGGACACAGGCCAAATTAGAATAGCCCTCTTATGAAATGCCCTTCTCAGGCAAATTGTAAGAAATCTTTTATTCTAGGAGAAAATACTACTGTTTTTTCTAGCACTTAAGCAAAAGATGCCTCTCCCCTTAGTAGATATATTTAATCACTAGTGAGTAGATGTACAGGTGTGTTAGGTCTTCTGAGTAAGAAGAGACCAACATCCTATTGTCACTATCTATTTAATATATTGATGTCAATGATGTTAGCTCAATATAGGCTCAATGGTTGTAAAGGGCAAGGCAGTCCTGAAATTAAACAATCTCAGGAAAAGAAGGGGATTGCTTGTTCAACACAAAGGCCTTAATGTTTGAGAGGCACTCTTTTGCCTATCTCATTTCAAGATACAGAATGTGATTTTAAATTGGATTTATTAGATGAAGAAATTAGCATGAGTTAACTTGCTCAGAGCTTTTTGATCTTTGGACACCACTTCTTCTTACCATCTTCATTATTTATTAACTATGCCACTCTGCCAATAGCTTCCTAATGAGAACATGAGCCCCAGCAGTAACAAAGTACACATCTTATTCAGTTAGCCCTAGTACCCCAAAATTAAAAATTTAAATTTTCCCTAGACAACAATTAATATGCTTTCAGTCACTAAATATTAGCTTGTATTTTCTAGAGTTTGATATAAATGAAATCAAGTGGTATTAACCATTTGACTTACTCTTTTTTTTAAAATTTGTTTTGGTTATTCTATGTCTCTTGCATGTTTATATGATTTTTAGAATCCATTGTCAATTTTTGCAAAATATTCTACTGTGACTTTAATTGGGATTGCATAAAACCTTATTAATTTCAGGAGAAGTGAAATATATATGCACACTGATTTCAGACTTTTGTCTCATTTCTAGTATGGCTATTAGTGCTTATAATTTCCCCCTAATTACTGTGTTAGTGACATCTGACAAATTTTGGTGTGTCTATTTGGATTTTCAAATAGTTAAAAACATTTTACATTTCTTATTTGAACTACTTAGGTTGAAGTTTATTATTTAATTTCGGAAAATTTCTGGATTTCCCAGATATTTTTTGTTATTTATAATTTCATACTCTAATGGCTAAGAAACATACTTTGTATAAAATGTTCAATTCTCAAACTCTCAAAGTAAATCTGAAAGGATATATAAGTACAGAACTAATAGACATAAAATATAACAATGAGAAAAAAATCAAATCAGTTAAAAGTATACACAGAGCTGCTTGAAAACTGTTTTATGTTGTGTATAATCTAAATATGATTTTTTGCACAAGAAATCAGTTTTGACAGGATTAATAAGATTAAGTAAAATAATCTACAGAAATAGTTAATGCAGTATATTCCACTTAATTATCATTTCTTCATACTTGTTTAAGAAAAAAATGTAGGCAATATAATTTGGTAGCACAAATACAATGAAATTCTAATAATTGTATTTCTGCTAAACCATCTGTTAAGGATGTGTGAATAAGCATATATAACTCTAATTACCCAGTGACCTTATATGATTTTTTGGTCAATTAATTATAGAAAACTCTACATTGCAGAATATTTTGCAAAATAAAATGAACATAAGTCTATTCAGAAAATTGTTATTACATACAAATTTTAGAAAGAACATTGTATGTTTAGATTTATTATAAAAATACAAATAATACTACATTTTATAGGGTAAATTGCAAAAAAAAACCTTGTACATTAATGATAAATCTCAACTAATTATCTGATGATAAATCTCAACTGATTATTTTTAATCCCTACCTCTCTTTTGCCTTAGTTACATTGACTTCTTTAAATGGTACCTCTTTAATGAAAGGTAAACTCAAATAATAATAAAAATAATAATAGAACAATAATTTGCAAAATAAAGTAGAACAGCAGGGGCTGTTAATTTAAGAAGCTTTATCATTTGGAATAATTTTCAGCTATGGATCAAATCTCAAAGTCTCCACTAATGAGGGGATTTTTGTTTATTAATTTCTTGCTATAAACAGTGATCAAAATCTTATTCAAAAAAGAGGCTGATAGCTCCCTGGAGATTGCATATTGGGGAATAAATGTTACTATTATTAAGTAACATTTTCTTGAATGTTTAAGGATTTTTGAGAATAAAATAAGAGTTACCATGGGTACAATATTCAAAAAGAATTTGATAGCTCTCTGGAGATTGCATACAGGGGAGTAAACATTTTTATTAAGTAACATTTTCTTCAATGTTTAAGGATTTTTGAGGAGAATTAGAATTACCAGGAGTATGATATTTAATACATATTCCACTGGATTTTAAAATATAACCTAATAATCATTACAATGTCTTTAAAGATTATTTAGAAATTTTGCTTTCAATTCTGACATGTAAAAAGCTTATAAGTTGTCACTCCTATTCTTAAAAGAATCAAGCTGAACAAAGTGAAATCAATGATTTTATTTGAACCGATCAGAGAAGTAGCATGACAGGGCAAACTGACTCCCCCAAATCTGAAGAGTCAACTGAAAAGAGAGAATCACAGCAGAGATCAGCCTACCTGAAACAAAAGTCCATGGAGCCATAAACTGGTAAGAAGATTTACCCCGGGGTGCCTGGGTGGCTCAGTTGGTTGAGCAACTGCCTTCGCCTCAGGTCATGATCCTGGAGTCCCTGGATCGAGTCCCGCATTGGGCTCCCTGCTCGGCAGGGAGTCTGCTTCTCCCTCTGACCCTCCCCCCTCTCATGTGCTCTCTCTCTCTCATTCTCTCTCTCTCAAATAAATAAAATATTTAAAAAAAGAAGATTTACCCGGTAATTTTGACAAATTATTAAAGACTGACTGTGAACTAGTATGAGAATGAGAAACTCCTTGGGGCTGCAGACTTAGGGGAGCACCCACACTTTCATAGATTTAAATTCCAAGAACCCCAACAGGTTGTAATGATGAAGAATAAAGAAAAATCCCTTGTTTTTCTGATGAGAAGAGAGAAAAGAAACCATTTTAAAATAGACCCAAAGTACTCTACATAACATGTATAAGCATACTCTCCAGAGAAAGACTAAGTATAAACTTTACCAGAAACATCCTACCCAAGGGTGGGCACTCCCTTGACTTCAGCACCGTATAGCCTTTTTGTCTTACCTAAAGGGAAGTTCCTGGGGAGTACCTAAAAAACACTTGTGTAGGTCATAGACCAGGATCATAAGCCCAATAAAAGAATAAGACTTAATCACCAAATTATAGAATTCATTTTAGATATCTTGAAAGCATCTTTGTTGATTATCCTGGTTGCCATTCTCCTCTGAGCAGAAATTGTAATGATGTCAATGAAACATCTCAGGAAATTGTATGTTGATCTTGGTATGGTCTGGGTTTGCTAAAGTTAAATACAGCCTTTCCCTTCAAGTGAAACCTTTGAATTGGTTTGAAGCTGTACAACACAATCACATAATATCCTGAAATATCAAGGATCAGATAAACTTTCTGGGATTGCTTATATAATACTTCTGTGCCTAATTGAGCAGTATAACTGAGTGGTCCTACACACATTTGTTTTATACTGTTAATCCTACATAATATTTAATGAACAAAAAATCTTGAAACATTAAGTGTGATGACATTAGTGTTCCATCTATAGAGAACTAAAACAAAAAGACATTAAAGTTTAACTTTTCCCCCAAAACATTAATAGATAATATGAAAACAAAAAGTGTTCTTGAAGAAATCAAATATCATCTTCAAGGTATGAGGGAGTACCTATCTTATAAGCATAAAACCCTGGAGTGCATAGAGCCATTATTATGTGAATAAAAATACCTCCATTAAAATTCCATGATGATTATTGTCTTTGACCACCTAGCATCATATTCTTCTTTCCTCTCATGATAGAATTTACCTTATCACAAGCTTTGGCAAGGTTAAACCATTTATAATTACTTACACCCCTCTCCATGGTTTGGTCCAAAGATAGGTACATAACATGTGAGACAATGGCTTTCTGCAGAGTCTTTTCTGCTGGAATGTTAGGTAGTTAGAACCTTTCCTTTCTCCATCATCATGAGTATATAAAATGTGACTCCAGAGCTGACATAAGTCATCCTCATTATGTAGGTATGCCTGAAAGAATTAGGTAGACAAACAGGGGGAAAGAAGGT
This sequence comes from Leptonychotes weddellii, assembly GCF_054177405.1. Lineage (NCBI taxonomy): Eukaryota > Metazoa > Chordata > Mammalia > Carnivora > Phocidae > Leptonychotes > Leptonychotes weddellii. The sequence goes on along the minus strand of NC_138376.1, from coordinate 108,084,237 downwards.
GAGGGATAAAAGATTACTTCTGTTATACTCTGAGTTTCTAAGATTCCTGGGGCTAACTCAACTTCGTAATTTTTCTTCACCTTTCAACTATGGTGTTTTTAGATAGAAAGATAGATAGATGATAGATAGATAGACAGACAGATAGATAGATGATAGATAGATAGAAACATACATAGTTATAACATATATGCTGATTTGACCAGTTATTGAGGAGCATTGTTTGAATTGGAGTTCAGTCATATACAAGGGAAAGAGTATTTAGATTAAGGGGATATGAAAAATTTACCATACAAATTGCAGTTTCTTCCTTTTACTAGCACTGTGTAAGGTATGTTGAGGGAAATGGTAAATAAATGCTGATCATATCCCCAAAGAATTCTCCTTGTTAAGAACGTAAGAAGATCATGTACATAAAAAAGGATAATATAATTTAGAACATACTAAAGAGCTGACTGTTCAGCATGAGAAAAAAGCACTAATGATTAGATTGTCATCTCCATAAATATTTAGGCAGTGCAAGTTTCAAAACCTACACAATAGTCCATTATATTGATAGATGCACCATGGTTTGGTAAGTCAATTCCTCTATTGGTTCTTTCTTTCTATTACAGTGTTTCTTAACTTCAGCACTATTGACAATTTTGTGCCAAATAAATCCTTCTCGTGGGAGCTGTCCTGTGCATTGCAAGAGGTTTAGCAGCATTGCTGGCTTCTACTCACTAGGTATCAATAGCGTAGCCTCTCCCCACAGTTGTGACAAAAATGTCTCCAGAAATTCCCAAATGTCTTCTGGGGGACAAAATCACCCCTGATTGAGAGCCACTCTTTTACTTAAAATACATTTTCATAGTTTTCTCAATTATAAAAGCAATAAGCATTTATTTAGAAAATTAATAAAAATACAGAAAAATAAAATGGAGAAAGTAAAAATTATCAGCATTTTATTTTACTCAGATACAGGTCACTTAATAGATTTTGTTACATTTCAATACATTTTATTTTTATTGGATATTTAAATTTATTTATTTATTTATTTTTAAAGATTTTATTTATTTATTTGACACAGAGAGAGATAGCACAAGCAGGGGGAACAGCAGAGGGAGAGGGAGAAGCAGGCTTCCCACTGAGCAGGGAGCCCGATGCGGGGCTCGATTCCAGGACCCTGGGATCATGACCTGAGCCGAAGGCAGATGCCCAACTGACTGAGCCACCCAGGTGTCCCTGGATATTAAATTTAAATCATGTATCATTTGGCATCCTATAATTTTTATTCAATGTCCCATATGAGCATTTCCTCAAGTTATTAAATATTGTTTTAAAATGATTTTGACTATGTAAGATCCAATTGCATGATAGGTTTTTATTTATTTTCAATTTAGAACTCTCCTGAATCCAAGTCAAACTTTAGTGAATGGTATAATGAGCTCTTTGTCTAATAAGAAAATGATTCTGAACAAAGGCCTTTTCATCATTCTGTTTAGTAAAATACGTATTTAGTCAACCAATTGGTCCTGTAGTGAGTCAATACACACTTAGTCTTTCAATTTTTTGATTTTTGTACTATCCAGTTGGGTAAATTTCATTTAAATATGTTTTGAATCCAAGGACACCTGAAGTTTTATTTAATTAATGGAAGAAGCTATATTAGCTTAAAAATAATTATGGCGGGCGCCTGGGTGGCTCAGTTGGTTAAGCAACTGCCTTTGGCTCAGGTCATGATCCTGGAGTCCCTGGATCGAGTCCCGCATCGGGCTCCCTGCTCGGCAGGGAGCCTGCTTCTCCCTCTGACCCTCCCCCCTCTCATGTACTCTCTCTCTCTCTCATTCTGTCTCAAATAAATAAATAAAATCTTTAAAGAAAAAAAAAATTATGGCATAGATTTTATGTATTTATGACACTGTACTAAGGACTCAATTTACAGATCTTTCAGACAATTTCACCCCATCCTTCAAGTGTTTTCAAGGAATAAGACATGCATAACCACAGTACAGGATGTGATGTGAACAGGAACCAAAAAAGATGTGGAAAGTGCAATTCAGAAAGAAAGAGTAAGTGGGAGAGATCAAGATAGGCCTGGATGAGGAAGCAGTATTCATGGGACACCTTGAAGAAATGATAGAATTCTGTCCTACCACACAAGGTAAGAAAAGGGAGGCCATTGCTGACAGAAGAATTGCCTCGAACATGGAAGAGTGGTAAGATTAGAGGGCAGGAAGAGGCCTGGAATTCTAGATGAAGGTGCCTGAGGTGAATAAGGAAAAAGTAGAAAGCATATAGGGAAAGAGAAAAGGGATGGGAAGGAGCAGACGTTAATGACAGCCTGCTCTTGTCGGGCACCATGGTTTAAGTTTCACTGGCATCATTTAATGACTCACATCAGATGTCTCAAATGAGAACACCAAGGCACATGGTTACACAGCTATTAAATGGCAAAAATGGTTACACAGCTAACAAATGACAGAGATGGTAATAAAACAGTATTTACTCCAATTGTCTAAATTATGCGATGCCATCTTCCTAATGCCATACAGTTTATTATTTACATTTAATCCAAATAAAATTAAAAATCTTCTTTTATAAACCTTTCCTTTTCAGCTAAATATGTCAATGCTCTCAGAGTACTCAGGGCACTTATTCAGTTGTCTCCACTCTAATGCAATACATTTATATATACACAGGTCTACCTACTTTCCTCAACCCACTCATACAATATGTTGAATTTCTTGAGTCAAAAAAGCATCTTCATCATCTCTATGATTTTAATGCCTAGAACAGAGTGTCTCAAAATATTCATTGATTAGATAAAATGAAATCCAAGCAGGGATACAGAGACTAACATTTCCATCTCCCCCAAAAATGTTGTCAATCTGCCTCTCTCTTAAAGTAATTATAAAAATAGAGCAAATGCCTTTATCTAGTTCTTGACTCCACGCATGTTCCTGGCTTATTGGAGGTCCTCAAATACAAAGAAAACCTGCTGATAGCATGTTGTACACAGAAGCGAGGGTGTTAAGTGTGCTTTAAATGTTAGGCTTAAAATTGAATTGATTTTTGGACTAATAGTGTAATTTCCAGGTATTTGTTTTAATAACAAACAGTACTCAAAATGACTGCTATTCAGCAGTAAGTTTATTGCTAATTAGAGGAGCGTCTCACTAATGCACGCTAATGAGAAGGAGAGCAATAACTGAGCAGAGTGCCAAAGTTTCAAGGAGAGCATCATAAATGCAGTTTGCTTAGTTCTGTAAATATATGTTGTTTGCTTTATTTACAACAGCCTGTAGATTACTCAAGTGCATAATATGCTGGTATATTAGGTGAAATAAAAATCTCACTAACATGAGCTCTCACCAAAGTGCTCTGTCTGCTATTAAACTTTTATTAAGAACGGAGATAAAACAATTCTCTTCGGAGCAGGAATTAGAGTGCCTGCTGATGATCACTGAAGTGAATAAGGATGAGACAATAAGAGAGAGAGCCATGTTCTCAAGGAAATCCCGGCTGATCACGCCCATTGTGCTCTGACCTTGCTCTTACCATTCCCAGAGGAACTTCAGGTCACTTCACATAAATGGATAACAGAACAGCTAAATGTCCTGGAGTGAGTGCCACGGTGTGTGAAGATACAAAGGCCACTCTTGGGATGGGTGTCTGAATGTAGGTTTTGTTGTTAGAAAGCAGCCTCAAAGCCAGAGAGCCGAGTATAGCATTCCATGGGGAGACGTGAGCTTTGGAGAAAGCCACGTAGTCCCCAGCTTCTGTGGGGCTGGCAATGGGGTAGACAGAGAGCAAACAAGTAATGGCAAGGTCCAGCATGTTGGGGAAGAACCTAAACTGGATGAGCTGCTTAGGGAAGAGCTGGAACCTGGAAAGTTGGAAGGAAAGAGATGTTTTCATAACCAAAATACATGGTCATAGCAGTAACCCAAACAAAGAGAGGACATTCCAATGGAGTAATTGTTTTCACTCCAGTGGTTCATTTTCTGTTTTACTGGGAATGATCTGATGGAGTCAGTCAGTTGTTCCAACTTTGAAAAGACTTGAAGATACGTTCACGTTTCTTACCAAAACATTCAATGAAAACATAAAGTGGACATACAATCGGAATGTTCACTTTTATATATAATATTCTTGTGTATGTATTTCTCACATATCATATGTCAAAAACAGCACAATAACTGAAAATTGAGTCCATCTAAGAATGTGTCATCAGCTCAGCCCACAAACAATAGTCTCAGAGTCCAGGCCATACAGAGCAAAGAGCACAAACCTTGAAGTTAAACAGTCCTGAGCTTAAGAATTGACATTGTCACCAACTGGCTGTGTGATTTTGGGCGAATTACCAAGGCTCTCTGACTTGCTGATTCCTTGTCTACATGTTTGGGATAATAATATGGACTGCTAGGTATTATTTGTCTTGGTCTATTTGGGCCAGTATGACAAAATGCCATAGACTGGGTGGCTTATACACAACAGAAATTTATTTCTCACAGTTCTAGAGGCTGTAAGTCCAAAATCAAGGTGGCATCAGACTCAATGTTTGATGAGGGCTCATTTCCTCACTAACGATCATCTTCTCACTATAATCTCACATGGTAGAAGGGGTGAGGGAGTTTTCCGGAACCTCTTTTATAAGGGCATTAATCCCACCCATGAAGACTCTAATAGTGACCTAATCACTTCTGCCACAGGGAATAGGTGGGAATGGGGAATACTCTGTTATAGGTTACCTACTTCTGTCTCTTATAACATGGCGGTCATTCCTTTTACTTATCCATATGCTATAATCATCCAATACATTGTTGCAATTATTACTTTTAAGTTATTAGATCAATTAAGAACAGAAAATTAAAGTATTTATTTTATCTTTATCCTTCTCCAATGTTCTGCTTTTCTTTTTGTAACAAGAGCGTCTCATATCATTTATTTTCCCTCTTCCTGAGGAATTTCTTTGAACATTTCTAGGAGGGTGGTGAAATCCCTGTTTTTGTCTGTCTGAGAAAGTCTTTGTTTCTCCTGCATTTTGAAGGATAATTTTTCGGGATGTAGAATTCTAGATTAGTAGGATTTCTTTTCCTTTCCACTATTTAAAAAAATTCACTTCACTCTTACTTTGCTTGCTTGATTTCTGATAAGGAGAACATTGTAATTCTTGTCCTTTTTCCACCATTTGCAAGGTGTTTCCTCCCCTCCCTGGATGCTTTCAAAATTTTCTCTTTATGTTTGGTTTTTACAGTTTGAATGTGGTGTGCATGGCTGCCAAATTTTTGGTATCTATCCTGTGCAGTGTCTTCTGAACTTCCTGGGTCTATGGTTTGGTGTCTATCATTAATTCTGGAAAATCCTCAACCATTATTTATTAAATATTTCTTCTGTTCCCTTCTTTTTTTTCATTCTGGTACTTCAAGTATGTACATGTTACAACTTTTGCAATGGCCTCGGTTTTTGGATATTCTCTTTTGATTTTTATTCTTTTTTTAAAAAATATTTTATTTATTTATTTAATAGAGAGAGAGAGAGCGAGAGAGAGAGCACAAGCAGGGGGAGTGAGAGAGGGAGAAGCAGGCTTCGCACCAAGCAGGGAGCCTGATGCAGGGCTCAATCCCAGGACTCTGGGATCATGACCTGAGCCGGAGGCAGTTGCTTAACCAGCTGAGCCACCCAGGTGCCCTTGATTTTTATTCTTTTTCTCTTTTGGAATTTCATCTTGGGAAATTTCTAAGGACATATCTTCAAGCTCACTAGTTTTTTTCCCCTGGTCATGTGCAATCTCCTGATGAACCATCAAAGGCATTCTTCATTTTTGTTACAATGTTTTTGACTTTTAACACTCCTTTCAATTCTATTTTAGGGTTTCTATCTCTTTACTTATATTACCCATCTATTCTTGTCTGTTGTCTACTTTTTCTATTAGAGTCCTTAACATATTATTCATATTATTTTAAAATCCTGTCTGTTGATACTAAAATCTGTGCCTTAATCTATTTCTGATTCTTGCTTTATTTCCTCATACTGTGGGTTTTGTAATTTGTCTGTTGTTGTTTTTGCTTACACCTATTTAGGTCACCCTGTAATTTTTGTGGAAATCTGGATGTGGGGACATGACGTTTTGAGTACTAAGAACTCAGATAAGTAGGCCTTCAGTGTAATGTTTTATGTTAATATGGCTAGAAGGTGTGCTATGTTTAATATTTGCTGTACCTGTAGGTGTCGGAGGCTTCAAGGTCCTCTCCTACCCTTACTTCTGTTTCCTTTTTGTCTTTGGACTTTTTCTTTGTACTACTCCTCAGACAGAGTCTATTTCTTACAGCTCCTTCATCTACAATCCTCTGTTATTTATTAAAGACTATTGTAGGGAAAAGAAACTTCCTGTAGTTTTATAATTAAATATAATTCCTAGGGGCACCTGGCTGGCTCAGTTGGAGGAGCTCCTGACTCCTAACCTCAAGGCTGTGAGTTCGAGCCTCATGTTGGGTGTAGAGATTACTTAAATTAATTAAAGTTAAAAATAAATTAATTCCTACAGTGGGCCTGTGTTCCTACACTGTTACCTTCACCAGTATTTCTTACCTTTTTTTTTTTTTTTTTCACCCTTGTGTGAGACAAAGAAGCTAGGGAGGACTGGAATCCAGGAAATGTCCCACACTAAGGTGGTCTAGGGCTCAGGTAAAGTATTTTCCCCTGGAGTAGACCTTTGTTAGGAAGGATGTTCTGGACTTATTTCACAAGGATTACTTTTCCCCTCTCCCTGCCAGAGCCATGAAGGGGTCTTTCTTGGCCCTTTACCTTGAGAACCTGGTGATGTTCTTGAAAGTATAACCCTGAAAGTTGGGATCTCAGCAGTTTCTTCCCTCAGGCTAGTTCATGTTCAACCTCCACAATTTGTCAAAATTACCATTTAAGTCTTCAGACTAGTTTATGGCTCCAGGTAACGGGAGTCAGCCTTCACTTTGTGGATTCACCTAACTCTCCAGATTTGGGGATGGAAATTTGCCCTATAAACTTGGCCCTTTAATAGGTCCAGAAGAGTCACTGATTTTCAGTTTGTGTAACTTTTTCTTATTGTAAGGATAGGTGTGATGACTACCAAGATTTTAATATGTTGGAGCTGAAGTCAGAGTGTCTAACTTTTATTTTATTCAACTACTGTGAAGCATTTGGCAAAGTTGACCACATTTTCCTTTTGAAATTCTCTTCACTCCTGTCTTCACTGTCAGCATTCACCACATTTTTCCTCTTCCCTCTCCAGATCATTCTTAGTTGTTTTTCTCCCTAATCCTGGATTCTCAATTAGTGTCACTCTACACATTCTCACTGAGCCTGGCTTTAGCACCATGAATATGATGCAAAATTCCCAACCGTGTCTTCATCTCAGACATGATTCCTCATAACTTTATTTTAAATCGCCAATTGGGCTTTTTCTAATGACAGTACCAAACAACTTTTGGAAATAAAACACAAAAACATGTAAAAAAATTGAATTCACAGTCTCCTCATTCCTATTTGCCTCTATTCATTTCCCATCCTGATGGATAACATAATCATTCATCAAACAACTAAATGAGTAACTTGAAGCTTTAATCTCTTTCAAGTAATCTTAACTAAAACGCATTCATATCTTTCAATTATGACTCCTCTCCTCCATATCTACTAGTGTAGACTTTGTTCGGTCCCTCATCGTTTTTATTAGACTATGAACACAGATCCTAATAATCTCTCTTGGCCAATCCAGTTTTGTACTTCCATAATACTATAAAACTTACCTTTCAACCATGATAATCTGTTATTCTTCTGCTCAAATCCTTCCATAACTTTGAAAACCTATAACATAAGGTGAAAATTCTTGACCATGGTAATAAAACAAGTCCTTAACTTTCCACACTGGTCTAACTCCCTGGTCTCACCTCCTGTTATTTTTCTAAATATGTGATTTGCTTCAATGATTTTGAACTACTCATAATCACCCAATTATACCATATTTTACATGTTTTTTTTTTCTTTTTGTCTTTAATGCTCTTCCCTTGCTTTTTGCTTAGATAATTCTACCTGAGCCTGTAAGACCAAGTGAAGCATCACCTCCTCTTTGGAAGTCTTCTTCTGTCTCTTACCCACATCATCCTTCCTGACACTCCTATACTTAGTAAACTTCTTTGTGCTCTGTCTTTAGACTTCACATAATATGAAATTCTGGATTGGATCCTGAAACAGAAAAAGGAGAGAACTGGTAAAATTCAAATAAAGACTGCTATTTAGTTAATAGCAATGTACAAATATGCATTTTGTAGTTTAGACAAATGTGCCACAGAAATATAACACAGTAATATTAGGAGATTTTCACACCTAAAACTGGGTGAGGGATATGGGAGCATGCTGTACTATCTTTGCATATCTAAACATATTAAAAAATAAAATATCTATTTAAAAAATTCACAGAAAACAAAGTCTTGCATTCACTTCTCTCATAACAGTTACTATGATTCTTGAATGACCTGAGATACAGATTGATATCACTTCTCTAGCCTCAGTTTACTTTTCTACAAAGTTAGGCTGATAATTGCACTCACCTCTGATACTTTTTGTTAGGACTAAATCAGAGAAGCCATGTGAAGGACAGCATAGGATCTTGAACCCAGTAAACACCTGCTTAGCATTAGCTATTGCTATTATTATTGATGAAGTAATTGATTTTTCATATATTCTAGTCCCACTACACTCTGAGCTCCTTAAGTGCTTAGCATGGTATCCGTCAAACAGAAAATACTCAGTAAATATTTGTGGAACAAATATTGAATGAAAGTATAGATTCTAATATTTTTCCTCTTCTCTCCCTAGATATGCTTCTCATAACATGACAGAAATAAATCCCCTGGTTTACTTCAGTGATCAGAATTCACTACAATATCACCACTGCTTGCTCTCCTACTGAACTTTTCCTCACCTCAGACCTTGAAAGAAACTGCATTTCATCTATCATCCTAGAATCCATGCCCTCTATTTATTCTACTGCACAAAAGAAATCTAAACTGCAGAAGTATATTTTTTCAGCCAACACATCTTTTGGAAGTCAAAATTCTCCTTTTATTGAATTTCTAACTTTATGCTCAGTGAGAATTCTCAACTTGCCCCTAGACATAGATTTTTTTTCCTTAATGTTGGACAGTCTTTAGAATGAAAATGGATAAATTGCACCTGTGAAGTGTCTGGTTAATCTGGAGTCATAAAACTTGCAAACCAGAAAAAAAAAAAAATTAACCACTCAAAATTAATTCAATTAAGTCACTGAATTTCAAGCTAAAAAGATACTTAAATGACACATAATCTGAATGTTAAATTGCTTAGCTGAGGATAAGCAAGCAATGATTGTTTTCAAAACCATTGTTCCTTTTTACAATTACATTCTATCCTTTCATTGTATTTAATTTTTTTTATACATATATAAGTTTTTCTTTCTTTATAATTTGGGGATCTAGTTCTCTAACAAACAGACCAAAATACACACAGGATCCAGTGTATTGCTCTATTCTGTTCACCTGTCTGATTATATTCTCTCTTTTTTTTTTTAAGATTTTATTTATTTATTTGACAGAGAGAGAGATAACAAGAGCAGGAACACAAGCAGGGAGAGTGGGAGACAGAGAAGCAGGCTTCCCGCCGAGCAGGGAGCCTGATGTGGGGCTCGATCCCAGGACCCTGGGATCATGACCTGAGCTGAAGGCAGACGTTTAATGACTGATCCACCCAGGTGCCCCCCTCTCTCTCTCTCTTTTTTTTTTTTATTTAATTCTTTTTTTTTTTTTTTTTTTGGTTTTGGGTCTGTTCTAATTTGTTTAGTGTATATTTCTGTGGGGTTTTTGTTGCCATTTTAGTATTTTGTTCCCTCATTCATCTATACTTCTCTGGACAGAATGAAAAGACAGAAAAAAAGAGAACAAGAAGCAGTACTGATTGCCAGGGACCTAACCACTATAGATGTAAGATGTTGGAACTAGAGTTCAGAATAATGATTATAAAGGTACTAGCTGGGCTTGAAAAAAACATAGAAAACACTAGAGAATCCCTTTCTGGAGAAATAAAAGAACTAAAATCTACTCAAGTTGAAATCAAAAGGCTATTAATAAGATGCAATAAAACATGAAGGCTCTTGGAGCTCTGGGTGGCTCAGTTGGTTAAGTGTCTGCCTTCAACTCAGGTCATGATCCCAGGGTCCTGGGATCAAGCCCCACATTGGGCTCTCTGCTCAGCAGGGAGCCTGCTTCTCCCTTTCCTTCTGTCTACAGCTCTTCCTACTTGTACTCTCTTTGTGTCCAATAAATAAGTAAAATCTTAAAATAAAATGAAGACTCTAACTTCTAAGATAAATGAGGCAGAAGAGAGAATTAGTGATACAGAAGAAAAAAATGTGAAGAATAAAGAAGCTGAGAAAAAGAAAGATAAACAACCACTGGATCATGAGGGGAGATTCAAGAGCTAAGTGATACCATAAAGCAAAACAATATTAGAATACTTGGGATACAAGAAGAGGAAAGAGAAAGAGAGAGACAGAGAGGCAGAAAGTATATTTGAGCAGATTATACTGGAGAACTTCCCTAATCTGGGGAAGGAAACAGGCATTCAAGTCCAGGAGGCACAGAGAAACCCCCTCAAAATCAATAAAAATAGGTCAACACCCTGCCATATAAAATAAAACTTGCAAATCTCAGAAACAAAGAGAAAATCCTGAAAGCAGCTCGGGACAAGGGGTCCATAACCTACAAGGGCAGAAACATTAGACTGGCAGCAGACCTATCCACAGAGACCTGGCAGGCCAGAAAGTACTGGCATGATATATTCAGGGTGCTAAATGAGAAAAATATGCAATCAAGAATACTTTATCCAGCTAGGATGTCGTTCAAAATAAAAGGAGAGATAAAAAGCTTCCAGGGCAAACAGAAACTAAAAGGATTTGTGATCACTAAACCAGCCCTACAAGAAATATTAAAAGGGATCCTTTAAGTGAAGAGAAAGTCCAACAGTAACATAGACCAGAAAGGAACAGAGACAATATACAGAAACAGTGACTGTACAAGTAATACAATGGCACTAAATTCATATCTTTCAATTGTTACTCTGAATGAAATGGGCTAAATTTCCCAATCAAAAGACACGGGGTAGCAGATTGGATAAAAAAAACAAGACCCATCAATATGCTATCTACAAGAGATTCATTTTAGACCCAAACACACCTCCAAATTGAAAGTGAGAGGGTGGAAAACCATTTATCATGCTAATGGATATCAAAAGAAAGCTGGAGTGGCAATCCTTGTATCAGATAAATTAAATTTTAAACCAAAGACTGTAATAAGAGATGAGGAAGGACACTATATTATAATTAAAGGGTCTATCCAACAAGAAGATCTAACAATTATAAATATTTATGCCCCTAACATGGGAGCAGTCAATTATATAAACCAATTAATAACAAAATTAAAGAAACACATCACTAATAATACAATAATAGTATGGGATTTTAGCACCCCACTCACTGCAATGGACAGATCATCTAAGCAGAAGATCAATAAGGAAACAAGGGCTTTGAATGACACACAGGATGAGATGGACTTCACAGATATATTCAGAATATTCCATCCCAAAGCAACAGAATACACATTCTTCTCAAGTGCACATGGAACATTCTCCAGAATAGATCACATGCTGAGTCACAAATCAGGTCTCAACTGGTACCAAAAGATTGAGATCATTCCCTGCATATTTTCAGACCACAATGCTTTGAAACTGGAACTCAATCACAAGAGGAAATTTGAAAGAACTCAAATACATGGAGGCTAAAGAGCATCCTACTAAAGAATGAATGGGTCAACCAGGAAATTAAAGAAGAATTTAAAAAATTCATGGAAACAAATGAAAATGAAAACACAACTGTTCAAACCCTTTGGGATGCAGCAAAGGTGGTCCTAAGAGAGAAGTTTATAGCAATACAAACCTTTCTCAAGAAACAAAAAAGTCTTCAAATACACAACCTAAACTTACACCCAACAGGAGAAGAGAAATAATAAAGATTAGAGCAGAAATCAATGAAATTGAAACCAAAATAAAATAGTGAGCATTTGACTTCTTTGCCAATTCGGATGCCTTTTATTTCTTTTTGTTGTCTAATTGCTGAGATTAGGACTTCTAGTACTATGTTGAACAATAATGGTGAAAGTCCCTACGACCCAGCAATTGCACTACTGAGTATTCACCCCAAAGATAAAAATGTAGTGATCCAAAGGGGCACATGCACTGCTTATAGCAGTAATGTCCACAATAGCTAAACTATGGAAAGAGCCCAGATATCCATCAACAGATGAATGGATATAGAAAATGTGGTATATATATATATATATGTATATATATATATATATACACCATGGGATACTACTCAGCCATCAAAAAAAAAAAAGAATCTTGCCATTTGCAACGACATGGATGGAACTAGAAGGTATTTTGCTAAGCAAAATAAGTCAATCAGAGAAAGACAATTATATGATCTCACTCGTATGTGGAATTTAAGAAACAAAACAGAGGACCATAGGGGAAGAGAAGAAAAAATAAAACAAGACAAAATCAGAGAAGGAGACAAACCATAAGAGACTCTTAATCATAGGAAACAAATTAAGGGTTGCTGGAGGGGAGGGGGTGGGGGGATGGGGTGACTGGGTGATGAACATTAAGGAGAGCATGTGATATAATCAGCACTGGGTATTATATAAGACTGATGAACCATTGACCTCTACCTCTGAAACTAATAATACATTATATGTTAATTAATTGAATTTAAATTAAAAAATTAAGAACAAAACAAAACCATTGTTCCTTTTATTGTTCCATACTCCCACCTCTTACCATTAGTGATCAAACCTATATCCTACTTATTCTATTTCCTATTCATTTTCAAAATACCAACATAAACTTCATTCCTTCCGAGAAAAGTCCTAATGCACACACACACAAGCACGCAAACACGCACACACAACACAAACATTCACACTCACAAAAAAACAGATTTGATGCCCCTGCTATGTGATCCGATGGCATTTGCTCATCCTTCATCAAGACACTTATTACAGGGGCGCCTGGGTGGCTCAGTCATTAAGCGCCTGCCTTCGGCTCAGGTCATGGTTCCGGGATCCTGGGATCGAGCCCCACATCGGGCTCTCTGCTCAGCGGGAGGCCTGCTTCTCCCTCTTCCACTCCCCCTGCTTGTGTTCCCTCTCTCGCTGTGTCTCTCTCTGTCAAATAAATAAATAAAAATTTAAAAAAGAAAAAAAGACACTTATTACATCTATTCTATTTCACTTTTAATTGGTCGTCTCACCTGCTAGACTTTAAACTCAGATAATCATGTCTATCTGATTCTTTATCGTATTTCTAGTCCCAGGTACAGTGAGAATTGCTTAATTCAACACTTGGTGAATGAATAAATGAATGATTTAAAGAATTAATTAAAAGAAGTTTTTAAATCTTGGTAATGTTGAATATAAGGCCCCAAATATGTTATTACTTTGACATTAAAATTGATTTTATAAAAATGGATATTAGTATTTTTTCATGTTTCACAATATGAAAGACAAGCATTCACAAATACCAAGAATTTACTATTCTACCCTTATTTCCAACTCCTTCCATGCCAGTTATCTTAGACACTTTGTCCAGATTGCAAAAAAAAAAAGTTTGGCATACACCTTTTCTTTCACTGAGGTAATTCTTCAAACTGGCATGGTAGAAAGGTGTTACCATTTGAAAAATTTTTCTGACAAAAATTGGCTATTTTCTTTTGTTATTCCCACCTAGTGAACCCAAGTTTAGAAATAAGTTATTTCCAGAATATTATATTAACATATAATATTTTGCTTTAGAAATACTGTGATTAAGATTTTTCATACGTGCATGGGTAGAAGAAATACTGCTCTAAATGCTTTCATGCTGAATGTGCTTTGTATGATTAAAAATTTTCCAAAACTTGATGTGATTTATGGTTTCCCTTTTTCTTGACTGCCTCATTATCCTCATATATTGCCCAAAGATTTCCTTATTTTTTTGAGAAATAATTGATGCATAGATTATTGACTTGTATAGGTTTAAGGCAAACAGCATGATGGTTTGATTTAACTGTACTGTAAAATAATTACCACAATAGTTTCAGTTAGGTCTATCTTCTCATATAGATATAATCAAAAGAAAAGAAAGAATAGAGGAAAAGAAAAATTTCTCCTTGTGATGAGAATTCTTAGAATGTACTCTCATAACAACTATATATCATACAGCAGTGTTAACTATAGTCATAATGTTGTACATTACAACCCTAATACTTATTTATCTTGTAACTGGAATTTTGTATCTTTTGACAATCTTCCTCCAATCCCCCTCCTATGCACTCAGCACTTCCCAAACCCCACCTCTGGTAAACATAAGTCTAATCTCTTTTTCTATGAGTTTGTCTGTTTGCTTTAGATTCCACATGTAAATGAGATCATATAGTATTTATCTTTCTCTGTCTGAGTTATTTCACTAGTACAATGCCTTCAGGGTCAGAGATATGCTGTTGCACATGGTTGGATTTCCTCATATCTTATGGCTGAATAATCTTCCTTCTATACATATACCACAACTTCTTTAACCATTGATGGGCACTTGGGTTGTTTCCATGTGTTGGCTATTGTAAATAATGCTGCTATGAATATGGGGGTGCAGATATCTTTGCAAGTTAGTGTTCTTATTTCCTTTGAATATATTCCCAGAAGTGGAATTGCTGGATCATCTGGTAGTACTATTTTTAATTGTTGGAGGATCCTTCATACTGTTTTTCACAGTGGCTGCACCAATATACAATTCCATCAACAGTCCACAAGGGTTCTCTTTTCTCCACTTTCATGCCAGGATTTGTTTTTTCTTGTCTTTTTGATGATAGCCATTCTAACAGGCCTGAGGTGATATCTCATTGTGG
>NC_138376.1:107972367-108068754 GCF_054177405.1 Leptonychotes weddellii | reverse complement strand
TTTCCCCCTCTTTGATTTTTTTGGAAGAGTTAGGGAAGGATTGATGTTAATTTTTCTTTAAAGGTTTGGTAAAATTCACCAATGACACCATTGGATCTGAGGTTTTCTTCACTGGGGGATTTTTCATTACTGATTCAATCTCCTTACTCATAATTGATCTATTCAGATTTTGTATTTCTTCCTGATTCAGTCTTGATAAGTTGTATTTTTCCAAGAGTTTTTCTAATTCTTCTAGATTGTTCAGTTTGTTAACATACAGTTGTTCATAATAGCCTTTTTGATCCTGTAAGTTTCTGTGCTATCAGTCGTAATTTCCCCTTTTTCATTTATAATTTTGTTGTTTGGATCCTTTCTCTTTTTTCTTTGGTTAGTCTCTCTAAGAGTTTGCCAAATTTGTTGGGCTGTGTAGCTTCCCACATGTTCTGCTTAGGTGCTCTGTTTGGACAGGCTGAAGGCTGTATTCAGCAGTGAGCGGGACTGTGAATCAGATTCTCTCCCTGGGCACAGCAGGAGAAGCAGCACTAAAACCAGTAAAGCTCTTTGTTGTCTTAACTCAACTCAACCCACACCCCAAATTCCCCAGCCAAACAGGGCCACTGTCTTTGCTCTGCAAACTGTAGGCTCTTTCTGTTCCTCTCAGCTTGAGTGCTACTGGGCCACACGGCTTTCAAGTGTTTTTGCCAGCCCTTCTGTTCAGATGGTGTTGGAAGACACTCTCCACAGTGTGGGGCTATGCCTCAGCCCCCTTTGGCTAAAATTTTTAACCATATTCCTAAATGTCACCCTCTGGTACAGTCTAATATTGTTATATAAACAATAGACACTAAACTGCTGGTGGTATCATAGAAGAAACCTTTCCTGCTACTCACTAGCAGAGATGGCAAAATAAAACCATGGGGCACATGTACATCTTTGTTCCAAACTAAATAACCTCAATATGTTGAGGGGATAAATTAGTGCTCAGCTCCTCCAACATTCTGACATATTTTCACAAGCATTTATCATACTGCAAATTAATTATTCATATATGCATTGATTTCCCTGCTAGATTAGAACTCCTTGCATATAGAGTCTGTATCTTGTCTGCCTATATATCTACAGGTTCTAGAACAATGATCAGAACAAAACAAATTTTCAAAAAATGCTTCCTGAATGAGTGGATATTATAATCCTAATAATGTTTTCTAACTACTATACCAATTTTGAAACACTAGTATATCATAATTAATTTATCTTGTGGTTAATTATAGACTACAAGGTAATATTTCTGTATGTTCAATTACCTTTCATCCTCCCTTTTTAGAGGGGCTTTCTTCTCAAATAACAATGTTTATGTGTTGCTATTTGCCTAGTATAAGATAATTAGGTATGTGAAATCAAGAACAGATCATTGGATCAGATAAATCCAATGATTCTTTTTTAAGGTATAAATTGAAAATAATTTTGTAATAAAATAAGGGTCCTTGTCTAACTGAGTAATGCAAATTTTTCCAAAAATCTTACAAAACTATTGAAGAAAATAAGATAGCAAAGATCTGTTCAGCAGAAAAGCAATAAAAACACCAAGCCAATCAAGATTGAAGATTTTTTCCTAATCTGAGTAAATCACTTCCCATCACAAGAAAATTAACATCTTGCTTTTCTTTACCTCTCTCTCCATTGTCATAGGCTACGGAGGTGTCTCCTTTTCATTAGAAAGAAGCAAATACTGTCCTTTCTCTCTAATCCTTCTTCCTTTGCCTTCTCCATGGATCCCTTTAAAATTACCACCTTCTGACTTCTTTACTAAGCTTTATATTATTTCCCTTAACAATTGCATGAATTAAGCTCTCATGATTATGCAAATGGTCAATTAAATCTCAAGTCTTGATTCTTCTTCTAAGTACATTTCTAATACCTTCTGGACATCATCTTCTGTAGTCCTTCTGGAAATTCAAGTCTGCTATATCCAAAATGGAGCTCATAACCCTCCATCTGAAGTCTACTCTTCCTTCTGTGTTCTTCATTTCAGTTTATGGCACCCTTATTCTACCCATCAGTAAACTTTCCAGTCATGTCACTTCTCTCTCTTACTTGGCCCCTGATTCCAAAAAGCTTCCAACTCCTCTCTAAACCTATGTAAAACTCACTTTATCTTACCTTCACTTTTATTCAGACCATAACTTCTCTAGTTTAGGCTTCAGCATTTCACATGTCCTATTGCAGTATTCCCCAACTTACCCATATATATCTAACACATCTCTAATTATTTTCCATCCCATTATTAAAAACCATCTGTGAGGGAAAAATAAAAAAGATATGGTTCCAAGATGGTATGCCGAATGTGACTTGCTACCTTAGACAGAATGCTATTCATTTGCTAATCTAATTAATTTTATTACTGGGTTGACAGGAATGCTACATTCCCAGCTCATGAGGAGTTAGGTTGAAAACATATAAGTAAGCTCTGACCAATGGAATATAAGTCAATATCATTCATGTGACTTCCAGAATGGCCTAAAAATCCCTTACACAACCCATCACTCTTTTTATCTTCCACATTATGGTTGTCACAAGGATCACAGGTCTCTAAATGACTGCATAGCACAGTATTCCCCACAGCTCCAGTGGACCACAGTGAACTTTCGTATGAGTGAGAAATATACTTACTGGCTACACTTCTAAGATCTGGCATGTGGGATTGTTTTCCAGCATTTGCTTACCCTAATATTCCATTCCCATCTGCAATATGTCCTACTCTTTAGTTAAATGTCTGCAGAAGATTGTTGGATATCACTAAGAATTTGGCACTATAGGAGCCTCAGCAGGGAGAACTTGTATAAGCCTTTCTTTCTTGTAGTGTGGAACACACCCAGGATATCAGCAGGAGAAAACACCAAGGTAAGATCAGAATCCAGGAAATTATTTAAGGGAGCATGATGCTGAGAGATGTGCATGGGCATCTAGTACAGAAAGTCAACATCACTAAACATCCCTGGACCCAGTGAGATGGGCTGAACCCACACAGTACTTGAAGCTGAAATAAGGCAAGGAGAACTGGTACTTCCTGGTGGCTCTCAAGAAAACTGGCTTTCTGTCTTCAGCTGTACCTCCACCCCACAAGTGTAGAGACTACTGTGTCTTTTCATAGTCACAGGATTAAGTTGAAAAACAGAGTAAGCTAGACCCACTTTCCAATGAACAGACAGAGAAAAATAATAACCTATTCCTAGAGGCACAGCACTTATAAATAGGAAAATAGGTTGGAAGAAACTAAGTCCATGCTTAGAAAATTAGAGTGGGAAGCATGGGACCATTGTCTAAAATTATTTAGATTGTGCACTACACAAGACACTTAGCCAGTAGAGCATCAGGACCTGAAATTTCATCCCAATATAGGTGTTAAGCCATTCACCTTCTTAGGGGCCACACATACCCAGAAGAAGAAGCAATTTTTTAATTAACAGAAAAAGCACTGCCTGCTGGCCAACACATATACCTATGGAACTGAGCTCACCTATAAGAAATCTCTTTTTCACTAAAATTTAAAAAGCACTGTTTGAGGATTCATGTGTCACTTCATGGAATATTAGTGGCCCTTAAGTTACATGGCAATTTAAAAAATACACTAAAGGGTGCCTGGGTGGCTCAGTTGGTTAAGCGACTGCCTTCGGCTCAGGTCATGATCCTGGAGTCCCGGGATCGAGTCCCACATCAGGCTCCCTGCTCGGCAGGGAGTCTGTTTCTCCCTCTGACCCTCCTCCCTCTCATGCTCTCTGTCTCTCATTCTCTCTGTCTCAAATGAATAAATAAAATCTTTAAAGAAAAAAAAATGCACTAAAAAAATGATAATGCAATTCTGGAATGATATTATCACTTTCCAACTGTATTTTACATTTGGGTGCCTGGTTGGCTCCGTCAGAAGAGAATGAGACTCTTGATCTCAAGGTCATGAATCTGAGTGTCACGTTTGGTGTAGAGATTACTTATATAAACAAACAAACTTAAAAAATATATATACATATATATATGTATACACACACATTTAAATATACCATTAATTCTAATGAAAATAACTACCTGGAATACCAAGTATAAGAAATATCTCAAAACACATGCATTAAACACAGAGACAGAATTCATGATGAGTGAAAGAGCAAGAGAGAGACTGACTTAGAGGATAGATCCTGAGGAAATAAAATCAAATGAGTCCACTTATTCATTTATTCAGCAAATAATTTTTGAATATTTGTTATGTGTCAAGATATTCTGTAAGAATCTGGAATAAACCAGTGAACAAAAAAAGATAATCCTTGTCCTCTTGGAAGTTATATGCTAGTGAGGAAAAACAAACAAGAGACAGTAAATATAATAATTTATGGTATGTTAGTACAGATGGATTTGGTGGGAAGGGTCCTGAAGATTATACAATTTAGGAGAAATTTTTTAGGAAAAAAATTCAAACTGATACCTCCTCCTGTTCTGCTTCTTATCTTCTTACCTGCCTTCCCTGAATAATTTAATCTAAAAGTATTAGGTAGAGCTGAGCAAGGTAAGCAGCCATGCACAAAGAGTGTGGGTATATACCAAAATAATGAGCATACCTTGTGCAAAGGTTTTGGTCTCTAAATACTTTCCTCCCCTATAAGAATCAAGGCTCTTTGAAGAAATCGCTGGTCCGGGGCTGAAGCAGGGGAGAACAGGAAATTTGTTTGGAATATCTTATTATAAAAGAAAGGAAACAAATGCTAAAAAAATAATGAGGACTTGAAAAAGGTACAAAGAAATAAGTGAAAAGAAGCTCTCGCTGGTCTAAAATTGGACAATTTATGCATCAAAATTAATAATAATGAATATAACCAGTTGTATAAAATAGAAAATTATGAGTCAATGTAGGTACAAATGAAATAATTAATAAGTTGAAATATTGATTAGGAATGAGTCTTAAATTATCTCCTTGAAAAGTACTTATTAATTACAGAAGAAAAAGATTAACTTTCTAGTGAAGGAGTCTGGCAAGTGCTAACATAAGTGATTAATATTAATATCAATAATGAGGCAAAGCACATTGGGTCCACAGGACAGGATTCAATGAGAACAGAGAAAGAACTCTTAACCATTTTGTAATCTAATTTTGTAATAATTTTGTAATCTAATTACAAAAAACATCAGACAAACCAAATTGAGGGATATTCTACAAAGTGAATGGCCTATAAACTTCAATAATGTCAAGATCCTGAAAGGAAAAAATAATAATAATAATAAGTAACCATTTTTTTTAAAGATGAGCAACTGATCCAGATTGAAGGAGATTGAAGGACACATGACAAATAAATGAAACGTGTGATCCTGAACTGAATTCTTTTGTTGTAAAGGTCATTACTGAGGACAATAAGGGAAACTGAAATGAAGGGACAATAAGGAAAACTGAATGAAGTTTGAATATTTAATGTTACTTTCCTGACTTTGATCATTGCATAGCAACTATATAGGAGAATGTCTTCTTATGTAATAAATATACAATACATCAAAGTATTTAGGAATACTGTAGCTTTAATATCAGCAAGAATGATCCAAGAAAAATAAATTCTTTGTACTCTACTTATAACTTTCTGTATACTTGAGTTTTTTTAAAAAGGAAAATCTTTAAATAATTTTAAAAAATATAAATTTAGGTATTAAAGCGAAAATTTAGAATGTGAAATGAGTCCAAGGTATAAAATATATCATACATAAAATACCATAGTGGTTTTACAATTAGCTGTCTATTACATATCTGTAATACTTTTTTTCTCCATGTTTTAGCTTTATATTCTTTGCCTCCTTGTCTAATAATTCTTGATATAATTTTCTATAGAGAGTATATAAGGACAAATTCATCTTTCTTCTAATAATGTGGATGAGTTTTTAAAAAATAATTGACAGTTGAGGGCGCCTGGGTGGCTCAGTTGGTTAAGCGACTGCCTTCGGCTCAGGTCATGATCCTGGAGTCCCGGGATCGAGTCCCACATCGGGCTCCCTGCTCGGCAGGGAGTCTGCTTCTCCCTCTCCCACTCCCCGTTTGTGTTCCCTCTCTCGCTGTGTCTTTCTCTGTCAAATAAATAAATAAAATCTAAAAAAAATAAAAAAATAAAAATAATTGACAGTTGAGAAAAGTTTCTTTCAGTTTCCAAACTTGTTATGGATAATTAGCACCCAAGAAAAGAAACCTTTTTGACATTTCAAAGTCATAAGTTTTATTTTGAGGGGTGGATTTTTGGCCTTCTGTTATATTTGGATTTTGGTGTGATCAGTAATTTTCAAATATACATATAATTTAATCAAAATTAAGCTATACACAAGGGCATTTTAAAGACATTTTGAAATTACCACTATGTTGAACAGAAATATATGATCATATTACTCTTTTGCTACATTGACTCATTAATACGTACATGTGAAATTTTGGTCACTGCAAATTGTTACCTTCAGGCCATTTGATTGTGTTGGTGGCCATTCCATTTTATCCAGATCTGCCAGACTTCAATGAGATATGTCATATATGCTAAAATATAATCTAATACATTGGGAGACATTAAACACAGATCTTTCTCACACAAACATACTACTCTGTAGTCTCACTATGATTTATGTACTAGAGCACAGATGTTAATAAATTCTATTTTGTGTGATTTCCAATAGAAAAAAAATATGGTGTATTTATAATTGCTTTCCTCAAGTATATGTCTATACTACAAGCAGAAGAGCACTTCATTTTTCTTAAGTGTTCTGGAGAAACAACCATACTTATAATTTTACTCATCTGATGATGGTAAGAATTTCCAACAGATCAGTTTCTTGCTCTGTGCTTGTAAACCTTGTTTCTTTCTCCTGCTGCCATGGCCTTAGACCAGTTGCTAAAGGACGCGTCCATATTACAGTCTGAGCTATGAACCTGGACCTTTGGATCTCAATGGTAAGGAGGTTGACACCATTGCCAATAGCAGTACATCTGGAAGCTACTTCTATAAAGAAATGAAACTGACTGTAAGCCATATTACATATCCCATTAATCTCAATCTTAATGTACCAAATTAAATCCCCTTGGGTTGATTCTCCAAATCCCATAGTGACTCCAGTACCATTTATAATGCGGATAGGTGATGGAAGGGAAATGCTTGAGGTATGTCTTTAATGTTCCCAGGTCCATAAACAAACAAACACACAACAAACCGTTGAGATCTAAGATACAATAAGATGAGACCAGGCCTCCAGGCCCCACCAGTGTCTCCCTGTGTCACCTGTTTTGGACCTCTGTCCTCCCCTTGACTCAAACTAGACCCCAACTGCTCCTACTCCACCCCTGGTTCCTGCACCTGTGTCAGCTCCTGCAAATGCAGAGTGCAAATGCACCTCCCGCAGGAAAAGTCACTGCTCTTCCTACCGCGCAGGCTATACCAAGTGTGCCCAGGGCTGCCTCTGCAAAAGGCACTGGACAAGTGCAACGACTGTGCCTGATGTGGAGGAGAGCCTGTTCCAGATGGAAATAGATCAACATGTACAATCCTGCAGTTTTCTGGACCCAGTTGCTACATTCTGATTTCTATGAAATATTTGAATGAGGATAAACTCATCTAGACACCCCCCCAAAAAAAATGTATAAGGAGAGGACAGAGTGGAGATAACAATAGACTATCAGGGGTAATAATATATGTAGTAATAAGGATTTATGCAATAGAAGGAACTGAGGATTAATAAAACAATGAGAATATTCTTCCAGGAAAATGTTAGTAATTTTTAGAACCACACTACCTATTCTATCTCAGTAAGACATAGGAGTTAAGCAGTAGGTTGTGAACAATAGAGCAGGGAGAAATACTGGAGGTGTTTTACTGACATTTCTGAACATGTAATTCTATCCTGATACAAACTGTTTCAGTGGAAGAAAAGAAAAATAGGAAATACTTCTGACATTATTTTATGGAGCTATAATAACCATGATATAAAAAATATCATGGTGTAATAGAGAATAAAATTATATTTTGCCTTACTCATGAACACAGAATCAAAAACTTTAAGCCAATTTTAGCAAAAGTGACATCAATTTATTTTTTAAATGCATCATGGCTAAGATGGGTTTATCCAATGAATACAAGATGCTTTATATATAATGATGTCAACATAATTCACCACACCAGTAGATTAAAGGAGAAAAATTATTATCTCACCAGACATATTAAAGTTATTTGTTTTGAAATTCAGCATCTTAGGAAACTAGGAATTGAAACAAAACCAAATGCAATAAGGACTATCTATCAAAAATCAATTGCTAAAAACATACATAAAAAAGAATTGTCACAAACACTATTTTGAAAATCAGGATCAAGACAAACACTACTATCCAGAACTGTCTATGAGAATCTTGCTGATGTTATCATTAAATAAAGGCATAAATGACTACATAAAAAATTAAGAAAGAAATAACAAAATTTCCTTACTTGAGGATGTCTACATAAAAATAACAAGAATAAATAAGAGTTGAAGTACACAGTGAATAGAAGATAAATTGATAATTTCCACTCCAAATCAATATGTTAGAAAATGTAATATTTACAGAATATCATTTACAATAGCACATAAAACATAGAGCACATAGAAGAAATCTAATTGAAATATAATAGGAAAGTATAAAACTTTACTGGAAGGCATAAAAATCTGTAAGTAGGAATGTAAACTATACTCATAGATAAGAAAACCCAATTGAAAAAGTATAATGTCAATTTTCCCCTAAATTAATCTATACATTCAATGCAATTCCAATTAAACTCCAAATATAATTTTGACTAGAGATTGACAAATCAATTCCAAAATGTGAAAAGGGCCAAGAATAATTATAAGCTTTTTTGAAAGTCGATGAGGTGATTTCAAGACATATTTTAAAGTTGTAGTAGTTAAGACTGTGAAATTGATACAAGAATAAACAAAGAGAATTATATTTAAAGTAGTGTATGCTGAAACAAAATGGTTCATGAAAGTAAACTTGGTTTATAACAAGGTAAACTGCAGCAGATTAGGATGGATCATCCAATAAATGGTACTGAGACAGAGGGTATGATAGCAGAAAAAAAAAAAAAGAGTATACCTTACACCGTGCACAAAAATCAATTGTAAACAAAATAAATTCTAGAAAGTAAAACTTGAAACTTTTAGAAGATAATGAAGAAAATATATCACAATGTGGTATAGAAGGAATTTTTTAATCAACTCCCCTGAAGTAAAAATCATAAAGGAAAAAAATGAACAAATTTGTCAACAATAAAAATGAAAATTGTTACACATCAAGACACTTAAAACATAAAAATACAATTTACAGACCAAAATGGATAGGTATCCAATACAGAAATTAATACAAACAAATATGAAAACAACTCATTCAAAATAGGGCAAATGATACACAGAACAATTTACAGAAGAGAAATCTTACAAAACCAATAAATGTTGAGCAGATGCCCAACCACCTCAGTATTCAGGAAAATAAGAATTAAAATGACAAAATATTATTTCATAGGTAATCATATTGACAACATTTTAAACATCAGTCAGTACCAAGAGATGGTGAGAATTCTTACAGTTGGTGGCAGTGTATATGTTTAACCATTTGGGGAGTAATTGACAGTATCTGGCAAAGTTGAAAACACATATCCATTAACCTAGCAGTTTAAACCTAGAGAAAAATCTCACAAATATGTACAAGGAGACAGAAAAGCATTATTTGGAATAAGGAAAAAATAATGGAAATAACTTAAATCTCCATTAAGAGTAAAAAGAAAAATAAACCATAGGAGATTCATGCAATGGAATACTCTATATATCAGTGATACATGAAGGTGAATGCAGGATTGTTGAAGTAAGCCACTGACTTTTAAACTGTCCCATTTCTAAATAGATGCAATACTGAGGTAAGCTCTGTACAATTTATTTCTTCTTTATTAGATTTTAATTAACAAGCCTAACGTAGACGACTATGTTGTCCGTAAAACATATAATCAGCAGAGCTATTTTTGTTGTTGAAGTACCCTTTTCACAGAGATGTCCCTATTCAAGGGCTGAATGGATAACATATGTGAACATGTCCTTTGAATAAGATCCTGTAAGCCCATAAGGAACTTTGATGAGTCTATGAAAAACACTGAACGTGATTCTTAGTGATCCAATCATATACAGCATTACTAAGAGCTTCTGCGCCTTTCTCTGGCTAGAGAGAAGCTTAGTTATGTTTGAGGGTCTCATTGATGACCTAAATGCTCCTCCCCTAATCATCACTGCAACACATACACATACACACATACACACTTCGTTGCTAATGAACCAAGAAGAAACATTAATAGCAAATCTACTAATAAGTATGCAACACCAAGAAGATCAAAAGGGATTGGTTCAAATACGTATCTGAATGTAAAAGAACCTTATTGCCTGCATCCAGTTTTCCTGAATCTCCACCTGGTGTGCCAAACTTAGCATATCAAGTAGGCAGCATGCATTTTGAAGAGGGTAGAAGTCTTATTTTACACACCAGAGTAAGGTAATTTTATATGTGCTCTAAGAGTGGATTAAGTAGTTACAGACAATTGTTAAGCTACTAAAATAATCATGAAGAAGAATGGATAGAAGAACAGATCCTTGCAACAAACCCATGTTAATTACCCTTGCAGCTGGGAGATCAATTTGCATAGAGAGTCTTTGAAGCCTGTCAGGTATGAATTGAACCACTGAGCTGCTACATTTGATAATCCAGCCCTTGAGCTTCTTTTTTTTCCCCCCTGAAGATGTTGTTTCAGCCTACCAGGCAGCGTTTCTCATATAAAAGTACTCATTTCTAATTAATTTGGTCCTGTACTTAACACACACACACACATTTGTGACTTTTAAAGAAATTATCAAAGAAATATTGTCAAAAGGATGGGTATTGTTCATTACAAATAGGAAAAAAGAAATATTTGTATTTCTAAGTTTTAGGTTTAGTTTTTAAATTCTGGGAACTCAAGAACCATCCTGAGACATTCATAGATTTGCAGATGGCTAATGATAATGAGGCTGTATTATAAAAAGTTTTACCTGTATTAACTCATGTGGTATTCACAACTGCCATATGAAGTAGGTAATAAGCTTTCTTCTTTTTACCCACAGGAAAATGGAGGCACAGCTGCGATAAGTTGAGTGACTACAAAGTCACTCAGTGAAGCACATACCAGGGTCAGAATCTAAATCCAGAGAGCCTCTTTCCAAGCACATTGTGAGCCGGCCTACCTTTTCTCCCCTAGAAGTCTACACTGCATTGCCTCTCTAAGGAGGGAGATTTATTTTCTATTTAATCATACTAATTTCAACAGAAACGGAAACAGAGAGATTCATAACACTTAGTAATATTTATCCACTAGAATGATTTGCCTATTTCTGGATTTTGAAAATTAAAGAGCTAAGAGAGGTACAATGGGAAAAAGGAATAGGAAAAATGTGAGAGAGGGAAAAAAAACAAAGAAACTGGATAGAACTCTACTAAGGTTAATGGTGTTTTTAGAAAATGTAGCAAAAATCAGTCTGCATAAGAATTACTCAATTTTTTAAAAAGATTTTATTTATTTATTTATTTGGCAGAGAGAGAATGAGAGAACACAAGCAGAAGGAGCTGCAGGTAGAAGGAGAGGAAGAAGCAGACCCCACAAAGAGCAGGGAGCCCAATGTGGGGCTTGATCCCAGGACCCTGGGATCGTGACCTGAGCCAAAGGCAGATGCTTAATTGACTGAGCCACCCAGGCACCCCAAGAATTACTCAATTTTTAAAAAATTAGTTAAAATGAAGAATTATAAAAAAATGATATATGACTTAAACATGTAATCTGTAGATATTCACCAACATTTTGACAGTAGCACAAGTTCTCTTCTTTGCATGTGGATCTGCTTATTAGGGGTCTAGTCATCTTTCTTGCATAACCAATCTAGTTTAAAGAAATTCCCAGTTTTATGTGAAGAATCTTCTAGATTTGAGCAAAAATGTTCCCATAATTTATAGTGTTTTCAATCCCACTAAATTTAACTTGCCTTTAACAAACCTTGACAAAGCAGTCAATTTTGTTTTCATCAAAAAACACAAATATTTTCACATTTGTACTTCTATAATTTCCATAATATTCAATTAAATCTAATAATTAGCAATATACAGATATTGACATGTTGGTGAGAAAAAATAAAACATTATTGATAATCAATAATAGATATAATAAAACATTAAAAAGTCGCTTTACAGATGTATACACATAGAAGGGAAGGTGTTTGAGATCAGCTTACTAGCCAGGTGCAAAAAGTCACTTTACAGATGTATACACATAGAAGGGTAGGTGTTTGAGATCAGCTTACTAGCCAGTAGCACCCACCATGCCATAAGCATCAGTCAGCTACAGGAGTTACAGAGAGAATGGGGATCCTTGGATCATCAGAAAGCCTATTAAATGCAGGTCAGTTAAGGTTTTCTTCTGTATATACAAAATCCTTGGAAGAAAAGTAACCATTTAGTCATTGACTATTTTATGTTTAGAATGATATAACTGCATATTAATGTTCACTCATAATATCACACTCTGAGTGTCATGAGGTTACTTAACTGTGTGTCTTTGTCATGTATTTCTATGTTCATGTTACAGAAGCTAACTCAAATGAGCTTAGATGTTAAGAAAAATTTAAAAAGCAAAGAACAAAAGTGCAGGACTGGAATTCGCCATATAGTTAGTATGATGCATGCAGTGATAGGCGAAGATAAGTCCAGCCCAGAGAGACAGGATATTGCTTAAAATGTGACTAACTTTGGATAATTAAGAAGAGTTGCTACCATCTTAGAAAAAATAAAACAATTACTAAGTACACTCTCTTATGTGAACACATTAATTTCTCTAATTTTCATAATATTCCGTTAAATTTTGTAATTATACGTGCATAAATACACATGGCATATTTGTGGGGGGAAAAATCCAATTGACCTTCAGTAATCACAGAAATCATCTGGTTGAAGTGTACCCATGCAGGGAGGGATGAGCAAGTATTGGAGTAGCTTGCTGACCATGAGCAGTCAGTGCCCACTTCCTGTCCTACTGCAGAAAATTTTCTCCACATGCAGAGAATTGGGCTCCATGAGTTTGCCTCACATTCTTACAGTTCTAGCACTCTGAAATTCCAAGAATCCTAGAAAAATATTTAATCCCCCAATATTAGGTTGAATATCCATCAGTAGGTCCATCACTGAAGTCGCCTGAATGAGGTTCTAGTTTGTTAACTATTGAAGAATATTTATAAATATTTACAACAGATGTATAGTTACATCCCCTGCTAAAGGTGTAGGTTCTCCATGGGAAAAATTCAAACTCTGCCCACAACTAAAATATATACACACACACACACACACACACACACACACATACACATATATACATACATATGTAATAGATTTGGGGAGAATCTAACAAAGTCAGATTAGTGGGATCCTCAAGCCAAATCACCCTAAGTGAAGGATCACATAGGAGGGGATATTTTCCACAGGAAGGATCTGCTGTTAAAAAGCTCAGTGTGAAACTGTACTTAAAGTCACATAATTCTCTCCTCAGGTATCAGTACAAACTAGGCAAGCAAGGTGTCTGTAGCAAAATGGAAAGAAGTTTATTAAAAAAAAAAAAAAAATCACAGCAAAGACTGACCTGCCAGATATGCCTATTGCCCTCTCTTTTCATTTCTTTCAAGTTACAGAATTTTAAATTAGTATTACAAATCAACCTTCTGACATGGAATCTAAGAAGGTGATTTTAACACAACTGGGTGAACAGAAGGAGAATTCAAAGAGAATCTAAACAACTCATTGTAGGGAAACTTCAGGGACAGACAACATTCAAATATAAATTCAATTCCTATGTGTGCCAAAAAAGGAAAATAAGCAGAGAGGAGGATATAGTATGCCAAATAACTTGCTACAAAAAATAAATTTTAGCCTGTTAAAATTCAATTAAAATATAGACTCCATGAAAGAAGAAAGATGAAATGATAAAAATACGAATTGAGATAAAAAATGAAATGTCTGAATGAGAGGTAGAAAATAAGGGAAACAGACATGGTAAGAAAGGCTAAAAAAAAAACCCAAGAATATAGTGCTTTGAATAATTAATAAGTTTGATTTAATAGATTTCCCTTTACTAAACCCTACATTCAAAGAGATTGCCTTCTCTTAAAGCAGCCTTTCGAATATTTATAAAAACTAATGTTGTAATAAGACAAACCTACAAAAAAACAAATACACAGAAATACTATAATACTGACAATAATCTTTGTCCAAAATGTAATAAAATAACAAATTATCAATAACAAAAGCCGTAACAACAACTACAACAACAACAAAGAAACCAACCCGGCAGACTTTTTTTTTTTTTAATTTTCACATAAAATCCTAGGGTCAAAGGTAAAAACAAAGCTACATATTTATAATTAGAAATTATAATAAACAAGAAAAACTAAAATAAAATTAAATATTTCATTTCCTAAAATGCAATTCAATAAATTCAAAAGATACAAAATAAACATAAGGAGATTAGGAATGAGAAATTAAGAATATATGAGAAATTATCATTTTAAATAATAAATAGGGTTAGGAACAAATATTTTGAAATAGCAATAAAAGAGATAAACCTAGAAAGCTGAATTTAGTAAAGCAGATAGAGAAAATTCTACATACACACCATTAGATGTAAGAAAGAGGGTACAATTATAGAATAGAAGAGCACAAATAATTAAAATATTCTCGATATAACTGTGACAAATTAGAAAAGAACAACAGTGGCTAGATTTTTTTTAATGATGGTGGAAAAAAAGATTTAAAGAAAAAATTAAATAAGGTTCTTGTTCTTTCATAGAGTCCTTGTTCTTTCCAAAACACAGCAAACAGAGAATATTCTTAATAATCAATTTTATGATGCTAACATCACCCAGACCACAACCATGACAAAGATAAGGCAAATGAAACAAATTTAAGATGACCAAACAACACTCTCAATTATGAATATATATATAGAAACCCTAAATAAAATAATAGCAAATGGAGTCTAGTAATATATCAAAAGAATATTTCATGATCTAGATGTCTGAATATAGAAACATGTTTGTTTTAATATTAAAGATTCTATTAATTTAAATAGAAGTATCAATTAGTCAAAGGAGAATGGAATCATGAGATCATCTGGTAAGATAGAAGCTGGTAAGTCATCAATTCAATACATTTCTTCATTCTTTCTTGATAGGAAAACTTTAAAAAGCAAAGAAAGGATGTAGTTAAGAAACATGAAGAATGTTTATCTCAAATCCTTGGCCAGTTGGGAAACACCAGAAGTATTTCTTCATGAAAGCCAGAAACAGCTGCAATAACATAGGTAATAATATTTGGTGGCTCTCTGGAAATTCTCACCCAAGTAAAAAGAAAACAAATACAAATATAAAGCATAAAACACTATAAAGGAGAAAAACAATTTATGTTCAGATGCTTTATTATTATTAATTCAAGAGAATCAAGTGAAAGACATTTTAACTAGTAACAAAATTTCCCAATCTCGTATGTTCTAACTGATGCTTACTGATGTATAAGAAACTGCTTAATATATGCATGTATACACAAATAGACAGTAATAAACTTAAAAAACATGTAATAACCTATTGGAGAATTGTTTTCTTTTTTTTTTTTAAGATTTTATTTATTTATTTGAGAGAGAGAGAATGAGAGACAGAGAGCAGGAGAGAGAGGAGGGTCAGAGGGAGAAGCAGACTCCCTGCTGAGCAGGGAGCCCGATGTGGGACTCAATCCCGGGACTCCAGGATCATGACCTGAGCCGAAGGCAGTCGCTTAACCAACTGAGCCACTCAGGCGCCCTGGAGAATTGTTTTCAAGCTAAGTTACATAAAAGAAAACATGGCTAAACAGGGCAGCCATGAGAACATTTATTAGCATGGATGTGGCCAGTCTCCCCCAAATCAATATATACATTTGATTTATAAGGACACAAAGGTAGTTTTTCTGGAAATCTGGATTATTGAAAAAAAAAAAAGATTTAAAAGACAAAATTAATAAGTAGTGTCCTGGGTCCTTGCTCCTCTTCTTCTTCTTCTTTTTTTAATCACAAAATTCCTTCAAAGGGACCCAAGTATACTGAAAATTTAAAATATAATCACTATAGAATTCAGAGGTAATAGAGTATAGAATATAGATGATAGGACATTTAATTTATTCCTTTTTTTAAGATTTATTTATTTATTTTAGGGAGAGAGACAGAGAGAGACTTTGCTCGTGCCCATGAGTGGGTAGAGGGGCAGGGGAGAGGGTGAGAGAGAGAACCTCAAGCGGATTCCCCATTGAGCACAGAGCCTGACTCAAGCTCCATCTCATGATCCATGAGATCATGATCTGAGCTGAAACTAAGAGTCAGACACTTAGCCAACTGAGCCACCCACTCTTTATAGCATTTTTAAAAATTCCCTAGTTCATATTGTACATGTTTACCTTCCCTCACACAGATATACAGATGAATTTAACATACCAATATAAAAAGATTACATATTAAAGGTACTGGAAGGAAATTTATCTGATCATGAAGTAAGGAAGACTTCTCTAACCATAAATGTAAAGGAACAATCTTTTTAAGGAAACGTTAGAAATATTTATATGAATGAAAATTTAACACTTCCATATGTCAAAATAACATTATAAACAAAATTTAAAATGTGAGTTCAAAAGCAAATGAAACCATGGAAAAATAAGGAGTATTAATGAGACTTAATATATTTCTTTATAAAAAGCTCTAAGAAATTGTTATGATTCAATAGAAAAAGCTGAGGTGAGGATAGGAGCAGAAATTTCATAGAAGAAGAAAAACAAAACAGCAGTAAAGTATGAAATGGTGTATGCTTTTACTACTAAAGAAAGCAATACAAAGGTAAGGAATGAAAGAGCATTGCAGGGCGCCTGGGTGGCTCAGTTGGTTAGGCGACTGCCTTCGGCTCAGGTCATGATCCTGGAGTCCCGGGATCGAGTCCCACATCGGGCTCCCTGCTCAGCGGGGAGTCTGCTTCTCCCTCTGACCCTCCTCCCTCTCATGCTCTCTGTCTCTCATTGTCTCTCTCGCAAATAAATAAAATCTTAAAAAAAAAAAAATTAAAAAAAAAAAAAGAAAGAGCATTGCAAACTACAGAACTAGCTTAAAACTTATAATACAGTAATCAGTGTTTCAGTGAAATAGAAAATGCATACACTGCTGGTACCATGCCCTGATACAAAGTTAGGACAGGTGTTTGACAAGTAATGAGAAGTAATACTTAGCTGAACAATTAAACTTCTAGAAATTTATTCTATCAAAACCATCTGAAATACATGAAAAGATTTATGAACTAATATTTATTATATTGCTATTTATAGTATCAAAATGAAACAAGAGAAATTTTAATACTTTTAAAATGTGGATTGGTCAAATAAGGGATGGGGTATCAAAGCAATAGACTATCAAGTAGTCTTGGGTGCCTGAGTGACTCAGTTGGTTAAGCATCAGACTCTTGATTTTAGCTCAGGTCATGACCTCAGGGTCATGAGACTGAGCCCTGCATGGGGCTCCATGCTGGGTGTGGATCCTGCTTAAGATTCTCTCTCTGCCCCTCCCCATCCATCCGTTGTGTGCATGCTCTCGCTCTAAAAAAAAAAAAAAAAAAAAAGGAATATCAAGTAGTCTTTTAAAACAATATTTTCAAATAAAATACACTCATATGTATTTATTATATAATTTATTATTATCACTTCAAATAATGCCTCAGTGACCCCAGAATTGCAGAATAGAATGCTGATATAAGTAGATCCACATTAGCTCAGTCTTCTCTGGACCTCAGTCTCCACCTACCCTCATAATGGCCTGTAAGTCACTCATATTTGAAAATAGCTACTTTGGAACAATATTTCATGGGAAATAAAAATTTATAGATTAAATGTTAAGTGAAAAATAAATTGGTTATAAAAACAAGTATGCACATTTTAAATGTATTCATATATGCGTAAAATGGTTTAAAATATTTTAAACATGATGGGATAAATTTTTTAACATTTTTCTGTGTTTTTCCATATTTTTTGAACACAGCAGAAGCTATATTATATTTTAATAGGAAAAAAAGTTAACCCCTTCACAAAAAAGCATAATTGAATAAAATACATAAACTATATAAACATGGATAGATGTGAGAATTTGGGGTATAGAAAGGGGGACCTGAATTAAAACCATCACCTGCTTGGTGACCTTTATTTGAATCAGGAAGGAACAACCTTTTCTGTGAAAACCCTCCACAGGTTTTTGTGGAACTTAGAAAACAAATTTTCTTCTCTGACCAAAAGAGAAAAAAAAAAAAAATTTTTTTCCCACCACAGACCTAAAAAGCACTTTATTATTTCTTATATAATTGGAAGGGAATAGTCACACAATTAGAAGACTATTGATTGAGACATTCCCAGGATAAACACAATAAAATATTAGGAATAGCTGAGAGAGAAATTACTCATCTGATCTTGGATGATTTACTACTTTATATTTCTCTGTGCTTCAATTTACTAATTTATAAGATTGAATGATCATACATATGTAATTCACAAATGAACTTTCCCACTCCTTTTATGAGTTATCTCCCTCTAGTATATATGGGGAAAGGTTAAGTTTGTTAAGCAGTTTGTCATGTCTGTGCTCCATAGTTGTCACTTTTCATTCAAAATTTGTTTCCTCTCTATTCTTTGGACCACAGTTTGCTGCCTGCCAATTGCAGTCTAGACCAGCATGGTACAATGGAAATATATGTGAGCCATACATGTAATTTTATATTTCGTAGTAGCTACATTAGAAATAATAAAAAGAGTGATGCCTGGGTGGCTCAGTCAGTTAGGCGTCTGACTCTTGATTTCAGCCCAGGTCATAACCTCAGGATCCTGGGATTGAGCCCCACCTCAGGCTCTGCGCTCATCAGGAAGTCCACTTGAGGACTCTTTCTCCCTCTGCCTCTTCCTCATTCATGCTCTCTCTCTCTCTAAAATAAATAAATAAATTTTTAAAAAATAATAAAAAGAAAAAAGTAAAATTATTTTAATAAAATATATTATTTAACTTACTATATTCAAAATATTAGTTTTTCAACAAGTAATAAAAATAATTGAGGTTTTTTTTCAAGCTAAGTTTTGAAATCTGGTGTGTATATTATACTTTCAGCATGTTAACTTAGTTTAAATACTCAGTAGAACATACGCCTAGTGGCTGCCACATTGGTTAGCACAACACTAGAACTTTTTTCTGCTTTTTGTCTATTTCCTCCTCTGATATTTTCTCTAATTCTATTCGGAACTCTCCATTATATGATGATCTCTGGCTTCTTTCCAAACCTCTTCCATACAAAGCTCTAAATCTGTATCAGAAGAGTTAAAAAAAATCTAGGTAGACATACAACATATGAGGTAAGTAAAATAAAAGGGTATGCACATTACTCCAAGAAAAAAAAGGTCATTCCACAAGGAATTACACCCTTGCCTTGGGAGTATTTCAGTTCCTAGCTGTTCCCCAACACTCAGGTTTATAATTCACTAAGAGAGAATTTTCATCTTCTAACTTCCACCCTGTGACTCTTTACTTATCAGTTAGGAAACATCACCCCTTGCCAATAGGACATGGCCTCACCCAGACACATCACTCACTTGCCAAATAGATTATTGCTTGGAGTCTGAGATGACCAGATAAGACCCAAACCCAGTCTAAATTCATACTTACAAAACATGATGGTTTGTAAACTTCATGTCCCACAAAAGAATCTGGGATGAGTGGTAGCTACCTTACTGTCACCATATCAGTGTAATTTGCAGACTCATACTTTTATTCCACTAAATTACAAGATTATAGTTTTCACAGTACCCAACACACACACACACACACACACACACACACACACACACCTGCCTTCAAGGTGCAAACCTAATTCTCATAGTTAACACACACAGTTTAACCCAATTTACAAGAAGATAGTTTCTTATTTACCTTTATAATTTGCAAGGCTATCCTCTCAGAAAAGAGATAGATTATAGTCATCCTATATATTTCAAATTTCGCCCCCTCAGATCTCCTAAGAGGAACAGGAAGCCACTGATACTTAGGGAACAATGGCAGCCCCCTCAGCTAAACAAAAACCAGGCTTAGGCAGTAAAGGTTTTGAATTTTGTTTCTTTGATAAGGTAAAGTTATTTTCCTCCCCAGTTCTTTGATAAGGTAAAAGTTATTTTCCTCCCCAGTATCTGTTTGATAGCAATGGTGGTCCATTCACTCTTACTTCATAGGTTAATTGTGAGGATAAAGAGAAAGAAAATTTAAATTGCCTGGTAGTGAGCGTGGCATGTAGAAGACATTCAGTAAATCTTAGCTACTCATTTCTGATGAGAGGAAGATGCTGAGGTTGATATAGTCATTGCTTTAATTAGTTTGTAATCAAATCTATTTTGCTATATTTTTCATAAAATATACCATAACAGAAAAATATTCATTGTTTCAGGCTCTTGCATTGTCCCTTTGAGAAGGCATTTTGTGGTAGTAACAATGTTATTTTCCCTAAAGAATTTAAAATTCTAAGTAGTAGAAATATTTTATCATCAGGTTTTTTTTTATCCATTTCTATATTATTCAGTAATTTACTTGGATTTCAATACAGAAAGACAAAATATACCATTTAAGGGATTTTTAGTGGGACAAATTAACATTATAAAAAAATAAGCTTATGTGATAACTACATTTCTAACATAATTGTATACCTCTACTCATGGCCAGTAAACTATAGCATTCTAATTTCAATCTGAGATGGATGTAAAACAAATCAAACAGTGAAATAAAGTTCTTCTCTGTTTTCTTAAACATTTTGTGATTGAATGGGAGCTTGTGTTCCTTGATCAAATGAAAAGAAAGAAATACATTCAAAGGAAACTTCTTTTTGGCTAAAATACAAAGTTTATATAATAGAACAATTTTCTTAATATAGCAAATATTAGAGAAAATTATCAATGTTAATTATAATTCAAATGCAATGAATTTTAAATGCAGGTTATACAAAAAAGGTATTTGGACACAATGTTAGAAATTGTAAGTTTTCCTACAGGTGTCTCCCCTCTCTCGTCTCTTTCTGAATCTCTCTCTCCCTCCCTTTCATGCTCAAGTGCACAAGCTGTTATATTTTTAGCCTCTTTTTTCCCACAAGTTTCTTTCCCTGATGCACATACTAAAATGTCTGCAATCTTAAAATAAGTAAATAATTAAACAGAAGTCCTGCTGTGTTACATTTGCCTCTTAACCAATCTACCTTTATTTCCTTCCAGCCATGCTGTACTTCTTTACTTGCCATTCACTCTCAAGTCATTTCAACTCCCACCTTCAGCCTACACTGAAAACAAAGTACCTTCAATAAAATCCTTAGAGGGTCAAACTAAATTCATTGTATTTTAGGTGTTATCTTCCTTGGGCTTCCCATGGGCATGTAATACTTGACCAATGCCACCTTCTTTGAAGTATCTGCTCCCACCTTAAATGTTTTTCCTCTTCCTCCATCTTCAAATCTTGCTGGTCTTCAGTGATCCATTTTCAGTTGAAATTCTCTATGAGAGATTTCATTAATTCTCAAGATTTCTATTATCACATTCATGGTAATGATTCAGAAATCTATATTCTTTTTTTTTAATTTTTTATTGTTATATTAATCACCATACATTACATCATTAGTTTTTGATGTAGTGGTGTTCCTTGACTCATTGTTTGTGCATAACACCCAGTGCTCCATGCAGAACGTGCCCTCTTTAATACCCATCACCAGGCTAACCCATCCTCCCACCCCCCTCCCCTCTAGAACTTTCAGTTTGTTTTTCAGAGTCCATCGTCTCTCATGGTTCATCTCCCCCTCCAATTTCCCCCCCTTCATTCTTCCCCTCCTGCTATCTTTTTTTTTTTTCTTAACATATTATTTGTTTCAGAGGTACAGATCTGTGATTCAACAGTCTTGCACAATTCAATCTATATTCTTCAGTCAAAACTCCCTTCACCTTCAAACCCATATTTCCATAAGTCTCTGAGTATCTCCACTTATATATCCAACAGATAATTTAAATTTAAGACATCTGAAAAAAAAACGACCACCCCACCCCCCCATTTGCTTGATTTACATTATGCATTCTCCATCTTGCTGTAGGTACAACCGTTACCTAAGTCAGAAATCTGGGAATAATATTAATTCTTTCTCCTTCATCCAATCGGTAACTGCATTCTGAAGAGTCTTCTCCCTGAAGACATCTAAGTGTCCTCTGTCTCCCTTCTGCACTTCGACTATTCTGATTCAGGTTCTTATCATCTCTCACCTGACCTAGTAATTGCTCTAGTATCTCCATTCAACCTACTTACTCCACACCCCCATCTCCAAATCACAACCCTTCGTGCTGTTCTCTTGACAGCAGCAACTTTATTTAGCGAAAACATAAACCAGTGATTTTTACTCTCCTGCCAAAATCTTTTCATGGTTCTCTAGCATCTACAGGGTAAACTACAAAACCTTTTGCCTGGCATAGATCACTTTTCACAATCTTTTACCTTCCCCTGCTCTCTGACTTCTTGCCCTCCATACATGAAATCGCTAAAATGTCAAATTTTTAATGTCTTCCTAAACCTTGATATTCTGCTCTAAAGTAAAATGTCAAGAAAGAATATCTTCA
Source organism: Leptonychotes weddellii (assembly GCF_054177405.1). NCBI lineage: Eukaryota > Metazoa > Chordata > Mammalia > Carnivora > Phocidae > Leptonychotes > Leptonychotes weddellii. Next base: position 108,045,971 of record NC_138376.1, on the reverse strand, counting down.
ATATTAGACAAACCCGCCTCTATAATGATTAGTAACCAATAACAACTACCCGTTAACCAACATGTAAAATAATATATGAAGAGACAGAAATTATGTGATCAATCCTGTAGAAACAAAGATGAAGAAAAGCAATGAAAAAGAAGTTAGGAGAAAGTCACAGAAGATATTGGACTCAAGTTAAAACTGGAGGATTAATAAATATTTAGAAAAATGGAAAGAAGTTGAGAAGACGTTTCAAAAAGGTAGCACCATCAGCAAAGACGTAAAAGGAGTTATTGCTTATGGGCTAGTGAGTAGATCGACTGACAAGAACAGAAAGCATGCTGGTTGGGAAATGAAAGAAATAAGATTTGATAGTAAATGTCAACAGAATGCAGAGAGCCTTGACATTTATATGGATAATGATGGAAATCCTTAAATGGAAGACTATTATGATTTTGGTGAAGACCTTAAGAAAAAGAAGCATGAATTAAGCTGATGGAGGTACAGTTCCAGAAAACAGATGAAAAGGCATGAATAGAGAAATAGATTATAGAGCCATGAACAGAGTCCTTAAAGCTGTAAGAATAAGTTAGCTGTCCACAGAGAGTATATTGGAAGAAGAAAAAAAAGAAAAGATCAAGGACTAAACAGGGGGGAAAGTGAAGAGTTGGGGAGAAATGCAGTGAAAGAATACATATGTGCAAACTACCCAGCTGTTTCAGTTATTTACTGCCTGCCAAATAGCAGACTCACACAAAGCTTAGCCAATTAAAACAGTCATTTTATTATTTCTCACAATTTAGTGGGTTCACCTGTGCCTAGCTCCATGATTTCTCTGCTTGTCTTGCTTGGAGTCTATAATGAAACTGCAGTCAGGTGGCAGATAGGGGCTCACATATTCAAGACATTGGTGGAAATGGTTGGAAGTCTACACTCAAATGGAACATTAGGGCAACTATTGGGATGGTTTGGCCTCTCTCTCTTTCCTTCTCCCTGTGACCTCTTCCCAGTATCTCTACACATGTTCTCTCTAGCAGGGTAGCTGGGTAGCCAGACTTTTACATGGCAGATCAAGACTCCTAACAGCACAAAAGCTGGTGCTTCCAGGACATCTCAAGGTTTAGACCAGATCTGGCAGAGTGTCACTTCTGTTTTATTTTCCTATCAAATCTTATTTCTCTCATTTTCCAATACACTGTTTCTTCTCTTGTCAGTTGGTCTTATTATCTTATAAGCATATTCAAATTTACCTTTGTAGCTTTTGCTGATGGTCTTTATCTTTCCTAAAATGTCCCCTTAACTCCCATTCTCCTTTTAAAATATCAGTTGTGTCAAAGTGCCTTGCAAAGGCAGTCCATATTCTGTATGAGGGGAACAACACAAAGGTGTCAATTTCAGGAGACATTGTTCATTGGTGGCCATCTTTGGAACCTAGCTCCCACCCCAACATGTAGGAAATTTTCAGTTATCGTTTAGCCCATGAATCCTTCACAAAAACATATGAATTATTATCCTTATCTGATAGAAGAAACTGAGGCTGAGAAATACTAAGTGGGTTGGCTAAAGTCACACAGCTAATAAGTAGTAATGTAGAGCTTGTCAACTCCAAAAAGCTATAGCACAATATGCTTATTTGCAGGAATAAAAGTAATGCTGTTTTGATAAAGACAAGGCTAAGGACCAGGAGTTGAGTGTATGATAATTTCTCATACTCTCAGTTTAAAGCAGGGTAGTGACAAGAATAATAATCTAGGAGAAAACATGCTATACAGATGCTGAAGGATTCTTTAGAATAAAAAAGTCTTTTCAAAGACACCGTTTCCAGCTGAGCCTTTGGGCAAGAAACTTAGTTTTCACTTTACAAATGATAGTCACAGACCATGAACACCTTTTTAAATGCTATTTTTCAAGGCTGAGAGCAAGCGGTCCAATTATAAAAGAATTGATCTTGTTAAACTTATTCTTAAATTTTTTATTTCTCTCCTTGGTTAATTCAATTTCCCTTCAAATGCATGAATCATCAAGACATAATGTGAACATTTAGCCACAATGGAAGAGGATGTTACATTATTTGGATGTACCTGATAGAATTCAGACAGAACAGATTGAGCAGGGTCAAATGAAACTCGCCTAGCTGCATATCTTCAGAAACCATGATGGCCATTGTTTTCTTTTCTTTATAGGACTTTGCAAAAAATTTGCTCTAATAAAAGAGAATGCACATTTCTCTTTGCTTATTTTACCCAAAATGGTAACAAATTTAAGAAAAGTTGGGATGCTAACATTTATCTGTGCTTACCATGGACCAAGAATTGTGCTGGGAAATTTCTCTTCATCTTAATCAGTTTTCATGAGAACTCTGATAGAATGTGTAGTATCATTCCATTTTTACAGATGAGGGAGAAACGAGCATCAGAGAAGTAAAGTGACTAACCCAAGTTTATTCAGCTGATCAGTAGTAGCAAATTAAGGGTTGAAACAAAGACCTATCTGCTTTCAAATCCTTCCCCTGTTCACCTCCTCTGAAATTTTTGGCTTCCTGATCATTTGTAACTACAGCCAAGAAACTCAATATTCATAACCAAAAAATGACCTGATACTAAATATCATAAAATCCAATTTATAGGAAGAATCAGAAAGTTTATTGGAGGTACAGAGTTCTGAGGGGAGAGGGAGCCGAGATTGAGAGTCATTTGCTCTTGTTTCTCAGAGAAGGAAATGGAAACAAACCAGGCCTCAGAGCCTCTCCCTTTCATCAGGATTTTGCTCATGAAATATTTTGGAATTGTCCTCTTCCTTACCCCCTACCACTCTAACCCAGAAATTTCTGACTGCACATTTGCCAAAGGGGTTTTACTATGGTAACCTTCAGGACTACACAAAGAACACAGTCAAAACAAATAGCTCTCTTTAAATGTCATTATGTGGAGTAAAATTCTATGTGGTGTATTAATGGGCCTCCCACAGCTAAATCCTAGCATACCACTTTGAAAAATGTCCCCTGTGGGTATCGCTTAAACCAACAAAAGTGAGGGAATTTGAGAGTTAAGAGAAAACATGATCTGGCTCTGGTGAAAATTAATAGAAGACAGAAAAGTATGAATAAAGAAGTGAGAAAGCAGGAAAACAAATTAAATTTGCTTTGTTTTCATCCTTTTTAATGTGGAAGGCCTAAAGAGAAATCTAGCCTTTTTTTATATGCAATTTCCTTATTTTTGAATTTATTAAATTTTTAATGGAAGAAGAAATCCTGCCTTTGGCTTAAGAAATATGAAAGAGAAGAGAAATATGTATTTCTTCCTCAGACATCAGACAGTATTCATAAAAGATCAGAGCAATGCCCTAAGTAAATAATATAGAGAGAGTGTTTACCCAGCATGCACTGCTTACCTGATAAATATGTTGGTTGCTCATTTTTTAAAGACTTATTAAGGAATAAGCTAATTTCTAAAGCTTATTAAGGAATTAGTCAGCATATCTAATAGATCCCTAGAGACAATTTGACTCATGATATAAGTGTATCTTGAGGATAGGACTGATGTATGGTTAGAAATCTTCATGAAAATATTTTAAAGCTTTCACCAGTTCTTTATTAAACCTACTACTTATTTGCTCATTGTATTTTTTTCAAAACAAAGAAATTAGCTCTTGTTTTGCTTACCCCTGCCCGGAGCCTGAGGCAGCTTGCTTTAATCTATGCTCTGACTCCCCAAGACAGTTGAGAAACTTCACCATCCATATCCTACAGAGAGAAAAACTGACAATGAGCATAATCAGCACCATCTACAACCAGGATGCTTATGGGATGGCCACTCTTAAGCTCTCTCTCTTTTGTTCCCACTCTTCTCTCCTTTCTTCCACACATTCCCCTCCCCAACCACATTTCTCTCCAACTCTTATTTCTAGATGGCCTCGACAATCTCAATTTAGAAAATAACACAGTTTAACCATGTGATATTTAACACAATAAGGAGATCTGGAAGGTCTGTTAGTATCATTCTTGGATGCTAAATATGAACTTTCAAGTCCTGTGCCCTCACACATCAAATAAAAAAGAGATGTTGACTTCCTAAAAGATTGTGATTTCCTTTCTGGAACTTCATAAATAGTTACTCAAAAAATTTCTGAGAGAGAATCATCTGAGAAAACAAAATTGACTCCCACATTATTTTTGAATTGTGTCATTAGCTTTGTGATAACAATGGTTGTGGAGTAGAATCCATACCTAAATGTGTTCTACCAAAAATTAAAGACCACAACATGGTATGCCATAGGCAAGTTCCTATGAGTATCCCTTTATAAATATTTTGCTTATAATTATAAAAGAAAACATTCAAAAGAGATTTAGAAATAAAGCTAACATTCATGTGCTTATGGTACTCTCTCCAACAGTAAGAAAATGTGTTAAGTTTATCTCTTATTAAAACATAAACCTTAAGGGGCACCTGGCTGGCTCAGTCAGTAGAGCATGCAACTCTTGACCTTGGAGTTGTAAGTTCAAGCCACACTTTGGGTGTGGAGGTTACTTAAAAATAAAATCTCAAAAAAAAACAACAACAATAACATAAGCCTTAAAATTATGTTAGCAAGTGTTTATTTATTTATTTTTTTAAAAGATTTTATTTATTTATTTGAGAGAGAGAGCACATGAGAGGGGGGAGAGTCAGAGGGAGAAGCAGACTCCCTGCTGAGCAGGGAGCCCAACGCAGGACTCGATCCTGGGACTCCAGGATCATGACCTGAGCCAAAGGCAGTCGCCCAACCAACTGAGCCACCCAGGCACCCATGTTAGCAAGTGTTTAGTAGAAAGAACACTAACCCAATGTCTGGACCCTAGTTCTGCCATACATTTAAGGTGATTTTGGTCATTTCACTTCTTAGAATCTTTTCTCTCAAATGCAGTAAAGATAATATATATATTATAAAATTTGCTGTTAAAATTCAATTATATAATATCCACTTATTTAACAAATTTAAATAAATTATTTTGCTTATTATGTCACACTACCTTGTGCCAGGCAAGGTCCAGGGAATGAGGTGATGAGCAAAAATATCTATTCTCAAGAATCATATATTCAAGTGGTGGTTAAGAAAATAAAGGTAGAGGAGAGTAAGAGAGTAAAAAAGAAAGAAACTGGTAGAAAATCACATCATAGAGGTAACCCACAACAGGCCAGTACGGAGTAGCTTTGAAATATGTTTCAGTGTGTTGGGAGTTAATCAAAATTATTTAAAACAGCAAAGTCATATGATTCAATTTACCTTTGAAAAATTCACTCTGACTACTACCAAGAGGCAAGAATCAGATTGGGGGATTCGATGGGAGTCTATGTTAAGAGGTCTAGCAAAAGATGCTGATGTCTTGGACTAATGTGCTAGTGCTAAAATCCTTTAGAAATTGTTGAATTTGGGGTATGTTTTTAACTGTTGAGTCAACGGTGTTTGCAGATTAATTAGATATGAGGAAGGAGAGAAAGATAAATTATCAATCTTGGCCTGATCAAGAGTGGATGCGAAAGCCCAGAGACAGTTAAATGCTGATGATCATGAGGTTAGGCCTCAGGGCTCCTCACTTGCACGAGACCTTTCCAAACTTCTGAGGCTTGTCTAGGCCCTAAAAGTGTATTCACATGGTTATATATATTTTTATACTTTCTAAAACTAGTGATTTTTTAAAACCACTGACAGTGGTTGTAGTGATTGTTTAACAGTGATTGTTTAAAACCACTGACTCCTCACCGTTGGTCACAACATTCCTTGAAGTAGGTGTTATTGCAATGGTTGTAGACATTTCTGGAATCCAGTCAAAAAGAAGTTGAATAAGGGATTGTGGTAGATTATTAAACATGGGCCCCAATAAATCACTCCTCCCTTTGTCCAGATCCCTTTGCAATGTGACTGTAATGCTCTTCCCTTCAAGAAGTAGAGTCTATTTCCCCTCACTCCCCTGAACTGAGCTGGTCCTGTGACTTGCTTTTACCAATAGAATGCTACAGAAATGAAATCTTAAAGCCCTATTTTTAGAAGACTTACAGCTTCTGCTTTTAATCTTGGAACCAAGGTTGAGGCCATGTGGGGAGAAAAACTATAACGAATAAGATATCATATGGAGAAAGAACCCACATAAAGGAAAATCAAGGTGCTTCAGTTTGACAGTAGCAACAAAGCTCCTGGTATCAAGAGTAAAACCACCTTTGGTCTTCTAGCCCCAGTCAAACCACTCCAGATAGATACCACATGGAGCAGAGACAAGTCATCCCTACTACACCCCGAATATCTGACCCACAGAACTGTAAGCAATGAAAACATAACTGAATTAAGCCACTATATTATAGGGTGTTTTTTTACACAGTAGTATGTAACTAGTATGAGGATAATTTTGTTTGGTTTCAGCAGAATATATCTATGTGGCTTGCAGTCCCTTCAGCATATCGTTAGGTTATTGCTTTCTCTCTATGTGCAACACTGGGCTCCAGGAAAACTCCTGCCACCCATTGACTCTCTTGGCATCATGACACCGATCAATGTGCAGGGCCAGAGATGCTACTGCACAATGAAAGTGTCCTGTGGTGTCTGGCACCCGAACTATGTAAGCATTGGAAGAAAAACAATGTTAAAATCTACAGAGCTGGAATAACTGTGGGAAAAATTCTTCCAAGCAGTAGTTGTATAAGATTCTAAATAGAGAATTATGTTCTTATTAATGTCAGATCAAAATGGAAGTTCTTGAAAATGTAGCATATAAATTATAAATTTACCATTTTTCCCTTTTTGATGAGAATTGCACACAATGAAATTTATTGGAAATTCTGTGCTTGTAGGGCACAAATCTGTATCAGAAATACAAAGCAAGTATATTTGCAAAGACTCATAATTGAAAAGAGGCTTATATAAGTTTTCTTTACATGGTCACAGTTTCTAAATGTGACCACAACTTTTAAAACTCTTATTGACATTATAAATAAACATTTCTAAACTATCAAAAATTTAAATTTATTTTTAATTTATTTTTTTATTTTTAGAACTAGAGGAATTTTATAAGGTTTTAATTCTTTTAGAGCAGTTTTAAGTTCATAGAAAAATTGAGAAAAAACTACAGAGATTTCCTATGTGCCCCCTGCCCCCCACACATGCATAGCCTCCCCCACTATCTACATCACTCACAAAAGTAGCACACTTGACAAGTGATTAATTTACATTGACATCATTATCCCCTAAGTCTAAACTATCCCCATAGTTTACATTAAATTTCATTCTTAGGTGTTGTACATTCTATGGGTATGAACAACTGTCTAGTGACATGTATCCACCATTATGGTATTATACACAGTATTTTCACTGCCATAAAAATCCTCTGTGCTCTGCCTATTCATCCTCTCCCCCCCACCACCACTCCTTGATCCCCCCATAGCCTGGCAACCACTGATCTTTTTACTGTCTCCATAGTTTTGCCTTTTTCAGAATGTCATTATGTAAACTTTTCTTTTTTTTTTTTTTTTAAAGATTTTATTTATTTATTTGAGAGAGAGAGAATGAGAGACAGAGAGCAGGAGAGGGAGGAGGGTCAGAGGGAGAAGCAGACTCCCCGCTGAGCAGGGAGCCCGATGCGGCACTCGATCCCGGGACTCCAGGGTCATGACCTGAGCCGAAGGCAGTCGCTTAACCAACTGAGCCACCCAGGCGCCCCTATGTAAACTTTTCTAAGTGGCTTCAATTACTTAGTAATATGCACTTGGTTTTCTTTCACATATTTTCATGGCATGATAGTACTTTTTATCACTGAATAATATCCTGTTATTTAGATGTACTACAGTTTATCCACTCATCTACTGAAGGAAATCTTGGTTGCTTCCAAGTTTTGGCAATTATGAATAAAGCTGCTTTGAATATCCATGTGCAGGCTTTTGTGTGGACATAGGTTTTCAACTCCTGTGGGTAAATACCAAGGAATGTGATTGCTAGATTGTATAGTTAAGAATGTTCTATAATTAAACTGCAGTAATGGATGCACAACTCTATGACTATTCTAAAAAGCATTGAATTATACACTTTAAATGTGTGAATTTGAAGGTATATGATTACATCTCAATTATAGTGTTCAAAATATATAAATAAAACCAATATTTCAGTATTAAAGAAAAAAGGAGTACATTTGGCATTCTAAGAAACCACCAAACTGTTTTCCAAAGTGGTTGTACCATTTTGCATTTCCAACAATAATGAATGAGAATTCCTGTTGTTCCACAGCCTTGCCAGAATTTGGTGTTGTCACTGTTCTGGGTTTTTGTCATTCTAACCGTGTATAGTGGTATCATTGTTATTTTAATTTTCATTTCTCTAGTGACACAAGATGTGGAACATCTTTTCATATGCTTATTTGCTATCTATGTGTCTTCTTTGGTGAGTTATCTGGTAAGGTGTTTAGGCCATTTTTTAAAAGCAGATTCTTTGTTCTCTTACTGTTGAGTTTAATTTACTTTTTAGTTAAAATTTTAAATGTTTAATTTTTAAAGAAAGGATTAGCCATACTAGAGGAAAGACTAGATTATCTTTCTATTGTCTCTCTAGGAAATATCATAGACTATTGTCATATGTATAATCAAAAATATGTAGCAAAAATATAAACAATATGAAAATGTCTTTGGGCAGCTGATTCTTAAAAATACCTAGTTATTTTGGGCACCTGGGTGGCTCAGTCATTAAAGCGTCTGCCTTCGGCTCAGGTCATGGTCCCAGGGTCCTGGGATCGAGCCCCACATCGGGCTCCCTGTTCCGCAGGAAGCCTGCTTCTCCCTCTCCCACTCCGCCTGCTTGTGTTCCCTCTCTGGCTGTGTCTCTCTGTCAAATAAATAAATAAAATCTTTTAAAAAAATCATAAGAATAAAAATACCTAGTTATTTCTATAGATTTTATGATTTTGTAATATTTTCAGCCTTTCTCCTTCTAAAGGAAGTTATTCTGTTACTTATTTTGAAATTATAACTTTTTATTATTTTTCTTAAAGAAAGCTCTCCAAACTCTATAAACTTCAGGCCTCATCACTTACCATAATTGGAACAGTGAGGAAGGTATTAAAGGGCTGTGGGAATTGTAAGGCACTACCTAAACAGAAAGTCTTGCCATTTTTATATTTCTTTTGCAAAAGGCACTGAATGTATCCCCAATGTATAACTGTGTCAAGTGTCTGAGGGGTCACAACTTTCCAAGGTCTTAAAGAGCAAGTGTTCACTCTGGCTATCAAGGACCCCATGTCTCATGCAGGGAATTTATAAGTGTGCAAGGCTACACAATGGAAAGGGGAAAGAACAAACAGGGTTGACAACATCTTGGGACACAGGCAGCCATCAATATTATCAGATGACTGACAAGCAGCGGTCAAAGAGGTCCTGTTGGCAACTTCTCCCCGCTAAGACAAGAGGAGCCAGCGCAGATCCACAGCACTGCTGTGACTCGGTGCTCTCTTAAAAGGCAATAGATGGTCTGAGGCATAGGCTCTTTTCTCCGAGTATTTTCTGTTTCTAACAATAATTGCTGCATTACAGCAACTCAAGGAACACTTTGCTCCCCTCCACTTCCAGTGATTTCTGATGAGTACTTCAGAAACCTACTTGTAAGTTTGAAAACAAAAAAGAAAACCAATCAACAAACTAACAGAATAATGATTGATACTTGCTCTTTGCTTTCCTGCTAATTTCTAATTTTCCTGGGCCAATACAGAAAGAGAAAAGTCATGGACAAAGTAAGGAAGAATAAACCCAAAGATTAATATATCAACATACAAAGCTATTCAAACTCCCAGAAATGCATTTCACTGTTTATACATGTCTATAAACATCCTAAAAAACAGGGTAATTGGGCATGTCCCAGGATTATATTAGAGAAATAATGTATTCATAGTGTTTAAAAAGCAAATTTCCAAATTTACCTTCCTTACCCAGTTGTAGAAATACAGCTTTAACATCCATTTCCCTTGTCTGCTTTGTTTCTCTCCTCCAGGCCTGTGAACTGATTTCATCTGTTTTTGGCCTCATTATTCTACTGGAATATCCATCAAAGTTTATGAGCATATTCAGCTATCTTCTATGATTTAAAAAAAGAAATCCTTCCCTGAATCCCTGTTCAATATTAACTAACTGAAACCTACAGGGTAATGAATCTGTGGAAAAAAGAAAAAATAAAATATCTGAGTTTTCTATAACATTATATGAACTTCAAAGACAAAGATTCATATGACTTTTGAATAGAATCTACATATTATTGCTAGATTCAAATATTATTTATATGTATTTGAAATTAAATAATTATAAAAATGTTTTGTGTTCAATAATTGTAGTATTTTGTACTTCTGGGCATAAATCTGGTTGCCTATATGTATTTTAATGGAATTTGGGACCTCTTTTTAGTAACTAGCAAGACTTTTTTCCCATCTGAATCTAGGGTGTTGATCATTTCTTTCAAGCATTTACTTCTTTTCTGAAAGCAACTCAAAAATGCCGACTTGTTCAGACTATAAAAACATTGGGCTAAATACTATAACCAAACGAACACATTAGATACTAATTAATTACTATATTCAAGGAAAACATTGAATTATATTTAAAACCTTAGGTTCTGTATGTCCTATGCCTAACCCATTCAGTGCCATTGTAACTTGAATTCTACTTGATTTCCTACACTTATATGCCAAGATGTTTATTAAAAATAAACATAATGAATGTTATTAAGGTGACAGCTTCACATTCTTATAACATTTTGCTTTTTAGACTAATCTTTAAAGGTTCTACTAATTATATTACATAAGTAAGTTTTCATCCATATATGCAAATCTCTTCAAAACATACAGACAAATGTATTTGTCTAAGTTTGAAAAACTATGACAATATCTTCTAAATACAAGATAAAAATCTTGTGTTAAATATTTGTATCATTTCGAGGGGTGGGGGGATGGGTTAGCCTGGTGATGGAGGGCACGTATTAAAGGGAGCACTGGGTATTATAAGCAAACAATGAATCATGGAACACTACATCAAAAACTAATGATGTAATGTATGGTGACTAACATAATAAAATAAAATTTAAAAAAACAAAACATTTATATTATTTCATATGGACTTGGGCTTTTAATTTTAAAACAAAGATTGTCAAGTATTGAAAACTACAAGACAGACATCAAGTTATTAAAATCTGGGGCTAATTTGAGAAAATGATGTCCCCTTTCTCAGTGAACATCAAAGCAAAGAGTGGTCTATGATATCTAAAATTTTGTCTTTATTCATCATTAAGAATAAAGTTATGAAGTATGAGTTATCATTAGGAAAATTTTCTTATTTTTTTGTCGGTTTCAGTCATATTTTACTACAAGGTCCCAGAAACTTTCAAATATACTTTGATTTCTAAAAACATCAAAATAATATTTGTGGTTTTTCACTGAGATTTATTGTTCTAAACCTTTGTTTTTTAATGTTATCTCCTACTTTTTTTTTTTCTTAGATATGGACCAATTATAATATGGATTTCCTGTGAGAGCACCTAAGCCACCAAATCAAGGTACTATATGTCTCCAAGGGTTGAAGATGAAACTCTAGATTCCAAACTTTGGTCACATGAACAAGAGTAAAAGGGACAAAAAATTAGACCTCTTCCAAGTTCCAACTCATCACCAGATTCCCCACATTCACCTTAACTCTCCAGCAAGGTTTTTGGGGCCATTAACATACTTCCCATAGGAAAGACAACCTAATGCTCAGGAGAAGTTAACACACAATAACTATTATCGTATTTCCATGCAGGGCAGCTTCTTTCTTTATTTTAAGCCTGCCATTTTGGAGTTCAAAAGCAATAAGGAAGAAAAAGTTAAGTATTTGCTCCCCTTATTTAGACACAGATAAGATTGCTGTTCTTTCTAAGTACCAAGAATCAAGGTATTGGAACTAAAATAAAAATTAACCTAACAAAAAAGACTACACAAAATCAATTTATTAATTAAAAAAAGAATAGTCACACTTTAATCACACAGATCTGCTGGGAAATTTGCATCTTGCTTAATTATTCTTGGTAAAAAAAAAAAAATCAGAATATCATCAGCTTATTTTGTGAGTGCAGTCAGCTCATGCCCAGACTGGAAGTTTAGGAGAACTTATGCTACCTTGTCCAGTACAAACATGTCATTCACTTAACTAAAACCAAACTTCCCATTGTGTCTGTCCCTCAATTCAAAATCTCTGTAGAGTTTCCAAACAAACGTGTGAATGAGATAGGTCCGTCTACCAATCTGCACTCACAAATAAATCAGAATGTAATAATATTTGGCAGAAGTGGATCTCCTTCTCTACAAATTAGTGGAGAGGAAAAATATCATTTTGTATGAGTGAGTGCCTTGTCTTAAATTTTGAACTAGAGTGTAGAGGAATAGATTGGTTCTAGTTACCATCAAGACCATTCATCAGAATTAAGATTCTAGTATTACAGAGCTGAAAACCTCCTCGAGAGGTCATCAGGCTCAGCCTCTGCTCTATTAATCAAAGGGAAGCCCAATATATGCCCCAGCATGCACTATGATTTGTAATTTGAAGTTGACATAGTATAGATTTCTGGGAAACTGTGAGTAAATTACCTCACCATTTTCTGCCTTAGTATCATACCTGTAAAATAAGGATAACTATCTCCAAGAACCATTGCAAACTGTTCAAAGATTCACAGAAGAAAAGGCATATCGATAATTAATTTGTGACTAATAACATTAGGATAGAAAAAAAAAATCCGTGCTTAGAAAGTACCAAGCATATTTAGTTCAGTTCTTAAAACCAAAAAAACTAAATTTAGAAAAATACAAAAAATAATATGCAGATTTATGGAAACAGTTTCCTAGATATTTTATAATATTTTTGATCCATCTCTGATTTGCCTTTTCTGTTATCTTTATGTCTCTAATTTCAAAATAGTCAACAGCATGATAGATCTTCTGTTGTAGATCCAACTGTTTAAAGTAACACTGAATATTGTAGAGACTTGGAGGGTGGTACTGAGAATATTGATTAACCAATAATTGGCAATTTTACCTGGAAAGGAACGTGGTTGTAAATTAAACAGAGCATCCTCCCCAAAAGGATGCCTTGATATTAATCCAATCCAATTATGCAGCTTCCTTCCTCCCCTCAAAAAATTGCTTTAACAGTAGCTGAGCATCCTTTGCTGGTCAGCATCAAGGCTGACACCATGAGCCCAGAGCAAGGAGAACTGCTTTAGATTCTTCAGGTTCCCTGCCAAAAGAGAATAGGAATAACTCTCTGGCAGACCTGAATGGAAAATTTTTTTTTAGATTCAGAGCTTTTTTCCTCAGTGAGAGAATTGAAGCCTCTTGGGGCTTGATTTTACCAGCATTAACTCCAGTCACTGAAGGGCACCAAAAAAAAAAAAAAAAAACAGTGACATGTCTTTACATCATATTTCCAAAAGCCAAGAGGGAAGAATCCTATAACCTCTGAGAATGCAGGTAATATGTGGGAATTGACAGGGACATATATTACTATTCTCCCTCCTTTGGACTCCAGAGAAGATGACTACTCTAAAAACACCACATTTTGCTGCTTATTAAATATTAAATGACTCCATGAGGTCTAAATTCTGTAAAACATGGACATCAACTCTTTAAGTAGCTATGCTTTCTAAGTAGTAACCGTATCTAGTTTTATCATTTTGTTGAAGGAGCTCATCTACTAGAAAGCAGTAACTGTAGGATGCCTCCCCTCTCACTCACAAAAATGTAAATAGTCTTCAACACTTTACATTTTTAATTTGCTTTATAATTTCCATTTATATCTAAACTTCTTTATTTGGTTAAATAAATAATGAGGAAGATAAATGAAATAACTCTAAGTCCAAGATGATCAGAGTAATGACCCATGAGCAATCTGATTCATACCCAAAAGATATTTTGATTTTAAAAAGTTGCGATTTAATTTGGAGGCACCATATATATATATGAGCAGCCACTTCCTACCCCTCACCCAGGGTAGACATCACTGGTCAGTCATAAGACATTCCTCACTGCAGAGTTCTAGACACACACACACACACACACACACACACACACACAGCCTCATATAAGGCTCTATGAGGTTTTTTTTTTTTTTTTTTAATTTTTCTCCATCCAGCATTCGGCGTAATTATTATTCATCTCCAAGTTTGTAAGGAAAAATCAATGAGGACCCTCATGAAGCCTCTAGACCACCAGAGCACTTGGGCCAGGACAAATCTAGGAGATTCTTTAGGTCCTTCAAAGGAATCATCAGTTTTTCATGTTCTATAGAGATTTCTTCCTTTTAATGTCCTTTGGATAAAATGCTGACCCAGTGTATTAGTTTTCTAGAGCTGGCATAACAAACTACTTCAGACTGGGTGCTTTAAACAACTAATTCTCACAGTTCTGGACTCTAGAAGACCAAGATCAAAGTGTCAGCAGGGCTGGATTTGTTATGGCTTCTCTCCTTGGCCATCTTCTCCCTCTGCCTTCCCATGGTCTTCCCTCTGTGCATGTCTGAGTCCAAGTTCCCTCTTCTCATAAGGACACTAGTTATACTGGATTAGGGCCCACTCTACTGACCTCGTTTTTAACTTAATTACCTCTTTAAAGACCTTATCCTCAAAGCTACATTCTGAGGTACTAGAGGTTAGAGTTTCAGCATAACAAACCTGGGGGGATATAATTCAGCCCATAACACCTACATTACTAGAAACTGATATTCTTCAAATTTAAGCCAAATTTCACAAGATTATCAATTATTTGCCTTTATATGCCAAATGATAATGCATTTATATTGATACGACTACATTCTTTCAGTCAGCTGTACCATCATGGTGTGGCATCTATGATAAACTATATTATTTAAACATTTATATTTTTCTTTTTCTTTTGTGACTTTAAAGGATGATGTCAATCAGCTATCTTGGCTAGCTGATTCAGATTCTTATATGGCATTGACCTTTGATCTTTAATTTCTGTGCCTAAAGTTTCATCTCTTCTTGCTGTTCTCTTCTTTGTATCTACTTTCAGGATAACTTACACTATTGCAAGCCAATCTTCTGTCCTTCTCTATTTTTTTTTCCATTTTGATCTTATGCCTTGATATTTCTTAGTGTTACTAATAATCTCTCTTCTTAAAATCGTGTATTCAGTAAGCAAAGTGCTTCAAAGATATAAAATGCTATCCCCTGAGAACACAAACTAAGTACTGAAGTGTTTTCAGGGTTTCCAATACATCATTTACCCAGAAAAGTCAGATTTCTTTTGACCATAAAATAATATATATTCACAATGAATAATCATAACAAAAGGAGCTTGCTGTTTGTCTTTTAATAGATGCAACTTACTCAATGCATTTTGCTATACCAATAGTTAAAGTTGACATTTTCCCTTGTGTTTGTGAATTTCCTTAATAAGAGAGAAAAGGAAAGAAGCATTTGGAAACACCTGCAGAAGAACTTCCCAAACTAGTGAAAAATCATAACGGGAGCATCAGCTACCCAGACAAACCAATAACCTGGGAGCCTGGAGTAAAAATTAATTGAATAAGTAGATGAGATTTAAAACAATCATTGAAATTGGATATTCTAAAAGCAAAAAGATCATGTGATTGGCATTGCAAAATATATTTTACTGCACTACTTCTTAGAAATAATTCCTTTTGTACTGAATCAACTCAGTAGCAGAAGACATACAAATATTATACCAGTCTCTCAAACTGATAAGTAGAGACAGAGTAGTTTTAATATATACCTACTGAAAATTTCTTAAATCAATTCACTTGATTACTCTCACTCTATTTTTTAAGTAAATAATTAATTATTAAAAGTTCACTCTTTCCCATTTGTGAATTAGTTTTTATTCTTTTCTGCCAATAATATCCAACACTATAAAAATGACTAGAACTTCAGAGTATTTGTCAGAAAACAAAATGCAATCTTTCCCTGAGTCACCTTGTACTCGGGCTGACAGATTGACTCACAGTTAGAGTTGATGCTTTATGGTTTTGTTGGCCAGACTTCCATCTGCATGACTGTTTGGGGTATAAGAATATCCCTGCCTTGGCTACTGTTCTTTTCAGCACAGCTTTGCTTGTTCAGTGTCCTTTATTTAACCTTGATACAAAAAAGAAGTCATTCTTAGGCATTTTGCCTTTTACCAAATACAATTTTATTAAATATGTGCATGCATGTCTGTGTGTGTGCAATTGGAATAGCCTAGGAGCAATGCCAAAAGGAAGAGTTGCAACACAAGTTTGAACAGCAAGTGTCTTTGACTTATTGCTGTGATTATACTAATTGCTCATCTACTTGGTGGGAGGTTGCAGGAAGCTGTTTTGAAGTAATCAAGCTGAGATAGGCCCTTCTATTTATAATAATTCTGAAAATTCTTCTATCCCAAAAAGATTTAATTGCATTTTTCTTCCTTTAAAAATAGACTCATTTTTCCTTCTTCTCGCCCTTTCCATCGTCTCAATCCAATAATAAATATTTGATAGCTTCTTAGTTATTATAGGAATAAACATTAACTATCCTTCATTTCATGGATCTGAACACAAAACCCTCAATATTCATTAATGGATTTGAAGTGCAATACAAACCTTCTACAAAATAATAATAATTGCTTAGGTAATCTCGTATAGAGGGCAAATTTTATGTGCGTATCATTCTTGTGAAAGTATCTCTGTGTTATGATGGCCTTAGCTCAAGGCTTGGATCCTTATTTATTTAGTCAATATTTTAGTATTATGATTAGCATTATAATATCATTTAATCAACAGACATAAGTCTTTCTTAGCACCGTGATGGTCTTATGTACTTTCTTTTAATTTGTTCTGAGTAAGAAATGTTTTAATAAAAATTCAAAGGTTAATAAAATGTATTATTGATCTTGGAACTATATGGGAGCCTAGATATAAAGCTCTTTATTGTATGTGCTACTCAGTCTCTGACATGCACTTCACTTTTGTTATTCCATCCTCATAAACAAAGATCATATTGTGATCTGGTAAGAGGATGCAAGCTTTGGAGTCACTCAAATCCAAATACCCTAGCTGGGCTACTTCTTAACTCTCTGGATCTTGAGCTCTATTGAGCCCAGTTCACCAAACAGTACCAATTGGATATTAATACTTACTTCAGAGTTGTTGTGAAAATTAAATAACTCTCATACATAATATGCACGGCACAAAAGAGGCACTGAAATAATGACTTTCCCTCCAATCTCCCTCAAAAACTGTATTGTCTACCATGCGTTTTAGTTCTTTGGGCTTCAGGAACTATGTCTTATTCTTGCCTCTTGCCCATTCTCCTCTATCTTTAATTAGTCTCTGAATGTTAAGGAAGCATAACACAATCAATAGTGTGAAATCATTTTAGGAAGCGCCTACATATAAATATGTAACGAGGTTGATAAATTAAGATGTGGTAAATTTCATAAAATTCATCACAGAACCATTCAATCCTGGAAATTGTAGAAATCTAACATACCTAGTCCAACCCCCTGGCTTTGCAGAAGAAATTACAAACAGAGAAGTCAATTGACTTACTTAAGAGTGCAAAGTTGCAGTATTTCTTTGAATGCAAAGTACTCTACGCACATTTCAAATAATTAAATTTTTTAAATTTTATTTTCATATTGTGTTCAGGAAAAAAAATCTTATGTAAAACAATCCTTTTTAGTGATAATGCACATCATCAAAGATGGTTATTTTTGTATTTGTGGGGTTTTGGACATAATTGCCTAGTTTTACCTTCACTACAGTTCCTAAGCCTCACTGTACATTTTAGCCTGTTCTTCTCAATATACCTTTCTCCCCCAAACAGACACACACGTGCACACACACACACACACACTTTAGCTCTTCCCTGAGGTTTTTGAAGGATTGCTCTGGGTGGAGATCCTACAACATCTGAACCTGTAGAACTTTAGAAAGAACTCATCCTTGGGCACCTGGGTGGCTCAGTTGGTTAAGCATCTGCCTTCAACTCAGGTCATGATCCTGGAGTCCTGGAATCAAGCCCAGCCTTGGGCTCTCTGCTCAGCGGGGAGCATGATTCTCCCTCTGCCTGCAGCTCTCTCTGCTTGTGCGCAGGCTCTCTCTCTCTCTGTCAAATACATAAATAAAATCTAAAAAAAAAAAAAATAACTCATCCTGATTCAATAAGGAATGAACTACCAGAGTAGATACTAAAACATATTAATGAACCTTGAATGGAAAATTCCCCAAAGTTGAACCAAATCTTTTATAAACGTGGGATGTTAACTTTGGAAGATGAAAACAGAGTCTGAAACAAGTAATGTGAATATCGGTGGGAGGTGGGGAGAAAGGACGATTCTCAATTCTTCCTATGTAAATCCCTCTTAGCTTCCCCAAAAGGAGATCACTCTTTTCCAAAAGGACTCAGGGGCACCACCTGACAATTCCTTCTTTGCAGCCATTTCCTGATGAGCTTGATAGAGACAGTTCATGGGTTAATACCACCCTTCCTTCAAATAACTACTTAAAATGCAAAAGAAATATTGGCAGTGTTCCCCAATGAACAAAAAAATGTGAAATATTCCTTAAGTCAAAATATTATAAACATTAAAATATACTCTAATGATAAACAGTTGTATCATAATGCCCTGTTGACACATCTTTGCCTGAAATACACTTATGTGGATATCTTAATCTAAGTTCACTAACTTAGCACATTTTTAGTATCATTTATGCAAAGAAAATAAACCAGAAAGAGAAAAGAGATAAGTGAAACTAAGATGTACCACTTATATAAGAATATAATTCGGACTGCTTTATGACCACTAGGTATGGTATATAATTGATCTTCAGAATAATTGCATATCAAATCATCTAAATCTGATTAATGTTTTGTTCAATAATGATTGTCCACATAGCTCCTTGCTCTTTCGCCCAGATGGCACTTGTTTGAGGTCAAGGGAAGCCATGAGTGTAAAGGAAGAACTTGAGGGAAAAAGAAGAATAAAAATCAGTTACAAGCTTTTTAAAATTTATGTTTATCCTGAAAGTATCATTTTGCCTTTTGGATGAGAGTTATATTTCTTTTGGGTCTCCCATGGTACCTTGGAGAGAAATCCAGTCGGAGTAAATATTCAGTATCTATGGCTTGAGTGATTGGCTGATCTATTTCATCTTCTTTCTTTATAATGATTGTTCAATAAGTCATAGAATAACTGCAATAGTTGCTGTATTGAGGTAGTCAAGTGAAAAATAATATTGTTTCTCCCTTAAACATTATTTTCTGCTAAGACAGCACACTTGTCAAAGTCCCTGAGTATTTCAATGATAGGAATCATGTAAACATTTAAATAACTAAGTAAATAACTGACAAAACACTGTACGTTATTTGGAGATAAATGTAAGCACACCATAAATTGCAAGATTAATACGTAGCATCCTTTTAGTAGATGCTTCTAAGCTAAGAAGAATGTATCATTAGCATGAGCTCATGCAAGAAGATTTTGTAATATTTGAAAGTTCTTGTTGGCCAATGAGTATTTGTTAAATGCTAGGTAACAATAATAATGTGGTATGATTCAATTCTGTAAGAAAACTGAATAAATAATTATAAAAAAGCAAAGACTCTTCTGTTTTGTGCTATGAATGATTTTAGGTTGCACTGTAAATAAGGACTGGAAAGAGCATCTACAACTCAAGTAGCAATCAAGACCAGTGGAGCATCATTTTTGGAATACTAAAATAATTACGAGATTGAATATAAAAACCAAAATACCTAGTTTTCTCAGGCAAATGTTATAGATGCCGTAAATAAAACACCTGTGATTGAGAAAAGATCAAAATAAAAAACTTCGTCTCTGAATCATGACATGTCAATGCAATAGGGTGTTTTGTATTGGAAGGGCAATTCTGTATGTTGGTAGACCAAATCTGTCAGGCCCATGGGCAAGCCATCCCACTGCTCTTATCCTCAGTGTAATACATACCATGCAGGGATTATGATATATAGAAGCCAAGAATACTTGCACTATGTGTCATGATCGAGAGAAAGACAGAGCCAGAGCCTGGCTGCTATTGACAGTCAGTGATGGTATTAGCTGGCCTTCTGGAATGGTAGCAGCAGAAAATTCAGTCAACATATTTTAACCTTCAGAGTTATTCAGGCACATTCTGATCTCACCAAATGGACTGATAAGAATGAAGTACAAACTTGGCGTTAAATAGCTGTTTCCAAACAACCAATGGGAGGCGGGGCAAAGGAGTGCTTGCTTTTTTTTTTTTTTTTTTGTCTGTTTTTAGATACAGTCAGTGCCTTTCAAGGCTAAGACTTCAACAGCAAATTTTCCATTGCATAAAACACAAAGAGCTATCCTTTTAAATGTATCAGAACACAGCAAGGCAAGGAGAAAAAAAAAATTGAAAAGGAAGAAGAACAGAAAGAATAACTTAAATGCTATGGGATGAAACCAACCAGGATCTGAGGCCAAAGCACTATGTGAACATTAGATTATACAGTTGATTCAATTCTAATTCAAGTCAAGCTGGTTCAATGTTTCACTTATAATCTTTTGTCCTTTTTCACTTGTTCCTTATCATGAAATCTGATCTATTTGTAGGTTTAATGCAGGGGACAGGGAAAAGGCTGACCTAACCTTAGTATTATAGGGGATTGCACTAAATGTGGGCAGGAGAGCAATAGTTCCATAGCTTCCTACTTGGAAATGGGCCCAGCTTGAAGAAATAAAAATAGAAGTGTCTGAATGCAACTAAAATGCTCAGCCACATGGAATTAAATTGCCAGTTCCCTTCAGCCTGTCTTACTCTCTCTTTCTTTCTTTCTTTCTTTCTTTCTTTCTTTCTTTCTTTCTTTCTTTCTTTCTTTCTTCTTTCTTTCTTTCTCTTTCTTTCTTTCTTTCCTTCTTTCTTTCTTTCTTTCTTTCTTTCTTTCTTTCTTTCTTTCTTTCTTTCTTTTCTTTTTCTTTTCCTTTTTTCTTTCTTTCTCTTTTTTCTTCCAGTCATCAGAATTTCAGAGCCTACAAATTAAAAAGCTCCCATAATCTGGTATTGTTTTTGGTAACCCATCACTTGAAGTTACATTGACCCAAAATGACTGCATATGTGATGCGCAGTATACTGTATGTAGGGATACTGCATATACAGTATATGCTCGTTTCAACTGGCTGTTCTCACTCCCTTAAAAAAATCATCAAGCTTAAAATGTAAATAAATAAATACATATGCCTAAGGGACCCTGAAACTCCAGGATAGTAATTGCTTAGCAGATGGTCATCCTTATGATTCCAGAATGCACTTATATTAACTTTCTTTACCTTCTAAATAAGCACAACATTTTAAATTGAAATAAGAAAAACTGTTTTCCTAATGTTTTACCAATCTCTGTTTCTGATTTGCCCAAGGCCCACATTTAGCATATTTTCAATATCATATATTCAAAGTGGAAGAACTAGAAACAAAAAACAGATTTAGGAGACCAAGATTTACCACTTTCATGAGATGATAATTTGATGTATCTCATGATCACTATATACGTTAATTGTTTTTATGAATACATCCATATTTTAACTCCTGCCTTCTGAATAAAAGATATGTCTTGATGGTCTCAGGAAAAAAAATGAATTTCTCTCTCCTTCCACTATTCTTTGGTGCTTTGCCTGAATGGGATCTCTTTGAAATTAAGGGGAACTTTGTTTAAAAGTGGTACTTAGGGTATGAGGAGGAATAAGAATCTGACCCAGGCCATTCTAAACTCATGTTTATCCAGACTTCATCATTTTCTCCTCTAACATATGAATATAGTTTCCAAAACCACAAACCTCACAAGTGTTTAGGTCCCAGACTTGTAAACAGGTTTGATTTCCTTTTATTGAGCGTCTTCCTTCCTCATCCCTTATTGCATTCAGCTGGCTCTAATTCCTTTTCATGTACTTAAAGAAATGAAATATTTTGTCTGAATTAAGAATAATCATGTGTTTGAGAAGATCAATCATGAAACAACAGAAAAGTGAATTGTTTTCAATGGATCTGTTTACAGTGACTGAGCAACTAGGGTTTAGATGAATAAATAAAAAGACCAACAATTTTATTGAATTATATTGTTCAATTTCAATTGTGTCTCTTAATGTAAACAGCTCAGTGATTGATGTATTATTGAATATTCGTGGAGTGTGTCTGTAATGAATATGTTCATGAATGACCCTCTGAGAGTAAATCAACGTTAGAAAGAGACCTCTGTTGATTTGGAGTTTAGATGATTGAAAATCAAACTTTAAAATGTCCAGATTCTAACACTGCATACTTTAAAATTTAAGAGGGAAAATAGAAGTACCCAAAAAGCAAAAGAGCCAATGACGGGAAAGAATTTTTATTATCCTTTCTTAGTATCCAAGGCCATTATTTGGAAGCATCCTTAAGAACATCATAACATTATCATGACATAGTCAAAAATGCTAGTGTCTTAAACCAATCATGCTTTTCTTTTAAAATTATGCAGTTATTATTTTTTTTTCTAAGATTTTATTTATTTATTTGAGACCGAGAGAATGAGAGGGAGGAGGGTCAGAGGGAGAAGCAGACTCCCCGCCGAGCAGGGGAGCCCGATGTGGGACTCGATCCCGGGACTCCAGGATCATGACCTGAGCCGAAGGCAGTCGCCCAACCAACTGAGCCACCCAGGCGCCCCAATTATGCAATTATTAATAGACTAATTCACTTATTATTCTACCTAACAAATCAATTATCTCTGTGAAAATGCTACTGTCCATAAGTTACTAAACCACATTTTTTTTCTTGAGCTTCATAGATGTTCGGGTATCTGAATTGTTTGACAACACAAGAAATTAACATCTTTTTATGGATAACCATAAAAATTTCTCCTTCCTTTAATCTTTTATAAAATTCATGATCTCCCTTAATTGCTCTATTTTCTCAATGCCTGTGACTTGGTCCAAGACACTAAGAAATTCTAGATGTGTATCTTCTACCATCCGCGGAACAGCTGCTTATAAACCCCTTACACAAATGAGATACCTCCATAATGTTCAAGTAGGGAATGCCTAGAAAACTCAACCAACTCTCATCCTCAAGTAGCATCTGTTGATATGGTTCAGGATTGGACAAGAAATGTCTCTATGACAAGGTGCTAGAATATGATCCATCTTCTGATGATACCCCTTCCTTCTCATACCTTCCAAATGTTATCTTTTTCCCAGATTCTGTACTTAATCTCTTTTCTTTCTACACACCCACATATTCAAAAATATCATTCAATCATATGTGTACAATTCCTAAATTGGTATCTCAAGACTAAATCTTTTTCAAGCTTATTTCTGTCTTATGTTTTCAACCTCCTGCTACTTTTCCCTCAAATCAACATTTTTCCTTAAACCAGTTCTTTTTCCTGACTTCTCTATTTCTATAAATGTGTCAAAATTCTCCTAGTTAGTCAGCTCAAAACGCAGAGTTGTCTTTTCTTGTTTTTTTTTCTCTCTATCAATCTACTACTACCACCTTACATTTATACTTTGCTCCATAATTTGCAAAACTTTTTTTTAATTACATGGTTTTATTTCATTGTAACAATAAGCATATGAAGTATGAGAGAAATAACAGCCCAGGAACTTGTTAATCAGAGTCTGGTTAATGGACCAACAACATGGCATCATGTGGGATTTTGTTAAAAATGCAGAAATCCATCCCCTATCCCAGGCAACTGAGTCAGAATCTGCATTTTAATAAGATTGCAAGTAAATGGTGTATTGTAGTATTAAAGCATTGTCCTAGGATAGGTAGTAGATTTGCTTGAGATATCACAGCCAGCAAGTAGGTAGCAAAAACAAAATTGAAACAAAATATTCTAATTTCAGCTCCCAAACATTAATGCACTCTTATCCAAATTGTGGTCCTTAGACCAGAAGAATCAGCACCACCTGGGAACTTCCTTAACATGAAAATTCTTGGGCCTTGTCTTAGATCACTAAATTAGAATCTCAGGAAGTAGAACAAAAGCAGCGTGTATATGGGTTCTCCAGGTAATCCTTACACATATTCCAGTTTGAGAAAAACTACTCTAATGTGATATATTATGTCCCAAGTTCAACTAGATTCCAACTTGTCTCTCATCTTTCTGTCTTTCTATGTCCTTTATTGCCTCTCACATCTAACTTATTATTCACATTTTGGATTTAAGCCAGTAGTCAAATTATACTTCTTTAACCGACCAAGCCAGCTATACCTATCTTTTAAGTACTTATTATACCTTCATTCATTCATTCATTCATTCAACAAATATTTCAGTGTTTCAGATAATTGCAAAATTTTAGTAGCACCTCACTACCCTCTAAACAAAGGCAGTTCTCTTCATATTGCCCTTCATGAACTTCCCTTCTTTATCTTTCCTGCTATAGCTCTTCATGAAGCTTCACTCCAGATAAAAGGCCATGAGGAAAAATCCAAGAAAATTCACGAAAACAGCAAAGGATGAAGCTGTAGGTGAGACCTCTGATCTCTAGCAGCAAGCACTGAGCTGGTGTGCAGTCAAGGTCTTCACAGGTATCTTCTTGTCCAGGGCCAAAAATTATCTCATAAAATGATTGGATTTGAACCTACTGGCAAAAGGAAGTGGCTTGGATATGTAGTAAAGAAGCAGAGACCAGGGCAGTTTTATGTAGTTTGGAGGGAGTATTTTGAATGGTTGACAATTCCTTAGTATAAACATTACTATAAAGCCATACAGGTGAAGAACCTTCAACATGACTAGGAAAGACTTACAGATAGGTGTCTACTTTCTTTGAATTCCGGAATGTTAGGAATGTAATAGGTTTTAGAGACCTTCAGATGACCCTCACCTTATTGCAAATGAAATAACTCTGGACTCTCTGAGACTGAGTATCTTATACTAAAGCTAGTGCATTTTTTTTGAAGATTTTATTTATTTATTTGACAGAGAGCACAAGCAGGGGGAGCAGCAGAGGGAGAGGGATCAGGGATCTGCTGATCAGGGAGCCCGATGTGGGGCTCAATCCCAGGACCCTGGGATTATGACCTGAACTGAAGGCAGACGCTTAACTGACTGAGCCACCCAGGCACCCCTAAAGCTAGCATCTTAAAAGCAATAGCTTGAGATGTTCTGATGTCCACTGCTATCCTCAGTGAGACTCTGTCCTCAGATTCTCAATCCTGGCTGCATCCTGAAATCATTGGTGGAACTTTAAGAAAAATGTATACTTAGTCCCCATACCCAGAGATTATATTTAAATGACATGTAAATGAGGAATGGTCATGTTATTTTGTTTTTATTTCCCCGCATAATTCTAATGTGTAATCAGGGCTGAGAACCATTTCACTATGCAGTGATCCTCACTATATCACCTAGAATCTTATAAAATGGCAGTCCACTACGGCAGATCTGGGATGGAGTCCATGAGCCTCCATTCCTAATGGTTCCCCAGGTGATGCTGACGCTGCTGGTTCATGAACCACACCTCAAATAACTACAAGACTCCAGTTTCCATTTTTGCTTTCTCCGCCCTTCAAATGGCTTTCTCCTTTGTGCACACATGGAATTCTCCCTTAAAATATTTCTCCTTACATCTTAGATAGTTTATCCATTCATTCAACAGATATTTAAATTCTACTATGTGCCAGACATTTTACAGTGTCTGAGGAGGCTATAAGTTATTACAATCAAGTTATTTTATTTAAAAATGAAAGTCTGAATAAAATAAATTAAACTTTTCAGAAGCAAGAAGCTGATGTTAGCATACTACCTTGAAAAATGTACAGGCCCTTGGTCGTTTTGGAAATGGGCAACAAGGCAAAGAGAAGCATTGTGATACAGTGTGAGGATTATTGCAACCAAGGGGAAGAACAGAAGCCTAAGAGTGTGTAGCTTAGTCTCTGTTACCTCATCTTCAAACAAGGATGGTAATAGCAACAACATCACACAACTGTTGTGAGTCAATGACAGTATGCATTTAACAAGAGCTTTGTAAACAGAAATGTATTACATTATTCTCAACAACTGGCTCTTGATATTGAAATCCTAAGAAAATTTTCCAGAAGATTAACTTCTCATTTATGTGTAATTCCTGACAAATAAGTTCTGCAAATATTTCTTTACCACTTAACAGCTTTGTAAATTTAATCTAAATTTTTTAATAGTAGAGGAAAAATCAATAATGACAAAGCTAATATATCTTTTCCTATGATAAAGCCTTCATAACTATCCAGATTAGATATGCAGATCTTTAAGTATATTCCAAATAAGTTCTTTATACTTTTTAGAGATGCCATAATAACTTCAAAGCAGTAAGGGAAGGTAATAAAATATTCAAAGCCCTGCTATATAGACAGTTACCAAATACGTACTTATGAAAAGATCATCTCTCTCAACTAAGGCACATGTATCCTATTAAGAAAAACCC
This sequence comes from Leptonychotes weddellii, assembly GCF_054177405.1. NCBI lineage: Eukaryota > Metazoa > Chordata > Mammalia > Carnivora > Phocidae > Leptonychotes > Leptonychotes weddellii. The sequence continues at coordinate 108,019,546 of NC_138376.1, read as the reverse complement.
TTTACAAGTGGTTTCTTTACATCTCATTCTTATGAAGAAAAGGGATTGCCATCAAACCCATCAAAAAACAGGATGCTTCTTATTTAGAGATCATATGGATTTTATGTGATTATATCCTTCTTTTTTTCACTCAGAAATCTTCCAATATGCAAAGTTTATCAGAAACAGTCACGAGTTTAGGGCATTTCTCCTTTCTCCAACTTTAGCAGCAAAAAAATAAAACTTAAAGGAAATATTTTTAAATACTCTTGTTTTAGTAAAAATTAATTCTAGTTGTTAATACATAATTTTGAATTTGTACTGCTCTTTCTCATGCCTATGCATACTCTGATTATAATTGACCAACCTTCCTTCTAAGATAAATTTGAGCTTTAACTCTTCTTAAAAAAATGCCAAGCAAGACAAGTTCTAATGTCTATTGGGGTCTTGAGAAGACCCAACTGGACATTTCTGTCTTCTGTTTTACAACTTCAACTGAGGGCATGTGGGTACTTTTCAAAAGATTTTTCATGCTTAGTCTTTTATGCTTTGATGAAATCAATACCGCTGTGCTATGTGATTTAAAAAAAAAATACTGCTGACAGGTAAATGTTTCATTCTCTCTCTTTTAAAATAGTCTCAAAATAAGGAAACAAATAATATCTGAAGAATAAAAAGCATAGGAACAAACAGCTCTGAAAAAGACAGGTGGCATTCAAAGTTGCACATATCACTGTAACATGATTAGTTTGAGAGGAATAATGTTTATGAACAAGAAACATATTTTTGCTACTGATCAAATTCAAATATTCTAGAGACTTGGAATTACAAACATTTGCTTCTCTGCCTGCCAGCGGGCAAATACAGGCAGCAGCTAGAGAATAATTAGTAGAAATATGACACCAGGGAGTAACATCAAATATTATTAGTTAAAGTGACAGAAATGCAAAATGTGAAACTCAATATATGGTCAGCAAGGCGTTTATCGAAAAGATTTTGACAAAGGTTAGATTGTGACTGAAGGAATTTTAATCTAGAAATGATATCTTTTAAAAAACGTATTTCAACCTATATTACATCCACTGCCTCTTCACAGGTCAGAAGATGTTGCCATCTGTCCTATGATGGCAAATCATAATAGCTCTACAATGTGGTCTAAAAATCCACTCAGGTAACAAATGATTTAAAATAATGAATTCTAGATTTCTTCCTTTTGCCATCAGTCACCTTGAAGATGGAAGTCAGATAGTGGGTAGTTGTATATTTGTCCTCCCATCCTAGTGCATCAATATTTGCACAAAGTGGATGCTGAGGGCAACAACTTGGCATTGTCTTCCTGGGCTTTCTAGCACTGTGTGATTTCAAACTGATTAAAAGAGTGAGTCCTTAAGACAACAAAATTGGTCATTCATTTACATGGTATTTTGATAGGAAGGAAATGTGAAGTCCCCACCTTCTCTAAAATAGCCTTCCTGCATAACATAATCTGTCCTGGGTATGCATACTCTTTTGTTTAAACAGAATCATCAGAGGGTCTGTTACCTGTGAATGTTCATATAAAAATATCCTTTATTACCTGGAAGGAAATAACATCTCTGGAAGTCTCCTCTACCCTTATCGAAATAGTTTAAAGATGTAGATTAATGTGATAAATTTACCAACTTCACTTTAGTTCAATACTGACCCTAAAAGTGAAGCCTACAAAGCAAAGAAATGTTGACTGGAGACAGGAATAAAGAGAACACAGCAGGCAGCAATAATTAGCTAGACAGAATGAGGGACCAGAGTGAGGGCATCAAATGTGGCTGGGAATACACACAAATGAAAGGGGGCATTGGTGTGGGGTTGGAGACAGGGAACACCACCTACTCATTTAACAATTTTTTCACAGGCCCAACGCTCTAATATCCTGTCCTCCTCAAATGACGTTTAAGTCTTGTTGAAGTGCCATGCTTTAATAAGGAGAGGATTGCTCAGCTTGTCTTTCCACTCAATTTACAGAAGAAGAGATACACAGTCAACTCTTGCCATTTGTGACAAATACATCTTTTTTTTTATGACAAATACATCTTGAAACATCCATAATTTCCCAAATTCATAAGTTCTGTTTTTACAACACATATCATAAAATGTAATAAATTCACCTGAAAATTTTAAGCAAGCCCTTCAAACTCTTCATAAGTCTAAGAATATAGGACTAATAATATAAATAGTTTCTTCTAAGTAAACATGAAGTTTTTTTCACTTTCTCTTCCCTTTAATTGCTGGCATTACCTTTCTACCCTTCTTTGATGCCCAATCTGGGTAAATTTAACCAAAAACCCTAGGACCTAATAATACTGCAGGCCAGTTGCTGAAATGTTCCAAACAATGTGTAGGAAAGAGGACACCGGGTGAGAGCCAAGGCTGTCTGCTCAGAGAAGCTTTGTGTACATTCTGATTGCATCACCAGCATAAGCACATGCATGCATCAGCAAACTGCAAATCACAAGTACCATTTAACATGGATGGCTTTTTGCTCATGAAAAGTCAAATACAAGTTGAATCTATAAATGCCAGCCCGCAGTACACTTTGCAGAGATTGTGAAACACTTTTTGTAAACTTTATTATTCTCACTTCCCATCTTTCTCCTCACTGGGGAGTTGGGAAAACTGGCAACTGGCAAAGGTATCTCTTGTTAAGTCTTCATTTTGAACTGGTGTCCCATGCAATGTTCACCTGCCAGTTTTTCTTGAATTGCTATTGCCATAGTGTCAAATCTTCACTGGGGGTAATTTTTAGTTTTTCATTCTCTCGGTGCCTGATGGATGCAACTGATGCTTTAACGAGTCATCACCTTTTACATTTCTAAGCCAGTATTCCTTCACTGCAAATGGTAACTGCTAATCCTTCCCTGGCAGGACTTCCTTATTTGCATGGCATGTCAGCTTTCTCACTGTGCTATGAGCAATTTCTCATCAGCATCCTTGTACCTCTCTTCTCAGTACTACCATCTCTCTAGTATGCTCCAAACTATATTATAAGAAAAGATTTTTATGTAAGCCCCTAGCCACAGGGGAAAAGAGAACAAATTGAGCACAAACTGGAGAAAGACCACCCTCCCTGAGCAGAGATTACTCGTTCTCTGATTGTTACCATCTGATATTTGAAACCCTGACTCTGGTTGTAGTTGCCTAGTGTTTACTCTTTAATTATGTTATGCTCATTAACATGTAGTCCAGAATAGCACTAATGAGACCAGAACACTCAGACAAATTTACAAGTAATGCCTGCATTTTAGTCTAATTAATGGTTAATATCCTACCTCTAAAGGTGAAAGTAAGAGCAGAGACTTTTCCTCTAACCTAGTGGATCTTCACTTAGGAAATGCAGACTAATAAAGGAAAAGCAAGTATTTACCCTTCTGCTACTACTAGTCAGAGAGATGGGATAGGAGAGAATTAGCATCGCAGGTACCACACTCAGGCTGGCCACAGCCACCCAGAAAGTAGCCGGGCAGGGGCCTGGGTTCCACAAAGGGGGGCTTCCCCCACCCAGTATAATTTACCATGAGAAGTAGAGGTGATTACAAAATATCTCTAAGACAAACCTTTTTTTTTTTTTTAAATATTGAATCCTCTCTCAAAGTCTTCCCAGAAATAAGCATTTAAAACTCTTCTAACAGATTTATCATCTATCTTATCAGTACAATTTGGTTTGTGGAGAGTCCTGGATCAGAAGTGTGTTCATTGGGGGAGCACCAGGGTGGCACAGTCAGTTAAGCATACAACTCTTGGCTTCTGCTTGGTGATATCAGGGTCATGGGATGGAGCCCTGCATGGGGCTCCACGCTTAGTACGGAGTCTGCTTAAGACTCTCTCTCCCTTTCCCTCTGCCCCCCTCTAAATAAGTAAATAAATCTTTAAAAAAAAAAAAAAAGAAAGAAACCAGTTCATTGGGGAACATCTAGTATCAAATAACTGATGTTTTAATGATATACATATTATTTATCAATTTTAATTTGCTTTCAAACAAAATTATATATATCATGCATCCTTATGATGAGAAAGAACAACTGCTGTCCATACTCCATTGTCAAAGAATTTATTGGCTTGATCCTGAAGTGCACAATTTCAACCTAAGTTGCTCTTGACCACTGAGTAGGATTATAGGATCAGGCTAAAAATGCAGTGGAATTTTCCACTACTCAAAGAAGATTTTCTGGTTTGGGAATCCAGGTCATTATTTTGGCCTCATGACATCATGATTAAATAACTTAGTTAACCTACCCAGATATCTGTTCTGTTCTGTCAAACTCTAAATGCATAAATATTTACATTATGCCATGTTTACGGTTCACAACAAAGGTGTCTACATGGAGTTTTAATTCAAGTTGAAATGCTGAATATGGTGTATACCACTATTATTTTACTTATTACCTTTAGTAGTGGTTCTTTCTTTGCATTCCAATCACCTACACCTGGACTTTGACTTCACTGAAGACAAGAGTTGTGACTTTCTCATTTATTTTTCTATGGCTCAGTATGAACCCATAATGCTTGTTAAATGAATAATTGCTGCCAAAAGACACTTGTTAAATGAATGAATGAATCAATCAATCAATGAAGACGCACCAAAGAAATATCTTTCCAACAGAATTCTCTCATGAACAGAGTACACAATTGCAAAACCAAATTAGTAACTAACAGCTTGAACTCCCATATAAAACCAAGGAGCCACTTTGAATAGAACAGCTTTCTATTTGCAACAGCAATATAATAGTTAAATCCATTTTATCTAAGCATTTAATTATCCATTACTATCTACTCATTTAGGGAGGTGCTAATCTTGCTGATTGCATTACAATCAGAAAAGAGTTCAAGCCTATGGGGGAAAATGGGGAGAAATTTGGGCTTTTAAAAAGTAACTAACATTTTGTGCAGCCACACAAACCTCTGAGCCCTATTAAAATCGCTGATAAGCAATCTTGGAAAAACATTCTCCAGTAATGGCTAGCTGGGCTCTTGCAGCAAAGCAAATTGTTTTTTCTTGGCAAACTTCCCACAAGCAATAGGCAGCAAGAAATTGTTTGTTCTACACATACAAGTTCTCATGTGTATCTGCAATTCTAATGCCAAATTTGGTTCTATCTCAAAGCCACTTTAACTGCAAAGAAAATTGACAGAGACTTTACCAGTATAGCTAGTTGACACTTAGCAGAGTCTCCAAGGCCATCAGAATGAATTCCCATGTGTTACTGTGGTCAGTACGGAAAATCACGTCGTCCATTTGGCTAAAGATTTCTACACATTTTTCTCCCCTTTCCCCTGGCAAGAATTTTTGTTTGGTCAGGGACATCTGGTTAGCATGTAGCACACAGAATATGTACTATTTGCCCTTCAGAAACTTAAAAGGACATTAATATCAAATAAAAGGAAAAACAGAAGAAATGTGCATTAGCACACTGGGATTGGTCATTGGAGGGCTTGCAGCTGGGCTAAGCTGGGAAAAGATCAGTGAAGATCAAAAATTTGAAGCTACATTTTGAATAAGAGACAGATATAGTGAAACCATTAGAATTTAAGCAGACATGTCACAGGAGGAAAGGTTCTATACGGTAACTTGGCAGGAGAGAAGAGTATGAAGACATATAAGGAAGGTTCTATAAGTATTCTTGAATAGCTGTGTGTGAGTTAAATACACACGTGGATGGACACATGGGCGCGCACACACACACACACACACATATTAGATTTGGTAAGAAATGTCCTTCAGCTCCTCTGATTCAGAGATAAGCTCTGGATTCTTGCACAAACAACTCGGTGTGTCTGAAGTTAAGCAAAACATGAATAACAATTTTTTTTAGGATTTCATAACCTTTCTAGGTAATGCCTGTATCTTAAAACTGACTCCTTTGTAAACGTTGCATGGAAAAAATTTAAGTAACAGGGAGAAAATAAACATTGGAGAAGGGATTAGAAAACAAGAGAGGACTGTCGTCAGGACCTGTACAGCCACTCAATTACGTGGGTTTCATGGGAGATCACCCAGACATGAAGTGCACGCAGAATTTGACAGTTTGCATCAAGTTGCCGTTTTCTTCTGACATCCATCAAACCATACTATTCCATCATATATATATACACAGATAGATATAGATATAGATAAATATCTCTACTTTTTTTGTGTTAGAAAAAGCTTTTTATATTTATTTATTAATTTAGTCTATTAAAAAGAGGTTTATGTGGTGATAAGGCAAGAAAAATGAGAACCAGATTGTCACCCTGTTTTCAATAATTCTTGCCAAGAAAAGGGGCAAATTAAGGAAAAGTTCTCCTAGATTTTAAAAACTGTAAAGTTTCCTTTTTATGAGTCTCCACATTATTTTAATTCTTTTATGACATTTTCTTGTAATATTTTTTAGTTAAGGGGCATGTGGACAAAAAAAGCAAGATAGAAAACAGAAAACATATTCAAAGAAAAAAGTGAGAATATTATTACTTTGAGGTTAATGAGGCTAAGTAGCAATAAAATATCCAGATAAAATGTAGGTAAAACATTTACTGGTGACTTATTTAAATGACACATTTTATTATTTCCAGCTGTCTTGGTATTGCCAAATTCTATGTTTGAATGTTCACTATCATAGAGATATATTTTTTTCTCTATGAAAGAAAATACTCAGAAAAATTATATTGATTTGTAATTGATTTTGAGACTTAGACTCTGGCTTTTTATTATTTCTGAATGACTTTTATTGTTACATTATTCTTACTAACTTGGAATGGAAATTGCCCATATTTCATGTCTTAAATTTCTAGAATTTCTAAGTATTCACTACTGTATGATGCACTACCTGGTGGAGCTGGTCACAGTTTCAACCCAGCTGAATTAGCAGTTTGTAAAGGCAATAGAATTAAATTTGATATTGGAAAAAATTGCAGCTCTTTGGAATATGCAAGTAGTTAAGGGAGTGGAAGAAAAAAAAAAATTGGTGAGCTATATGTAGCAATAAGGAATGCTTAAATGTGGAAAAGTTCCAAGGAATGAAATCAGAGATGAGAAGAAGCAAGAAAAATAGTGCTAAAATATCTCCAGAAGAAAATTAAACTTCTATGAGAGATTCTAGTGACTAGCAAGCATAGTTTGCAAAAATCAATGCCTTGCATGCCTAAGTGACTTTAAAGATTTAGCCCCTTTGCCCAGAAGCATAGCTGATTGGTAAATGTATTGCACTTTCTTTCCAGGTGAGAACTGATCCCATCTTATAATGAAAGAAACACAAAAATTGGATTAGGTGCTTAGAGATTCACTTTGCAGTAACACTACACTAAAGATATCTCTGGACTTCGGAGTGAGATATGCTGTAAAAGTAGTCCTAAAGACCTTGCTGTTCAGTGTATCAGACTACCACAGTGCTGCTAGCTTGCTTTGCCATGTAGACCACTTGAATACTCTAGAATCCTGGGTTAGGATAAAAACAATCAGACAATTCATGTACTGCGGTTGGAGTTGTCTCAGCAGGACCCCTACTCCAAACCCAAAAGAGAGAAATCATAAGGAAGATGGGGTCTGAGCTCCATGCCTAAGCCTTTTAATCAAAACTCTGAGACTCCAGATAGTACAACCTTCTTCAAAGACATAACCTTGTCCCTGATACAAACAGTAAGTGTGTTCTCCCAGACTCCAGGTAATCCTTATATAACCAGGGCTTCCAAATAGGCAAGAAGAAGCCCAATTTACTACTTTTGTTTATGAAAGGAGCAAAAAGTTTGGGTGTTATCAAATAACTGTTCTTTGAAAAACAAAACAAACAAAAAACTCTGATGCTTTAGGGAAACCTGTTCTTTCTCCCCTCCCCAGTTTCATTAAGATACAGTTGACAGACAGTATTGTATAAAGTTTAAGGCATACAGCATACTGATATACATATGTTGTGAAACAATGCACACAATAAACTTAGTTAACATCCATCATGTCATTTAGATACGAAAAGAAGTTTTTTTCCTTATGATGAAAAATCTTAGGATCTATTCTCTTAACAACTTTCCAATATACCATAGAGCAGTATTAACAATAACCATCATGTAGTACGTAACATCCCCAGTACTTATCTATCTTACAACTGAAAGTTGGTACCTTTGGACCCCCGTCATCCAATCCCCCCTCCCTCCACCACCCTTCTCTGGTGACCACAAATCTGATCTCTTTTTTTTTTTTGGAAAACCTATTCGTGTAGCTCTTCTGCCTCGTTTCTGGCTTACTGTTTTGGTCCTGTGTACCTAATAGCATAATTGATGTCCAGGAAATAGATTAAAGTATTAGCTAAGATTAGAATTGGTTCTGGGTTCTGATGTCTGGGTTAAAATCCACTTACAAGTCATGAGACTTATAGCAAATTACTTTACTTCTCTATATTTCAGTTTCTTCATCTGTATAGTGGGATACAAGTCAAATCTCCATAATATCATTGTTATAAAGTTAATTTAGTTAATATTTATTAAGTTCTTAGCACAGTGTCAGAAATATGGCATGTGCTTAGTAAATTTTAGTAACTGACATTACTAACCCCACATTGTGAACTACTGAGAGTTTGGACATTACAGCTATCTTTGCCTTTCTCTCTTGTTCCCCTGTGACCTTAATTGGCCAAAACTAATAGATTTGAGCTTTGACCACTATGTCTATACTCTGGAGACCCAAGCAATCAAACATGCCATGGATGGCACAGTTATATTCCATCAGAGTTCTATTCTACCCTTACCATGTGATCTCATCCATCTCCTTCTCTACTGTTTTTTTGTTCCAACTGTGAAGTGATTTGAGATTTTCTAAAAGTCCCCAGGAGCAAAAACAGATATATTGTTATATGTACTTCCAAAGTATTCTTAATTAGAGTTTTGAAAACAATTTCCAGGCAATACATTTTGAAATACAAGAAACTTTCAGGCATTACTGTATATTGTTATATAATTCTATAATTTCTAAGTAACCTACCTTCAGTTCCCAATTTATCATGTGTATAAAATTTCCAACTATCACATCCAAACTAAAATAAAAGTCTATAAGTGAAGATACAGAATCAGCTTCATATTTAAAACATACAAGCTAATTTTGCTGTAGGAAAAAGGTGACATATTAAGAACTGAGAGAATTTCTGCTGACAGCCAGGTTCTAGAGTTATGTTTTATTTCCATGGTTTGCCTACAGTCCAAAACAACAGAAAAAAATGAAAAAGGTCATATGCAATTAGCTAATGTTCTAACATATAATTTTCTTGAACTTAGAAAGTTTTTGAAAGTTTTCAAGTAGTGTAATATAAATAGTTAACAGTTGGTGCCACGGGTCTGTAAATCAAGATCTCAGTTTTCTGAATTTCCTCTGGAGAAGAAAAAGATTGAATACAAACAGTGGTTGATTGTGGCCTCAGTGATGTGCTTCCCTAGTAGATGTCCAAGAGCTGCAGATCAAGCTTTGTCAAGGGGAAGGATTCGAAACTTGAACTTGGATTTTTTATTAATGCCAGACATAAACTACTGCTTGCAAGAACAATATTGTCAGTACTATGCACCAGAGAGCCAGCAGTCTATGGCTTCTAAGTAGCAAAAACTACTGAAGAGCAGGCACATGCATAAACAAAGAGTGTAACCTCTAGCATGAGCTCACATTTCACTTTTGTAGTCCCACCTGTAAAAGAAAAATGGCACTTGTGTCTTAAAAAAGTTTATCAAAAGCTGAAACCTTGGGGCTTCTTTAACCTGCTACATTAAAGTAGAAAGCATTGAGGAACAGAAGGTGATAGGAAGAAGGATGAGCAGGAAAGAACATAACTTTTTCCTGATCCTACTAACCAGCTATGCCATGGTAGAATTACAAATATTTGTATTGAAATTTTGACAGGTTCACTAACAAATTAAAGGGCTCCAACTGGAACCCACAGGAAAAGCCAGCAGCAGCAAATAGTCCTTAATGCAAAGATCAAATGTCCTGAAATCTCTTTTTATCTCTTTTCCAACTTGGCATGTTTGGGAATTGCTCTGCCTGCCTCAGCTCAGGAAAAAGAGACAAAAGAATTCATACTGCATTACTAGAAATAAGCATGCCAAGTGTCCCAGAATAGTACCTGGTGTTAGGTGCAACATAAAATACACCATATAGTGAAAAATCAACTTTTTACTCCCTTTCTATTGTTCAGTGCCAACAACACAAATCCGTGCCCCTTTTTTTCTGAGCTATTCATCCAACATATTTGCCTTCGTCCTTCCTTGATCACCCATCTCCCTCCCTCTTCTGGAAAACCCAATGTCCCATGTCTGTTTTCTACAGCTAAGGAAATCCATTTCTTTCCTTATGGGAAACGCAGTCAGCAACTAACCGTGTGCTATAGCTTCTCCGCAGCAGTTTGAAGCTGTAAAAGTTAAGGTTACCTGTTGATAAATGGAAAGGAGCAGGAGACATTAGAGTTAGTAAGCATATGTTTTTCCCATAATTGCTCCCCACAATCACTGAGTTTTATATGTCTTAGAATGAAAATTGCATATTCTTGGGCATTTTTTCTATAGATGGGAAGAGACTTATCAGCTACTCAGAAAATACTAAAGTTAGCTAAAGGATACAAGCACTTTGGAATCTTCTGAGAATGACTGAGTCTCACTCATTTACAACAGAATGGGACATCTCTAGAGTAAGGAAGAGGCATTAGAATACACACTTGGTGGCTTATACACATATTGATAGGTAATTGTGCATGTCCATCATGCTCTTAGCTCCTCTCAAGGGGTAATTAGAAGTTTTTTCCTTCCTTCCTCCCCTCCTCCCTCCCTGCCTCCCTCCATTCTTCCCTTCTTTCATACTTTCTTCCTTTCTTTCTTGTCTTAGTCATGTTTGGAATTGTTTTTCAGAATGTTTAGACTATTTTCCTCACATTGTCACCAGCTCATTACCACAGAATTACACTTCACAAACAAGAGCTGGCTGGAGAGCCAACTTGGCTTAGCTATACCGTCTAAGGGAATTATTAAAAGGATGAATTTCTTTCTTTCTGAAAAGACAAGCACAATATGATCAACCGACATGCAGGGCCACTGCCTGTTTCTCTCTTCAGTGTTGTTTCGTGGCCTTTTGCTCTCTCAGAGTTACTCACTGATGAAGTGAGTATCAGTGGTGTTGTTTTTCCACTTGGAACCAAAATCCCATGAGTTTTGTTTCAAGAACACATCCTTCACAGCTTTATTGTAATTGGCTTTACAATTTCTGTTGTTGTTATATGTACTAACAACTACAAGTCCATATTTCACACCAATGATAATTACTGAACTTTACACACACACACACACACACACGCCCTTAGGAATAAGAATTAGACAACACACTCTCTTTTACATAGCAGAGTTCAATGTAATTTTCATTATGTTAGTGATATAAAGACATAATATCAAGTTTTTTAAAGTATGGTACTTATACCATGATTTTAGATGATCTATTGTGAGATGCATGTGTGGAAGAGACTAGAAAAATCTGTGATTTTTGGCATAGTATCGCTTCCCTGTTTACATTGCTTTAATTAAGGAAAAATACATAAAATATCTTAGATAAATAATAGTTCAGAGGTATACATGTAAGACAAAACCATGTAACTAGTAAGTGATTATTGTATACTTGGAAAATCATTCAATAAGAAACTCTTCTCTGTGCACGTATACCTAGTAGCACATATTTAGAGTTCAAAGGTAGAAAATAGAATACCTATATACCTTATAATAGTCTTAGATGCTTTACTCTGTCTGGCAGTCTATTTTTGATAGCGTCATCATTGAACTTTTGACAAAAGTCTAGAGTGACATCAGTGATTGTTAAAAATGAAAAACAAAAAACAAAAACTATAGAACTCTAATAAGAGTCTATTCATTGCCCTCAAAGAACCAAAGAACTTTGGTAGATTTGAAGAGCTTGTATTTTAGAGAAAACATTTTGGCCTTTTATGAATAAAGTATCTTTGGTTACATTACATACATACATACATTTGTTTTACATTCTGCTAATTTTATCAGACATGCAGAAAATAATTTCCAGTTGTACCTGCTAGGGTCTCCCCTGGAACTTTTCTTGTAAAGAGAAAGAAGACGTAAATTATGTTAGCAAAATTAGGGCAGACTAGGGAATCATGATTGTCTATTCCACAAAGTTTTACGGAAACGTTAGGTTAAATAGAGAAGAGGCAGACCCAGAAATGAAAACATGAATGAGGATGACTTAACATTTGTATAGGCCTGCATTCATTAGAAGCACGGTATACAAATGTATCCTTTACTCTCTAGCTATATCTCCAATGTGGTCATATGTCACCATATCTAGAAATCCCAAACTTAAGCTTACATTACCAATCACCCCTTTCTAAATTAAGCTTCTATCCTAATAACTGACACAATATTTCCTCTCCCTACTCCTACCTAGTCGTTATTAGTAATTCCTTCTCCTGGGCTCCATTTATTAGGAATTCTATCAGTTTGACCAGACATCAGCTCTCACAGGGGTGTTAAAACTTCCATGTCCTTGGGGCGCCTGGGTGGCTCAGTTGGTTAAGCGACTGCCTTCAGCTCAGGTCATGATCCTGGAGTCCCGGGATCGAGTCCCACATTGGGCTCCCTGCTCAGCAGGGAGTCTGCTTCTCCCTCTGACCCTACCCCCTCTCATGCTCTCTCTCTATCTCATTCTCTCTTAAATAAATAAATAAAATCTTTAAAAAAAAAAAAAAACTTCCATGTCCAATGTTCCTTCCAGAAAAGGCAAGGATCTTATATGTTCTTGACTTCCGTAATCAAAGTGCTTGGGTAATTTAAAATACACATTATTCAGAAGGTGCAATAGTGTAAGTCAATTTGATCTGAAGCCCTGAACCAAGCCAGTAAGCTCTAGAGCTCAGCTTCCCTCCCCCATATCTGTGAGACGGAAGAACAGTGTCTGGCCTGGCCTATTGGCCTCAGGGGGGTAAAACATGCTATGCTACCTAGAGGTCAGAATTCCCAAGGCTGGAATCAGGACCATGATGGGGCTCCTGCTGATGTGCAAGCGATTTTTGTTCACCACATGAACTGGCTCTTCCTATACTAGAGAAAGTAGAGACTAACATACAGACAGGAGGCTTCTTTTTTGCTGAGGTACAAACATCTCATAAAGAGTAAAATCCAAATAAAAATTACCTCATATTTTTACCTTGGCTCTTTCACACAGTATTTATTCATAGCTCATTTGTCATGCCTTAATAAAGATACCAGTTACTTTTGAAATAGGCTTTTGTCAGTTTGCCAATATCTTGAAATCTTAGAAACCCACTGCAAATGTGAACACAGATTTTGAACAACCTGGCAGCTGGCCAAGCACTGAAAATCTTTAAGACAAGAGTAGTCAGCCATCCTATGTAATGTTTTGATTTTGTGTTTGAATAAAAAAAGACTGGACTAGATAACCTCCCAACTCTAAGATTCCATAACTATTTTTCAAATATCCTCATCTTTCAAGTATTCTATAAACAAATGTTCTACAAGAAAAATTCTGAGACAATTGTGGTTTGCTGTGTTTATTTTCCTCTCTTTCTCTCTCTCTCTCTCTCCCTCCCCTCTTACTTTCTCTTTTCCACCCGTCCCATCCCCAAATATGGTGCAATAACAAATTCCTTCATCGAAGCGCCAGAGTTGTTAGTGATTACAATACATGTTTTTAAATTCTCCACTCACTGATGAAAACATGTGATACGAAATACTGAAGAAACCTCAGGGGCATTCCAAGCATTTATGGACAAAAAAGTCAAGACTTGTGGTATTTTCCTTCAAAATCCATGTGAACAGAATCAAAGAGACAGAGGAATGTATATTTAAGACTTCTTAACTAAAATGGATACATTCTGTCATTAGCAATCCCTGAATATCGTAACTCTGAAATAATGTAAATCTATCCAGTCCTTTCTATCTCCCTTGGCATTTCTCTGGTGCAAAGCTTTCTAATCTCCCATCTAGACCATTAAAGTAGCCTCCAACCCTGCTTCAGGCTGGCTTCATACAAGTTCCAGGTCGGGCCTCCCAAAGTCCTGCTGTGATTCCATCACATCTCTGTATAAAACCAACATTGGCTGCCCGCTACCTACTAAGTAAATGTCTGACCATGATATTTAAATAGTTCTATCATTAGGCCTGGACCTATTTTTTCAGGCTTATCTTCTCTAATGTTCCTATATAGTCCTAAAATCCAGTATTTCTCATACTTGTTACTACTGACATTTGTAACCAGATGATTTTTTTTTTTGTTAGGATGAACTGTAGTATGCACTGAGTGAGGTTTAGCAGCATCCCTGGCCTCTACCCAGTAGACATCAGTAGGGCCCCTAAGTTGTAGCAACCAAACTGTCCCCAGACATTACCAAATGTCTCCTGGGGGGGCAAAATCACCCTTGATGGAGGACTATTGCTATAATTAATTCAAATTGTATTACTTTTGTTTCTAAACTATACCCTTTTTCTATCTAACAATGTACTTTATTGATAACAATTTCTTCTAGAATACCTTCATAACTCCCCAGACCCTGACACATACCCCTTAGTTTCATATGTTGACATTTTAGGAGCATTTAGAACTTCCTTCATGAAATTTGTCTCTGTTGCTGCATCCTATGTGATCACTCCTTTAAGTCCATTCTTTGTATCCATTTCATTCATTAAATACCCATCCTCTTTGGGCTTACGATATTCCCGTTTGTCTATTTGCCAAATGGTTCTTGAAATATTTTAATTAACTCATTCAACTCATAAGTAGTGAGCTCCCACAATGTGCCAGGCATCGTTGTGTACAGTGAAACTACAGTGATGAGCAGAGCAACCTCTCTGTTGCTCTCTGCAACCTCTCTGCTTTGTCCAACTCATAGGTCAAGGAAAGGGTGGGATGGTAGGTGTGATGTATGGGGAGACTAATAAATCAGTAAATTTTAAAAATACACTATTTTGTCTGTCTTTAAAAAAATAAGTGGTGTGGGGCGCCTGGGTGGCTCAGTCATTAAGCGTCTGCCTTCGGCTCGGGTTGTGATCCCAGGGTGCTGGGATCGAGCCCCATGTCCAGCTCCCTGCTCAGCAGGAAGCCTGCTTCTTCCTCTCCCACTCCCCCTGCTTGTGTTCCCTCTCTTGCTGTCTCTTTCTGTCAAAAAATAAATAAAATCTTAAAAAAAAATAAAAGTCTAAAAAAAAAATAAGTGGTGCAACAGACTATAATAAGTAAAACTTCTTTAGATATACTTCTTTAGATATAAATATATATATTTATATCTAAATATCTAAATATCTTAAATATCATACTGGGGTATGATATTTAAATTGAGGATTGAAGCATGAGAGAGTCAACTTGTATCTTTGCCTTTGGAGGTAACCATGTGTGCAAAGGCCCTGAGGTGGGACTGGGTTTGGCTTATTTGAAGGTTTGAAATAAATTCCTGGGGCTGATTTATGGTAACAAAAGAGAAAAGTTGTAGGAAATTAATTGGGAAAGGCAAGCAGGAACCAAACTGTTCAGGGAGTGTTAGTTCAAGGTAAGGATTCTGGATTTTCTTTGAAACATTTTAAGAAACAAGTATGGGGATTTATGAAAGGAAGTGATATGATTCTGATTTGTACCAATTAATACACTACTCTAGATTCTGTGTGAAGAACATGGAAAAATAATGTTTCTACTTAAAGAACCTCAAAATTAGAAGGTATCTTATTTTTTCCTAGAGCTAAAACTCCAGAAAGATTGAATTCCCATCCTAGGACATCCCACATGTTGTGCCATGAAAGAGTTAAAAGGAGATTAGGTATCAATCCTTCCAACCTTTGGAATAGAATATTTCTAGTTGTGACTTCAAAGTGCCATAGAACTATTAATATGTTCTATATGTTGTATGGCATGAAAAAGGATAGGAAGCACTGCTGTAACATAGGACTAAATTAGTCACACACATTAGAACATCCCCAATGGACCGGACACTCACTACCTCCAAAAAGCACTTTTTCCAGATTTTGAAAGCTCTAATAATTAGAAAACTCTGCTTTTCATTGAGCTGAGTCAGAAGTGTGTGGGATATACTGATGAGATCATGAGTAGACCAGTTTGGCCCAGGCAAAAGTTCTTTCAGAGGAGGCTTTTCTAAGTCAACAATCCTTTTCCGTTATCTCCCTCGCTGTGAAAATACCAACTTCCCAAGAGCTTGTTCACTTTATACCTGTTTCTCTGCCTGGTGACAATGAATACTTTGCTGGTGCTCCCCTAAACCCTTCCCTCTGAATCATTTCAATCAATCTCTTTGTTTATAATATATGACTTTAGTACTATTCCTTTTGATAACTTTCCCTGATTGCCCATCCCCAGAGTCAAGAAGTCAGTTATCCCCTCCCCTTGTGTGTCTTCTCCACTAATCTGTGAACTCCCTAAGGACAAAGACTTGGTCTTACTCATCTTGACATCCTGTGTGCCATGCAGAGTGCTTACTACACTTCAGGTGTCTAGTAAATATTTGTTAATTATTATGGGTAGAGCAACTTTGGATTTTGGAGTAAAAATTTCAAATCTTAGTTTACCATTTACCTGTTATGGGAGTCATTTATTCAAACATTTAGTTCCACATTAGTAAGTGTCTATATGCCCAATGATGGAAATACACGGGCCTTACTTCATGGAGCTCATGGTCTAGACAGAGAGTCAAACATTAATCAAGTGATTAATTGATAAGTAATTACAAAATGGTAGGAATTCTATGAAGGAAAAATATAGGATTCCATAAGAATATATATCTGAGAAATCCTTTTGTCTGGGTTCTCAGGAAGGTTTTATGACACAGTAAAATTTGAGCTAAGATCTGAAGAACAAGTCAATCTTGAGCAATATATATAAACTCGCTAAGCCCCAGATCCCTCACCGGTAAAATGAAGATGATAATCTCTTCTCTTTAGGGTCCTCCCAAGGACTAGTTAGTTAAAATATGTGCCTGCCACAGAGAAGGAAATCAATCATTGGCAGGTTCTTTGTCCTGCGATAAATGAGAAAGGAAAGCAGGCTGAACCAGCAAGATTGTGGAAAGACTTAACTTCTTCATGTAATATGTTGAATTGTTCCCCCCCAAAAAATATATTGAGGTCCTAACCCTTGTACTTCAGAATGTGGCCTTATTTGAAAATAAGTTAATTATAGATGCAATTAGCTATGCTAAAATAAGGTCATATTGGAGTAGGGTGTGACTTTTTCCAATGTGACTGGTGTCCTTACAAGAAGAGGTAGACTTGAGAACACACATGGGAGAGAAAGACATGCCATAAGCGAGGCAGAGATTGAAATGCTGCAGCTGCAAGACAAAGAGCACCAGATTGTTGACAAGCCACCAGAAGCTGGGAAGGGGCAAGCAAGGGTTCTCTCCTACAGGTTTCAGAGGGAGCCTCGCTTTGCCAGCACCTTAATTTTGGATTTCTAACCTCCAGAACAGTGAGACAATAAATTTTTGTTGTCTTAAGACACCTGGTTTGTGGTACTTTTTTATGGTAGTACTAGAAACTATAATATATGTTGTAAAAGTGTTTAGACTGCATATTACAGACAATGATACAGACTTTGAAGACTAGGTGGAAGGTGGGATGTGAACAAGAAAATATACAGAAAAAAAGTGTTTTGAGAAGCTAAACCTAGAATCAGTGTTTACCATGTCAGTGTATTTTCTGTTCCTGCTGAGTCCGTAAGCTCCTTGAGGGCAGAACCTCTGCCTTCTATACATACTGGTTAAATGACTTATTTCAAATACACATTTGGGTACACAAGCTCTTTATAGAAAATTTACAAGTAAGACATTTTAACACATTGAATTTTTACTCTTGTAAAGTAAAAATCATCTTCTCATTTTATTTAATTGAAGAGGCAAAGCATGCAGTAAATTAAGTCCAATTTGTATGCAATTGTGCATGCAATGTAGAACTTGGCTTTAACTAGGGAGCAAGCTGTGTACAAACTCAAACACCCTTTTATTTGAAGTTAACATTAATTGTTTACTTAAAATTTTCAGTAGTTTCCTTCCCTTGCTTTCAAAGAAAAAGATCGTATCATTTCTCCTAATTTAAAGCTCACAAAATCCATAACTGACAATAAGAATGTACCCCCTGGGGGCTAATACATTTCTGTGATATTATAGTAGTAATGCCTTCAAGCTCTGTAGCAAGCCTGTAATTCTATAAAAAAAATCTTCATGGCTTTAATTCATACGGCTTTGCTCTATTTAATTATATTTATCATCCAAAAATAATATGCACTTATAAAAATAGTGAATGGTGTGTGGAAGAAGCAATGTACTGTATCATATTTTATGAAACTTCATATGCCATGTGCATTGATCTGGTATAAACTAGAGAACATACTTTGTTTAAATTAAGGCTTTAAATTCAATTTTATACCAATTCCTTCAACTCATTATCCATAATATATTTGTTTACATCCATGGAAATATTACCTGGTTAACTATGCAATTTTGCCTAATTCAGATTGATTTGTATCTTCTATCCTCTCGATTTGTGCAATTTCATGTTGCAATCATTAAATAATGAAAGAAGCCTTTTAGTTTAATAAAATTATTATTGTCCATGAATGTTAAATATGCAAGTAAAAATAAAGCAGAAACCAAATAAAAAAGAAAGCTCGACATGTTTGAGACACTACCCCTACCCTGTCTGACTCTACAACAGTTTTCAATGCAAGCAGTTTTCAGGGGTTTTCCTGTGTCCACCACTTCCTGGGCACACAAGACCTCCTGGTGCATTATTTTATTTAGCTTCAGTTTTTAGAAACTGCCCAAGAGTTCCTCTTTCTGAGAATTATCTCATTCTTTAGAACCTCCAGATTACCCCCCTCTAAAACTTGAATGGTGATTCCAAAGATCCGTGAACCCCCAGTAAGACCTATTGTACTCAGGTTATTCAAAGACAAGGCCCAGGAATTTACCTTTTTAAAAAACACTCCAGGTGACTCAGCTTCAGAAGATCTAAAGTTCTCAAATGGAGGGGCGCCTGGGTGGCTCAGTCGTTAAACATCTGCCTTTGGCTCAGGTCATGATCCCAGGGTCCTGGGACTGAGTTCCACATCTGGCTCCCTGCTCAATGGGAAGCCTGCTTCTCCCTCTCCCACTCCCTCTGCTTGTGTTCCCTCTCTCGCTCTCTCTTTCTCTGTCAAATAAATAAATAAAATCTTTAAAAAATTTTTTTAAAAAGTTCTCAAAAGGAGAATCTCTGTCTTGGACTTTCCTGCTTATCAGTGATCTCCTAGCATAAAGCCACTGGACACCCTCCTTCCTACTGTGCAGATACTGTGTCCTTTCCTCCTCTTAAATATAATGTAATCTGGCTGACTATCTCAGACTAATGAGAGAGTGCTAGAAGGACTCATTAATTCATACAGAGGTATCTTCATAAAGTCCTTCTGGTGGCTGTGGCCACCCCCACTGGAAAAGGTTGTAACTTAAACCAGAAACTCGAATGGTAGGTATATCCTCCAGGTAGTAGTTAGGATCTTGCCATTTTCCCTAAATAATATGTTGTATATGTCTTCTATTCTCTCAGTAGCAATACCAAATGACATTCCTGCTAGATAGACCTCAGCTTGATACCCAGATCTGCCATGTGCTGTCTATGTGGCCTAGGGCAAGTCATGTGGACTTTTCTGAGACTTATATTTGTCAAAAGGAGATAATAATTTATACTTTCCAGAATTGTTTAGATTAATAGTGTGTGAAAGGTACCTGTTAGTTCATAGTACTCAATAAATGGTGGTTAAAAAAAATTAAAAAAGGGTATAATTTCTACAAAAAGATGCCCTAGTTCCTTTAGAGGTCCTAGGAACCTAAGTAATCCTTGCACTTTCAACAAATTCCATGATGGTGGGATTTGCTCCAGGTTCTGAGCTACATCCCCAGGGTTAAAGTTGAAGGTCTAAGTAAGGTTAAAGGCAAGACCATTTAAATTAGCTGAAGTTCCTGGATATTTTCTCTTTAGGACATAGAGTTGGGAAGAGATCAGAAATGGGGATGTCTCCATTAAAATATTCTTTAAATTGGCAACCAAATGCCTTTTGGTTAACACCAAACAATGGAATTCAATGTGAGAAAAATTAATTATTTCTTCTGTCCAAATCACCATACTTAAAGCCTATTCATTGGTAGTTTCTCATCATATCAGTTTCTGGGATTGGGACAGAGACTTTGGACTTATACTTTGTATGTTATTCTCTTCATTCATTTGTTTAATTTTCCATTATGAATTGGACATGAAATGCACACCAAATTCATGCATTAAATATCCCTGGCATAAAGGACATGCATTAAATATCCCTGACATAAAAGACATCCCCAATGTACTCAATCATTAATGAGGTTAGTACTGAGTTTCAATTGGAAGAGAGCAGTGGCAAATTTTGGTATGTCCTACAGCAAATGCCTGAAGGTTTTTACCCTCCTGTAATATGAAGAAAGCACCAGTCAAGTTATCACCTAGCCCCGAAATTAACATGTGAGTAGTTTCTATGTCTTAGATGCTATTGCCCTGAGGTAAAGGATAAAATTACATAGCCCTAGAATAGGTTTACAGCCTAGAATCCAGAACACACTTAATGAGACCTTTGGAGCATTAGATAGACATTTTATTCCCTCATTCCCACCACCCTACGAGGTCCTCAATATTGAGACACTCCCTTGCATGCAATCTTACTTTCAAAGCATTTTGATACCTATTTTTATTAAAAGAACACTTAGATTCTTGAGTAAAATGACCTAGACATACAGTTCTGACTTATCTGCTACTGGTCAAAGCAATTTAGGTGTTGTTTCTTCATTTTCTCATAACTCTGCAAAATACAAAACAGTGCAAAAATAGTGACTTTTTAATTCTATGGACCAACTGGAGAAAACTGATTTATGAGTCCGGTTTAAAGCAGAAGTCAGCAGATTGTGGTCCAGGGGCCAAATCCACCTCACCACCTGTTTTTGTAAATAGAGTATTATTAATTGAAACACAGCCATGTCTACTTGTTTAGGTATTGTCTATGGTTGCTTTCGCACTAAAATGGCAAAGTTGCGTAGTTGCCACAGATATTGATCATCTACAAAGTCAACAATATTTACCGTCTGCTTTTTTATAAGAAATGTTTGCCAACTCTTGGTCTAGAGCACAACCTAATAATATTAGGAAGACTAATGTCTGTGGCTTTTCACAAAGTTTCATTTGTTAAAAATCCCTGGATGGTGGATAGAGTTTAAACTTAACCAACGGCTATTTTTATGTTCTTAAATATGAGAAGTTATTTAATTTTTGTTGTCTTAAATGTTGGATAGCTACTGGAAGCATATTTAATTCTCTACAACATAATATCATTTCCAAATGAATTTCTGAAAATCATCCTAGTCATTATTCCTCTTCAGAACTCTTTATGTACATTTCCAAATATATGCAAAATGACAAAATAAGCATTTAAAGAATGCCTATTAGCTGACAGAAAATGTATCATTATGGTAGTTGGTATAAGACAAAGAAAAGGGCAAGAAGTCACTGCACAGAAATCACCTATAGATTTTTAAGGAGATTATATATAAGATATATAATAAAATCTTATTGGTTCTGGTTTTGATTTCATCTTCCATATCAATATTCAATATATATAATTGCAAATTACATGTCTATTAATATTTTTAGGTAAACACTTTTAAAGCCTAACATCATACAATAGAGGCTGATAAGTTGAGGTTAGACATGGAACCGCTTTATGTGGAATTTCTTTTTCTTACAAAGGGTCAAAGCATTTTTTAAACACACACACACACACATGCACACACACTAAAGCCAACAATTTTCCTCATGTTTCAGGCAGCCACAGCAACTAGAAGCAACATTAAAAAAAAAAAAAAGACAAAACCATCTTTCAAACTTCTACTTGTCTTTGCAAAGTATCCAGACTTAGATGAGTATTGTGCAACTTGATCTATTCTCAATCCAAAAGCACTGCAAAACAAAATAAGAGTAATAAAGTGGGATTAAGACTGAAGCTACAACATAGAGTTCATCAAGTCATACAAAAAACTTTCACAACATTTCTGACTCCGTGTCTATGTTTTCCTAAAATAGAAGTTGTTATTTGAGCAATAGAGTCCTTGCACTGAACTGAAACAATGATGCAAGGACCAATTGAGTGACTGGGAATTAAACCCCATCACAATTATTCATAGAACACACTCTTATTGGGTGACTCGGCCATCAGGCACTACACTAGGCACTGAGGGTCCGAAGTCATGGACTCTCCCTTAGGAGCCTGCCTTCGTGGAGCTTACTTACAACCTGAGTGGTGAAGAGAGACAAGTCAGTCTAGAAGAGTGGGGAGCATGCTATGTTCTCACGGAGTTCAAAAACATGACCCCCACCCACATATAAAATGTACATGTTTTATTAAACTCATTAATTAATGAGTCAGATGTTATAAGCAGATCAAAGAGCATTTCGGAAGCTAGCTAGCTAGGGACAAACTTGGGATCATACTGATGGGTAGATACAAAACTGGTTCTTGCCTGGTAAACACTTACAGTTACCTATTCTACATGCATCTCTACTATGCAAAAAGCTATAAGTTAACATGTAACTTCACAAGGTCTGAGATTTTTAATTAAGAGTAAACAGTGAATTAAGTACATTCCCCTAATTACTTGGGCCGCTTTCCCCACCCCTAGGACATTTTTGCCTTATTTCTAAGCTTCAGATATATTTTCTGAAGCACAGAGCAGGGCACTTTTGTCATTTGGGGTCCAAATGGGACCCCATTTGAGCTGAGATTTGGAAGGTAAGTAGGAGAAAAACTAGACAAGGATGGGAAGGCGGGCATTCAGGAAAGGAAAAATATGTGATAAATTCACGTGTATTCCTGTGCTAGTCTATGTAATCTACCCACAGACTGGTAAACCTTAAAACCACTCTGGAAAAGGTAGAAAACACTGAAGTTCTTTTCCTTAGAACACAGAATAAACTTGCCAACTTTTGATAGGCATGGATTAAAGAATAAACTCCCAGGATGACATTATTCTAAAGCTGGGGAGGAACCAGAATGCCTCCACAAAGCCTAGGGCATGCCCCATTTTAGACCATGAGCTTACCAGAAGGCTGAGAAAGAAGAACAGGGAAAAAATCCTGTAAAATGTCTATTTACTAGCCACATGTGCTGCTTGTCTAAATCAGTTTGTGGTCTCTCACTTACTCTATTTAGAATTCTGTACATCTGGGTGTATTTTTTCTAGTGTTTCCTATCATATCAGTGACAGAATTGCCAACACAGAGGTATCCATAAATTATCCTGCAGTCTAGTAGTTTCTAGTGTCTGGAAAGCTTGGAACAAAAGACTCGAATGCAAATGTGAGCTGCTTAATTCAGTGAGTATTTGTGATGTTACCCAGGTGCCAATGACATCTTTCTGACCAGCTCAGAGGCACCAGGGACCAACCCAACATACATTTTTAATGTGCTCAGCTGTCACAGCATATACACACAGAAGACCTTAAGGCCTTAAAGTCATCCTCTTGGAAACTGCCACACTTTTAGGGACCCAGAAGAAATGGTTTAATTAATCTTCTTTTTCAGGGTAGCTTTTTTTGATATAAATTATGTACACTGAAAACCTGCCAATTATAGCAAATTAAGGGACTTGGCAAGTGCATCCCTTGGAGGCAGATGGTAAATAATATCCAGATTCTGACTTGAAAAAGGACCAGAGATTAGCTGGTGCAGAATGTAAAAGCAATCCAGATATGAGAAATAAACAGATTTAATGTGAGCTCAAGAGAAGGGTTTGGTTTAGGATAGCTATAGTGATGTGATTAAAACAGATGACTCATTATCATTACACACATTTCCATGAGATAAGCCTACTCTTAGAGCTTCTTTTTGCGATTCTTTGATGTGTAATTATTTATTGTGTTAGTATCTTTGGGATATTACCTAAATGCTCCAGTTTCCTCACCTGCGCAACAAGCATAGGGCAAGATGGGGAGGGTTTTTAATGACATCACAATATAATGGGCTTAGCACAGTACTTGGCAGACAGATAAATGTTCAAAAATGTTAAGCTGGGCACCTGGGTGGCTCAGTTGGTTAAGCGACTGCCTTCGGCTCAGGTCATGATCCTGGAGTCCCACGATCGAGTCCCGCATCGGGCTCCCTGCTCGGCGGGGAGTCTGCTTCTCCCTCTGACCCTCCTCCCTCTCGTGCTTTCTGTCTCTCATTCTTTTTTGCAAATAAATAAAATCTTAAAAAAAAAAATGTTAAGCTGTTTTTGTTAGTCAAGTTATGACTACCAAAATAAATAACATCTCTCACACACCCTCTCCTTTACCTTTTTGCCCCAAATAATAGCTAGTGTTTATGATGAGTGCCACTTATACACCAGACACTGTTCCTCCATTTTCATTTTACCTAAAAGGGATGCGAGGCCCAGAGAGTTGAATTACCATGGCTGGGTCACACAGGTCGTAAGTGGTGAGTCCTGGATGCTTAATTACCTTGACACTCTGTTACTTAAAAAATGAAAGCTCCTTGAAACCCAAAGGGATCCTGAAACATAAAATCTTTAGTTGATATATCCTAGAAAGTTCTGGAAGAGCAGCTGGTGTATCAAAGCTGAGGTGACTTTCTGGGGATAAAGTAAAACAGTAAAAGGTTGGTCCTCTGCTCACCCTTTCACTCCTCCAAACTCAGCTGGCTTCTGGTTTGAGTTGCTATGACTAGTGGGAAGGTGTTCTCAGCTGATGCTATGTTCTGATGGTTGTGTCCTCCCAAAATTCCTATTTTAAAATTCTAACTCTTGAAGGTGATGGTATTAGAAGTTGGCACCTTTGGGAGGTGATTAGTGAAATGGGATTAGTGTGCTTATAAAAGGGACCCCACAAAGCTCCCCAGCCCTTTCCACCCTGAGATGTTATAGCAAAGACATCCAGCTATGAGGAAGTAGACATCAGATCTTCTGGTGCCTTGACCTTGGACTTTCCAGTCTCCAGAACTATAAGAGATAAGTATGTGTTATTTATAAGCCACCCACTCTATAGTATTCTGTTATAGTGGCCCAGACAGGCTAAGACAGCTTATTTGCCTAATAACTAGATTTTTTTTTTATTAATTCAACACAAAAATCACTTAGAACAATTGCTAGTTTCAGTTATAGAGTCCATACTTTGAAAAAAAGTGGAGGAGGGCAGGGGGGAGCTGGGTGGGGAGACACCAACCAGACGACAAGGCGAATTAAGTAGCTCACATTTGCATTTGACAAGGCAAAAATGGCACTAGTTAGAATGGAGGGAAATCGGCAGAACCTGTAGGTGTCAGCTGCCCCAGTCCCCGCCGCTCTCAGATAAACACCCCCAACACCAGCTAGTGTGAGAACTGGAATCTTGCTGGAGTCTGGAGTCATAGATAGGACAAATTCAAGTGTGCGTTCTTTGTGTAATTCATGTACCGCCTAGGTTGCTAAAATTGGGAGTGACTCAATCGTTGTACACCATTACAGCTATCTTCAAGGCTGTAAGTGACGTGGTGCGCCCGCACTGATGCAAAAGCTCACCCCAATTAGCTTCTGCAAGCGTTCTTCCTGCAACAGGGCTTCGTTTCCTAGGAGCCTTCAATCTCATTACAAGGCTTGATTCTCCCGCAGGGCCTGCCTGGCCGGATGATTTCATTTTACTTTTAGGCTAACCTTTGCCATAGTGGTATCAGCAGAGTGCTCCCTCTCTTGAGAGGCTCCTAGGAATACACTAAAAGTTTAATTTGTCTGATACTTGGTCAAAGAGACTTCTCTCCTGGAGGGGCCTTGTTTTGCTATAGGCAGGTAATGCCACAAAGTAGGCATCTTCAGCAGAAGGCAATTTGCACCCAGTCAGCACCAGTATAGCTTTATGCACTAACTACCCAGGAGCCACTCAGATAGAATATCACTGCTGAGAAAGAAGTCAGCGGATCCTTTCTATAATTCAGATTATTCACTCAAGGAGACTTTGCATATGGCCTGGTGTTTTTCCTCTGAACAACAGGAGCTACAAAGCTCAGTAGAAAATGTAACTAGTTATGCCACAGAAAAAACTTGTGTTTAACCATCTTAAACATTAAAAAAAAAAGAGGAAAAAAGCACAAGTAACTTATATAAAACAATTCCATCATTACTATTTCCAAATTTGAAGTGTCCTTCCTGCCTAGGGAGACCCTCTCTGCCCCTTGCTGCCCAGCCCCTAGTGAGCATGACCTCTGCTTTACCGGCCTGCAGTCATCTGCAGTGTTCATCTTTACTTTACAATGAGCCAATGCTAACAATGACGGTGGGAACAAAGCCAAAGCCACCAGTTGAGAAACTAAAAATCATGGCATCCTAATGTTGTTTAGGAGCTACACAATAAAAAATAATAAATTTCCACTAATTTTCTTCATTTACCAAATATTCAAAATAAACATTCTGACCTTAATTTTGTTTATCTTTTCTTCTTAAATCAATGCTTAGTATTTCTCTTATGTATTAGGGTTTCCCACAACACGCCCCTCTGCCTTTCAAAGGCATGGTCTAAATGATTATTTTTGTTTAATTAAATAAAACCTCATCTCCTCCCTATCTGCACATTTCAATGTCTATTATTTCATAGAACAATGAAAAAATCTTCTACAACATAATGAGAGAGTTTGAAGCATGATATGAAATCAGCATGTGAAAGCAGCAAGTAAAAAAGTATATGAGTTTTAAAACAAAGAATAACAAGGTCCATGAACAAATTTGGCAAAACAATAAACCATATGGACGGACTTTACACAGACTTACACAATACACCCTGAAAACACAAATGTAGCTCACATTAAAATTAGAAAGCTATAGCACAAGGGTACATAAAAGAGGAAAATCACTTTATTTAACAGGGAATAAATATGTAAGACTTGTTGTCTAAGTAGTATTTTGGGCTGAAACTTTAAAAATATGTACATCTTTAGATAAGTTTGTGAATAATAAAGTGAAAGTTGATTGTTGAAAGTTTGGGTAAAGATGGCAGATGGCTGAGTGAAGCCAGATCACATCATTTCCATTTTTCCATTCTGTATTCTCAGATGAACAAACTTTAAAAGAAAAGAATTTTAAAAATGAAGGATTATCAGCAGCAATCTAAAAAGAAAGATGTATAACTAAAAATAATAAACATTAATAAGAAACTAAAATGAAGCAACAGAAGATGCTAGAATGAAGCAAAGCAGTGTGGGTAACTTACTTGGCTTCTAAACTACTTCACCAAAATTCTAGAAACAATAATGCTCAATTACATACATACTGATGATATGCAATGACACTGCCAATTTTTAGAGAAGCAAATTGAGATTGTATCCTTGAATTTTTCTTCTTCTAACTGACAAGTAGTAGTATATAGTTCCTGGGAGGGATAGTGAAAAAGAGGAAATGTTAAAGATAGAGATAGTTAATTTACAGGAGTTCACAACGAATAGAGAATAATTGTAATTGAAACGCGATAAAAACCCTACTATTTAGAGGAAACCATGATTTAAGATCAACATAAACTCAACTCAGCTCATTTTCATCTCCCATGCTCTCATGTTTTAGCTCCAAAATAAATATCAACCATGGTGGGAAAAGAAGTAAAAGAAACTTTGTTTGCATTTTATCAGCACAATCAACAAATCAGATAGTCTGCACCAAATCGTTCATATTAAGTGTAAGCAAGATTTAAAAAACCTGCATGCCAATTCAAAGATGTTACAGAGGGGAAAATCAACCAATAAATAAGTAAAAAATGGGGGGAAAACAGGAACAAGTCAAGGAAAAATTGTGTCTGAAGGAAAGCACAACGCAAGGAAAGAAGAAAAAAATTCCCCACAAATGCATTTGTGCTATAGACAAATGAAATAAGACATTTTTATTCAAAAAAGAAATGGAAAGACCTAAAAAGAGAGCATCCAATAGCAAGGAAAATTGATGTCCAAAGCAACAATATTATGGAACACACTAATAAATAGTAAGCAAGAAGAAATAGAATAGACAAAGCTAAAAAAAATTGCTCTAAATTAAAAGTCTTTTAATAATCACAACAAACATAGAGAATGCAGAAAAGGATAACAAAAAATAGAGGTACAAAAGAAGGAAGGAAAAAAGAAAGAGAAAGAAGGGAAAAGAAAAGAAAAAAAAGAAAAGAAGGAAGGGAGAAAATGTTCAAGACAAAGATGAGCCTACATAATATAAATGGTTTCCTTGAAGACTAAAATCCAACTATAAAAGCAAAAACATGTTGAAGGATATAAAATAAGAAAATTTCCATAAGACAATGGAGAAAAAACAACTAAAGATAAAGAGAACTCCCTCTAATTCAGGCAAAATTAATTCAGAAGACTCCAAGCCAAAACACATTGTTGGTTTACTGCTGAATTTCAAAGATAAAGACTTCTCCAAGTTACGTCCAAGTAACCCGAATCACACACTAAAAGATAAAATCAGGATCCTCTGAAACTTCTTCACATCAACATTTCAGGCTAAAAGATTAGAGGGAAAGGTCTACAAAATTCTGAGGAAAAGGGAAATGTATATCCAGCCAAGTTTTAGGGACTTTGGTTGCAAAAAAAAGGTCATTCAGAGCCAATAAGAGGTCAGAAAATGTAAATTCTGAATGGCTAATGTTTGGAAGCTACAAGAAGCCATTGAGATCCATTGTACTTTTATCATTTTGAATGGGAGAGTATTTTAAGAGATTAACATGGAATTGGGTTTGAGTATCAGAAAGAAGTTGGTTATAATAATGAAGGATGGATGAAATGAAGGCACTCTAAGCTGGTGGTAGCACAAATGGAAGAGAAGAGACACATTTATGTGTAGAACGACGAAGTTTGCAAACAATAGTGGCTAAATTGATATTTTCTTGCATGCACACATCTCTCAGCTTCACAGAAGATTTAGCTATCCCAGTATGTTAAATAACACTTTATATTTGTATATATTCTATTCTCATTTTTGTCACTTCTAAAGCTTGTTTTGTTTGTAAAAATATTTGCAAGTCAAATTATAACACTTTTTCCTTCCAGAAATTTAAAAATTTATGCAACTTTTAGAATTGGTAATGTAATTTATACAAAATAATTGGAATATCCATTATAAGTTGTGAAAATAAATAAAAGTTTCAGTATTATTCCATTTCTATTCATGCTTCAAGGCTTAAAATGCCATATTTTAGAATGGAAATTTTGGTAACTTTATTGCTTTATCATAGTATTTCTGATGTAATGCCATAGTCACCAGACCCCTATAGTTTCCTATAGGGTAAATAGGCACATTGTACCAGTCTCTGCAGAAAAATTCACTTTAAAAAGAGTATGGATTCAGTATTCATTTATCAATAGGGGTGCTAACTGATGCATTCAGGATCCTTATACAACCTGATTTCAGCCACACTTGCCTCTATGTAGTAAAGCAAGCCTAACCCTTGATCCCAAAATACAGAATTCAACCCTCTCACTAATTTCTATGAGAAAATTTCTCATACAAAAGTATTAGTGGACATTGCAGACTTCACTGAAAATTTGAGTGATCATGGGATGACAGGTCACATCTTAAAATACTAAGGATCCCCTTTTTGGGCTCACCTTTCCACCGCAATCTTCTTTCTTTTCCCCCTTTCCCAGAGATTCCCCCATCTTTACCTTCTGCTTTCTATAGAGTAATTCACTGCGAACACTGAGCCCACCTGCCAGCCCAATCTAGTCCTGAGAAATACTGATCAGGACATATTCTCACAAAGGTGGAGTCTCACAAAGAATTCTCAGGGCACAGGCAAGGGGAATATCATGTTTCCTATAATTTGATACTGAGTTAAATGTGGAGAACTTCACCTATGGTTAATATCTAATACATTCTTTAGTAATTCATTCAATGAATATCAGCTGAACCTCTACTGTACACCAAGCCAATTATACAAATTCAGTAAAGTCCTCTGTTTGGAAGATTTTCATTTCCCTGTTCTCCTGTTTTTCAACTCTGTATACATATGTGGGCCCAGGCATGTGTGCATGTGTGTGTTGGTGGTGGGGAACTGTACATTTAATTTCCCAAGTGAACGTACTGGGTGTCAAGAGATGAGACCACGCCACATGGGTAGTATATCTGGTCTGTCTCTTCACCCTAACTCACCCTCATCACAGTGTGATTTATCTGTGGTAATGTGATTTATTTGGGATGGGTAAAATCAGAAGAAGTTCAAGAACACGTGTGGTACAGCCCCTTCCTTTCCCTATTTTTGGATTTTTTTTATGAAGCCATACCTTCTGGAGCTCCTGCTTTCACTTAGTAGGCACACTTGGTTCAGGGCCAGGCTTATCTTTTAAAGATGGATCTGGAGACTAGTGTCTCTCCCTGTCTCAAATTTGGCAGATATAAGGCAGCAAATCTGGGTAATTATGTTTCCTCACAGACTCAAATAGTCTCTCAGTTGGGTCATATCAAGTCTAGCGTAGGGAAATGATCAAAAGCCTAGTATGGCTATATGCTTAGGTCATTCTTCAATCAAGCTAACCATTAATAAACCTGATAATTTATCTCTCTGTTTGAATCTTTTGTCTGCTTTCAAAAATTACTTCAGAAAACACAGGAAAAATATGTGTTATTGTTGCTCCATAAAACCATGACAGTCTAACTCTGTTATGCCAAATAAGCTTAAGAAAAGAAAAAAAAGACACAAAAAATTTACCTTAATGATTTTCACATTGACATAAGAGTTTCATGAAGTTCTCCACAATTTCTTTTCCCCTCTCCTTCCTTCCCTTTCTCTCTTTTCCTCCCTCTTTCTTTCCTTCCTCCCCTTCTCTTTTCCTTCTTTCTTTTCTTTTCTTTCTCCTTTTTTTTTTTTTAATTCCCAGATTATACAGGGATGCATAGGTTAAATAGAGCCTAGTCCATTATCTGACTAGCCAGTGCTTAGGCCACCCCAATTTCACAGAGTATCCTGCAGTACCTCTGGTGGTGGCTATCCTGGGGCAGTCACGCATTAGCCTAGTATAGGAGTGAAAACCCTCCCTTGAAAACTAGCTTCCTGCTTCTCATTTCCTATTGCTCAGACATATAGCAGCCCATGCATATATTAAGAGCTGTATTTTCCCACACTCATATCCCCAGTTAGAATTCTATTAACATTCATTAGCTTGTGCATTCTGCAGTAAGAGACTTCTCAAGTGTACAACTGTTTTATCTAGCTGACCAGTGACCTCGTTGAGGACAGAGACAAGTGATTGCTTCTCTTTTCCTTTGATGTCTCACCCTACTTACCCACACTTCACATAATATTCTGAATACAACTGATCCTCAATAAAACTTGCCATTTGATTGATAAACCATGCTAAAGAGTGGTACCAGCCCCCTTTTGAGCTTATATTCTAAAATAGAAGAAACTAATACAGACATTGACATTTACAAAAAAAGGCAAAAGGATACATGTTGAAAATAATGTTCAGGAAGCTCAAAGCTAAATTTGATGCTCTGTTTCAGGAGCTATCTTTAGCCTATAAATTCTGGTAAGCTAGCTTGACCTAGCATAGCCGATGATCACATTCATCTGCCCTTGCTTGAATAGTTTAAGCATATCCGTGCCTTTTATTCTAAGCTGCCTCAAATATTTTTGGAGGAAAGAGGGGTTGTAAATAAAAAGTGTAGTTTATCTCTAGCAGAATACACTAAGAGTTAAAATATAATAACTGCATTATTCACATGTAATGAATAAAGCACAGTATACATACAGAAAAAATAATGATGATGGAAGGTTTTTCTGTAACTCAAATCTATTTTGGGGAAACAGAGATGAGCAGCTGGATCATCTGAACTTAGAAAGGGCAGAACATCAAGGTTATCATCCTAGCTGCTTGTGAAAATGATTGCACAATCTTTAGCAAGTGGCCCGGAGCAGGATCTGTGTTCAATGACTCATCCAAGATGTGGCCCTTCCATTAGCTCCCCAACTATAAAACTGAGACATTCATTTAATTCTGACTCACATTGTTAAATGCCACACACTGAATCACCAAGCCTACTACATAAAGCACCTGGATTAAATATCTCTATGCAATACTTAGCCAGGCTGAAAATCTCCATTTAGGCCAGGGAGATAGTGGAAATTGTTCTAACAGCTAGTTGCCTTGGAAGTCTCTTACGAGTTTAAGTTCACCGGCTCTCTGATTGCAAGATAAAACCCAAAAGGGCAATCGACTTTATTTCTGTATGGTACTTTATGATTTCACTTATATCTTTACTATGGGCAAAAAAATTCTCATTGATAATTTTATCTCTAATAATTTTTGCTTTTTGAAGTATTTTTCTTTTACTGGATGTTGTTCTCCTACTTATGCTGTTTTCCAAAGGGACATTCCAAATATGTGGGAAAAAAATGCTACAAGGGCTTGCAAATGAAATGCATTCTCTAACTGCCCAGATGTTCATTTCAATGCATGCATCATATAAATCTAAACTGATGAGAACGGTAATGGCCCAGCTCCGTCTGTCTTAGTTGGTGAACTCTGAAACAAGAAAAATAAGAAATGTGCTTTTGTTTTAAGGTTATGCGTTTTAACAACTCAAGAAAAGAAAACACTTTTTACATTTTATTGTTTTGATTTTGTGGACAATAAAATTGACTTCCCACAATGGTCTTCTTTCTATACAACAGGAAAATATCATCTCTGTTTCAAAATGAGGTCCAAAAGATTTTTTCTATAATGAGGCTATGTTTGTAAGAAGACAAATAAAAACCCAAAGTAATCCCAGAACAAATCCTAAAATATGACCATTCTTTCTATTGCTTTTCTTTCTGAAGACTTCAATAAAGCCTCTGTATCTTTTCATTGTTCTTCATACATCTCAAGTGTAGGCAGGTGTGATAATCTTCAATTTTTCCACCTCTGAGAATTTATATAAAATTATACAAGTGTCATATAACATAGCTTCATTTGTTGTTCAACATCCTTTGAGAGATCAGGAGATTGGCTTCAGATAAGGCCTAGTGTTAGGACCCCACAGCACCCTGTTCCTCTTATCCACAAAGCCATTTCCTTGGATTAACAAATATGGCTAGGAATCCCCAGAGCAGGGTTCTAGAAGAGCCAAATGCCCTTAATGCTACATGATACAGTGGTCTTACTGGAGTTTTCATTTTGGGGAGAGAGATGCAGAGCTGCATCTACCCCCCCACCCTTCCAGTGAGTTAACCCTGAAAAACTCTAGGTGTGCTTAGAGCAAGCAACCTGGGTTCTTAGGACATCTGAAAACTGTGTTGTCAACAGAGGCATGGTATCTCATTACTGATGTTTCACCCAGCCTTTCCCCAAAATATAGCATTTCCTGTAGATACGCTTGGGTGAGGAGGTACTTAACCTTGCACACATATTTGTTTAAATGATCTCCATAGTAACAGCCAGAGTTAATACTCACTCTGACCCACAAAGCTCCAGAGCTGGAATGCTAACAACGTACCCTAAGAGAAGAATAATTTCAAAGATCTGCTTGTCTTGGTCTATTCAGGCTCCTGTAGTAAGATATCACCAACTGGGTGCCTTATAACAAAAGAAATTTATTTCTCACAGGTCTGGAGGCTGAAAAATCTAAGGTCAGAATTCCAGCATTGTTGGGTGAGAGCTCTCTTCTGGGTCTCGGACTTTTCATGGTATCTTCATATGGCAGAAAGGGCCAGGGAGCTCTGTGGGGTCTCTTTTATAAGGGCACTTATCCCATTCATGAGGGCTCTGCCTTTATGACCTAATCACCTCCCAAAGGCCCCACCTTCTACCACAGTCACACTGGGGATTAGAGTTTCTCTATAGAAATGGGGGGGGGAGGGGCAGGTCCATAGCATTACCTTACATATTATCAATGGCAAATACTCATTAGTTCCTACCAAAGCACTAACACTCAACAGCCATCATTCACAGTGCTGTAGAAATATCAGCATATTTCTAAGAAAAACCTTTACTCATCCCACCTGCTCATAGCATGCATTCACTCTGTGGGTACACTTGGCTGTGTCAGTTCAGTTTTCAACATACATGTTCATAAGTCTTTTCATTTATACTTCCTCTTCCTTCCCCCACTACTACATTATAAACTCCTCTAAATGCAAGAATCTATTTCTTTTATAATCTTTCGATAGCTCTTAATACAGTGCCCTGGACACCTTAGAATATTGGTGACAAACAGCTAAGTCAGTAGAACTGGGAACAAAAGAAGATTCTTTTTAACATGGAAGAACAGCTAGTAACTCTGTTGGTTCAAGGAGAAGAGACAAGTTCAGTATTTACGGTAGTGAGTGTTATGTACCATAAAGTGCATTTATTATCATAGTATAACTTGATTTCATTCAAGGAGTCAGCCAAGTAAAAAGGACATTTATGGTTTCATATACTGCCAAATTAGCACTGTCATTTAAAATTTTAAATAAGAAGATCTTGAAGAACTTACTGCAACCACTGAAATACCTTTAAAGGATAGAGTTAGTAATTTATATTGTGGTATTAAAATTAAGTGTGTGGTTACAATCTGGCACAGTGATGTTTCCCTGGACTAGCCTCTAAGTCTTTGGGACAATTTCAAAGGGGACTGTCCAAAGACAAGGATATGGGCTGGTAACTCACAAAGTCTTCTCTAGCCCAATGATTATGTAACTCATAAATTCAGCATGAAGATTGTGGTCTTGGCATTTTTTTTTTTTTAGTAGTGCTACAGCACATCTTGGAATTCCAGAGTCTTCTCTCATAGGTCTACAGTCCAGTGAACACTATCTTTGCTCTTAACTCAAACACCATTTGGTGTGCAGAGACTGGCCACCTCTGAGAGCACCAGGCTTCCTCTCTATCTGAGTGAGCATCCTCTGCACTCCTCTGCCCCTGCCTTGAGTCAGTTAAAATTGAACAACTTTGGCATTTTCACTTTAACACCTACTTCTATATGTCCAATGCATGATATTTATTTTAAGTGTTTTTAAATCTCCAAATCTACTCATTTTTCACAAACCCATCTCATTAGCACTTTCTCCTGGCAACTCTCCATATATATACTACTTAAGCAAAAGGAGCCATTATTCATTTCCACATGTTTTTCATGAAGTGATAGAACCTGTCCCCAAATACTCAGACTTACTTATAAACTTGGTGGGCACCTTTATCTTCCTACATGAATAATAGCTTCATATTTTCAAGATAACATTCTGTTTACTATACAGAATCCTGCTGGAGTAGGCATGGTCTCATGCTATGTGTAAGGTAAATACCCAATGTGCTTCTGAAAACTTTTGGAAAAAAGACTTTGTCTCTCCTCCCTCAGCTGACCAGGTTGATATTCTCCCTGGTCCAGAGATCCATGCATAGAACTCCAGGGGCAAACATGGGTCTATTTGCAATATGGTTCTATAAATATTTAATAAAGAGATTGTGAGGAAGCTGACTACAGATCCATCTGTTAAACTGCTGGAGACATACCAGACACCATGAATTAACCACAGAATAGGTCCATTATATTGTCAGAGTTCGATAGAGGGCCAAAGATATGCAGCTGATCCCACATTCTCAGTAGACCAACACTGTGATAGGAATGAAGCAGTCATAAGTGGGTGAATATAAATTCTTCTACCAAATGAACATAATTCCTTGCGAAAATCAGTTAACAATGCTCTGACCAATTTTAAACAATGCAACCAGTTCTGATGTATATGCAAAAGCTCTATCTCCAAGCTAAGCCAAAGTTCTCAAGATCTGATTTCACTCGCCAGGAGCTCTCAAATGTTGCCATTCCTCAATAAATGAAAATCAAGCCAGAAGAAATGCAATGAACACAAGCTAGATGTCTGTATTCTTTGACATTCATTCAACTCTCAATACTATATAAAGTTAATAAACGTAATTTTGAAAACCAAACACCCAACAACCACAAAGTAGACTTCCACAGTGCTTTTGTCATACGGTGAAAGATGTTGTTTGTTTTTTAGGGAATGAAGAATGTCAGGATTTCTAATAAATCATTGATAGTTCATAAAAGGTTACGTCAACCTCCTTTAGAGCATACAGACCTCTATTAATATGGTAGGTGAAGAGCTGAAAACACTGATGCCAAGTCTGTCTCTTTTAGCTTTCTGTCCTGTTTTCCCTTCCAGGGACAGTTTGAAAGGGAAATAAATGGGCTCAAATAAAAGTGAATGCAAGTTTTCATACACTTTTCAAGGTTTTTTTTCCTTCTTCTTTTTTTCCCCCCTCACATCCTTACTTCTCTTCCTGTCCCCACATTCAAATATTGAGAAAGAAAAGTACTTCAGTGAGAGACAGCAACAGGTTCCTGGTTCGGAACAGTCTTTATTTATTTTAGCAGCCTTGCACTTGACACAAAAAAATAAAGGAGTAGCATCTATCAGAAGAATTTCCTAAGGCAATTGTGTTGGAGGGGGAGGGGAGGAGACAAAAAAGTGCTTGACACCAAGAAAATAAGGAAATGATTTAAAGCTCTTGATTGCCCTCAGATTCACATGCCAGGAAGGAGAAATTAGCTCCTTTCTTTCCATCCCCACCCCCAGTTTAACACATGTGCACACATTCACACATACCTATGCAAAGCAAATGCACACACACATACACAAACTCACACTGGCATGAACACACAACACCTCCTGCAGTGTTTCAGGTAAAAGATAAGAAACTCATCTATCTCAGACATATGGTGTGTGTGAATATATATCAGAGCAGTAAACACATATTTCATGCCATTTGATAGAGGGGAGCTAGGCAATGGCAGAGTGAATGGCAGAATTGCCATCCCCCAATAAAAATTATCTATGTAATGACTGGTCCATATTTTACATTTTAAGGCACCTATTTTATACACAAATTTTCTATATTATATATGGAAACAGATTCCCACCATTAAAGAATGATTAGAGCTTCATTTTGGCCATGGTTCCAAAAGATAACAACAAACCCCTTTTTAATTTAGGATTTTAGAAAGCAAAGCTTAACAGATAGGTACAGGTCATACTATCAAAAGGAATACCTGATTCTAAAACACAGGCTTGTTTACAGGGCATGAGAGCATTAAAATAGAAAGATAACTTTAATAGATTATAATTTAAGCTCTTTGTTCTTATGCTTAAAGAATAAATTAAATAAAAATGCTGTTATTAGAATTTTCCAAATCCAAGTTCTGTTAATGCCCAGGCTTGGAAAGTAAGTAAGTTCATTAATGTATTTCTCTCATATGTAACATTATTCTAAAAATAATGCGATGTGTGCAATGTGTAAGGAAAGAACACGAAGTGGATGCTTCATGTCACCAGATTTGCCTTTGTCCTTTACGCTGGGAAATGGATCCTTTGCACTGAGAAAAAGAGTTCAGGCTTTTGAATTTCTTTTCTCAATCAAAGGGACAAAAATTAACTCTTTCTTTGGCATCAGCTTTCTGGTTATAAGTACTAGCTGAAGAGCCCACCTGTACCACCACCTGGACAAACACCACAGAAAACCATTTCCATCTCTCCAAGAAGCCATGCGGAGTGGTCACGCACTTTTATGCACCTCTGGGGTCAGCTCTGCCACCAGCTCGAGCCCCATGTTGCCTTCTCACCCAGGCCTCTAGCAGGAGGGTTCACATCACAGAGTTCTAATGTATTAGAGCTGAAAGGGGCCACAGAGGTCATTTAGTTCAACATTCTCATTTCAGAGATGAGGAAATGAGATCTATACATTAAATGGCATGCCTAACACAGTACATTTTTGTCAATGTCTAGACTGAAATACATGTTTCCTGACAACCAGCTCTCTAGAATTTTGATAGGCAAAGCTCAGGGCTCAAACCAGCAAGCATCAGGAACTCATTAGAAAAGCAGAATCTCAGGCCTTGTGGCAGACCTATTGTGTTAGTTGGAGTTCTCCAAAGGAAGAGAACTAATAAGGGGTGTGTGTGTGTGTGTGTGTGTGTGTGTGTGTGTGTGTGTAGATTTATTTTGAGGAATTGGCTCATGTGATTGTGGGAAGCAACAAACCTGAATTCCATAAGAAAAACTACCTGGCTGGAAACTGGGGCAGGAGTTCTATGTTACAGTCTTGAGACACAATACCTTCTTTTCTGGGAAACCTCACCTTTTGCTCTTAAGGCTTTCAACTTATTGGATGAGTTCCACCCACATGACTGACAGTAAACTCCTTTACTTAAAGTCAACTGAGTGTAGATGTTAATGGCCTCTACAAAATATCTTCACAGTAACATCTAGAATAGTGTTTGACTAAACAACTGGGCACTGTAGCCTAGACACATTGTCATATAAAATTTATCCAACACACTTCTTGAATCAGAATCTGCATTTTAACACGATATCTGGTGATTCATTTGCACATAAAATTTCGAGAAGCTATAATTTAGTTATTTGTAAGTTTGGGGGTATCACAGCCCCAATTCTGTAACAGAGAAATCCAATATAACAATGCATTAGGTAAGTTAGAAGTTTATTTGTCTCCCATGGAAAGTTTGAGCATTGTAGTCTAGGACAAGGAAAGAGATTTAGCAACCAGGAATCCAGGCCTCTTCTAACTTGTTGCTCTGCCATCTCCAACATATGGCTCCCATTGAATGGTCCAAGATAACTATTTCCATCTCAGCCATCATGCCTTTGTTCTTATAAACAAAAAAAGAGAAAAGGGCAATGAAGAGAGTACTCTTTCATTTAAGAACATGACCCAAAAGTTATACCATCACTGATGCTCAAATCCCGTAGTCGAGAACTTGGTCATCTGGCCACATCTAGTAGCCACAGGGGCAGCTGGGAAATATAGTCCTTTTACAGAATCATCCATTATTCCATAAAAATTCAGGAAGAGCAGAAGTCTGTAAAGGAAGAAGGGTTGACTGGCTACTAAAGGACATTTCTACCACTTATTTTTCTGCACCAGGCTACTTCTGGGACTGCCGATGAAGAGGTGGTGGAAGCAGCAGAAGAGAGACAGTATCTTTCCTGCTTTCTGCATCTTTTAGTAGGAAGAAATGACCCCAGCATATTACTGGTAGGATGAGGAAACAGCTCATACTGTCATTTGCATTGATTGGTTACTTCCTCAGTGTAGAGCCACTCTTGGCCAATGTGGCCAAAATGTAAACTTCCATTGTCCCAAAGAAGTAACAGTGGTGGAAGAAGGAGAATTTACACTCTCACTTTTTTAATGTTTCATCACTTCCATCTCCTCACTGCCACACAAGGATGACTCCCTTCTGCCTGTTTTCAAGGCCAAGAAGATGCATGAAAGAGGAAACAACTCCACTTACAGAGTTTTTTCTTCTTGTTCAATCCTGGTCATTCTCGTGTCCCACAGCTGGGGAAAGAAGAATGCAGAGCAAATTTCAGTGTTCATGTTGACCCCAAAACTCTTTATTTCCTTTCCTGAGGCAAAGTTTGCATGTCTAGGGGTAACTGAGAAATATACCGAGGTATGCCTAAGGATGGTTTTATATGGGGGAGGATATTTGCATAAATATATTTTCATTTAATTGATGAAAGCAGCTTTACACAAAAGATTACTTAAGAGAACAAAAAATCTGCAAAAATGTATCAACTTCTCTGTTTTACTACCTCCCACAATTACCCACAAACATACATGAAATTCCTTTAGAGACCAACCAGACATATTGTACACATCTTATATACTCATATACTTATATACTCTTGTAAGAATACCAATCCTCCCGAGTGCATATACACACACCTTTCTTAATGTAAGTACTCTTTTCAAAGTTTATATTTATATGAGGATTTCACTCAGATGCTCAACATTGTTCTACAAATAAAACCCTTTTGATGTTCATGACGGCAGAGCTCAGTAGCAGCCTGGAGTTCTGTGACATCATGCTCTCCCACTAAACTTTACCCTGGTGGTCTCAATTTGATATGAATCTCTGATGGACATGTTGGCACAGCCCTCATTCCTGCATGGATTCCATGTTATCTTTTAAAATATCACTGTTTTTTTGTCCAAACTGGACTCAGGCACTTTGACTATTATTATTTTGGGCTTCTGGTGAATGACTACAGATGGTGTGGTTGTTACCAAGTTCCTGAAAACTTTTACCTTGTTTGTAAATGTGTGTTCAATCAGTAGTGATTACAATTTATCACATCCTGCAATTCCAAATCGACAGTATTATTAATATCACTAATGTAATGATTGAGTTAATACTTCCATTGATTTAAACAATGGCCATATTTACTTTGCAGATTAATGATGGGTTATCAAAGTTTTTGCCTACCAGCTAAAATTTGAAGAAGAAACAAAAAACTTATACAAAGTAGCAAAGAGATGCTAGTTATAGAATCTTAGGCATGAAAAGTGATTTTCTTCTGTACTTTAAGAGAAATAAACATTTTCTTACAGTTTAGAAAGTAAAAATTGTTATCAGAGTACCCCCAATTTCCTCTGGGAGTGTGTCTTACTCAAGCTGCTTCTCTTGTATGTTTCCTTACATTAGGGAGAAATTGCCATGCTAAGGATCTGGATTTCTATTTCCTGGGACTGTGCTCCTCAAATGAACTAGTTTGACAAGAATAATTTCCATTCTCAGTTAGGAAATGAAAGCATAGGGCAGTGTAATGAGCATGTGATTGAACTTTGCCAATAGCATAGACTTATTAGCTCTAACAATTTGCAAAACTACATTAATTTTTTCCTACCTCATGATATTTGCCCTCTAGCTCTTGAATTAGATTTTTTATCCAACTTCACAGATGTCATTTTGGTTTCAGACTTCGACATTTTCTAGAGGCTACATCTGGGAGCTACATTTACATTCTTAAAGAAGGAATTTTCATTTTTTAAAAAAATTCTGAGATAATTTTTAGGAAAGA
Source organism: Leptonychotes weddellii (assembly GCF_054177405.1). NCBI lineage: Eukaryota > Metazoa > Chordata > Mammalia > Carnivora > Phocidae > Leptonychotes > Leptonychotes weddellii. Next base: position 107,978,648 of record NC_138376.1, on the reverse strand, counting down.
GTTAGCCACAGTATAATTTAATATGTATTCTCAACTATTTAGAAGAGAACATTGATTACCACTATTAAAGAAATCTGTCTAAAAATAGCACTGCATAGAACACATCTTAATGGTCTCTCGGAAGTGTCAAATTTAGTCAAATGCATTCTAGTTTGGGCCATCACTATAAGCAATGTTTTTTAAATTCTCTAACCATGTTAAGGGAGAAGAAAAATCACTTGTGTTGATTTATAAAATCAAATTGCATCTAGTTCTGAGCCCCACTATCCTGGATAGCAAAAAAACTGTTGTGACTGGGGGGCTTGTGGTCCTATGTAAGAGTCTCTCCCCCTTAAGCCACCATGATCTAAGGCTGCAGGCAGCACCTCCAATCACAGCCTCTGCCTTCCTTATAGACATATTGACCTGGGACCATTGCCCAGGTCCCGAGGAAGAGTCCCTTAGGGGATTTTCCCCAGGCCATTCCTCCATCCATCAGGGTCCTGCCATCAAGCTGGTATTGCCAGGGAGACATGAACAGGCTATTGCCTATGTATTCTCCACCCTCTTCACTCCTCAGTAACAGCCGCAGTTTCTCACAGGTCAGCCATCTTCTGTTTATTCCACTCCTCTCAAAAGAGTCCCATCATCTTTCAGGGTTGGAAAATTCTGGCTGCCATCACAGTGAGTTTGGATTTCCAAAAAACAATAACAATAATAGCGAAGCTCAATAACAGTACCTGCTATATGTGGGCACTTCAAATACAATCACTTGCTTAATAATCACAACATGAAGAAAGATTTACCATTATTATATCCATTTTACAAATGAAACTATTGGGTCACAGAGGTAGGTGACTCATCATTTAGTCAGTAAGTGACACAGCCAGAATTCAAATTCATGCATTCTGGCCCCAGAGTCTATGCTCTTAATTTTTTTAAATTGGAGTTTATTCTTTTTTTTTTTAAGATTTTATTTATTTATTTGTCAGAGAGAGAGAGAGCACAAGCAGGGGGAGTGGCAAGCAGAAGGAGAAGCAGGCTCCCCACTGAGCAAGGAGCCCGATGCGGGACTCGATCCCAAGACCCTGGGATCATGACCTGAGCTGAAGGCAGATGCTTAACTGCCTGAGCCACCCAGGTGTCCCAGTCTATGCTCTTAGCTACTACTTTACACTGCTTGTCCATAAGACAATCTCTTCATCTTTTCCTAAGTAAGATAAGTAATCTGTGACTTTAGTCTATAGAAGCTTAATTGTACAGAGGTTGGGGGAAAAAAAAGATATGTCAAGGAAAATACTTGCCATACTTAACTCCTTCATGAAATACCTCCAGAAAAATGCAAACCACTGTTAAATTCTCAGTCAGGGGTGCCTGGGTGGCTCAGCCGGTTAAGTGACTGCCTTCGGCTCAGGTCATGATCCAGGGGTCCTGGGATCAAGCCCCACATTGGGGTCCTGGGATCAAGCCCCACATCAGGGTCCTGGGATCAAGCCCCACATCGGGCTCCCTGCTCCTGCCAAAAAGCAGCAGAGAGCCTGCTTCTCCTTCTGATCCTCCCTCCTCTCATGCTTTCTCTCACTCTCTCTCAAATAAATGGATAAAATATTTAAAAAAAAAAATTCTGAGGTTATTTTGCCATATATATGTATCTGAGGCCCTGCTGGTTAAACCTCAGTGCTGGTGTGAAACCTCCTTCTCCCTCCTCACAAGATATCAAGTGATGTCAATGCAAGAACTGCCACCCCTGTGCTCCAACCTACTTCCAATTATTCCTAAGCCAAACCAGGCAAAGGTAGGTGGAACAAACATCTGATTACTTTCCTCTCCTTCTTCTCTCATTACATCCTCCCTCTTTGCGCTACAATCCCTGGGAAGAACGCTTTCATTTCTCTATATTATAGCCACCTTCTATTCAAGATAACAAGCTTAACTTATACAGCTATTTTTTAGGTGATATTTTTGCAATTCAATTTTATGGCTGTGAAAATCTTACTTCCTAGGTAGATGATAAATGGATATTATAATAACTGTTCTTAGCTTTAATCCACAACTCCCATTCCTTGAAAAGCCAGAAAATTAATGTTCCAGTTATTTATGGCCATGTAACAAACCACCCAGATACTTAGTGATTTAAAACAACAATCATCATTTATTTTGCTCACAAATTTACAATTTGAGAAGGTGTTGGCAGGAAGGGCTCATCTGTGTTTTAGATTAAGTTAACTGGGGTAGCTCAACTGGGCCTAGTTGATATACTTCCAAGATGGCTTACTCATATGGCCATAAAGTTAGTACTCACCTGAGGCTATTGGTCAGGTATCTTAATGCCTTTCCATAAGGCCTTTCCAAAGAGCTGCTTCTTCCTCACAGTACAGTAACTGTTTTGCAAGGTAACAAAAGACAGTGGAAACTGCCAATGTCTAAAGTCCTGGGCCCTGCAATTGGCTAAGAGTCACTTCTGTTGTATTCTGTAAGTTGTGGGGAGGAGGGAGAGGAGGATTGGAAAGGAACATAGACTCCACCTCTTAACAGATAAAGTACAAAGAATCTGTGGCTTCCATTAACCAACCATAGTTAATTTAGTAATTTTTAATTACATTAAGTAATTCTTAGGCTTTTGCACTTAGTTACTGTTTAAAAGTAAATCTAGGGTCAGAACTTCTAGTGAAGATAGATTAAAAACAATAGAAAAACTATGAAACTATACAAAATTGTCAAAAACAGCCATCTAAGAGTTCTGAAAATCAACCAAGGGTAAAAAACAAATTAGAAAATGTTTATTTATGAAAAGCTGCTGACCATCCAGTAAGAAAAGTGGGAATGTGTAATGTTCCTGTTTGAGGTCATTCCCATCTCAGTATCGCACAGCTCAGATGGTGGGATACTGAGCAGAGCTGGCCATGAAAACCAGCAACTTTACTGTTGGTGTGGGCTGGCTTGTTTTTGAGCAGAAGGCAAAAACTCCCTTCTTGATTGCACTGCTAGGGAAAATAGCAAACTTGGGAGAAAAAGAACAGGAAAGCATACAGCCTTGCTAGCCTGAGTTGTAATTCCACTAGTAGAAGGCAGCAGAACAGGGACTAGAAATTTAATAGGGACATTCTTGAAATGAGGGAATCATAGGTGGACCAGGTAATTTCTCCATACATCCCTGGCTAAGGTGGCATGTACATGCAGAGGAGACCCATGAGGGCCCAATCTACCATACATTACTGCCTGATTTAGTCTGCATAAACACAAAGAAATGACCTTGGAGAGTCCATGCTCTGTACACATCCATGGCTGACAGAGAGGCTGTTTATTCATGCAAGAAAGACATAAGAAGGCCTAGCAAAAAGAAAGGATTGAACAAATTAGAAAAATGTCTGAATTTTGAAAGCGCTCACCAACCCACACAAAACTACATCAATAGATGGTAGAAGCCTTTTTAAGACCAGCAATTAAAAAAAAAGAAAAGAGAAAATAATTATAGCCATCAGGGAAAAAAATCAGAATCTAGAATTTCTTATATTATTTAAAATGTCTAGTTTCAAATGAAAAAAAAAATGAGACTTGCAATGGAACAGGAAAATATGACCCATATACAGGAATAAAAAAACAGTCAAAATAAAATAAGTCTGAGTGAGCCCAGATGTTGGATTTGGCAAATGGAGGTATCAAAGCCACTATTATGAATATATGCAAATTATTAAAACTTATTTAAAGAATTAAAGAAAAATATTTTGATAATGAACCAACAAATAATAAATTAAATGAAGAAATAGATTTTTTAAAATAAACAAAGCATAAATTTGAGAGTTGACACAGAAGAAAAAACAAGTGAACTTGCTGATAGATGAATAGAAAGTATATCCTAAAGAATAGAGACAAAAAGATTGAAGAAAATTTAATAGCTTCAAAGACTACCTGTAAAAGTACATCAAAATAACAAAATATTTGTAATGAGAGTCCCAGAAGGAGAAGAGAGAGAAAAAAGGTAAGAAAAATATTAGAAGGAATAATGGACAGAAATTTTACAAATTGAATTTAAAAATATTAACCTATAGATCCAAGAAGTTCAATGACATCCAGTTTGGATAAGCATAGATACAGAGCTAGACACATCATAATCAAACTGTTGAAAGCCAGAGGAGAAAAGGAAACCTTGAAAACAAAGGAAAAAACAACTCATCCCATACACAGAACAACAATAAAATTAATAGGTAACTTCTCAACAGAAACAATAATGCTGGAACTCACTGGAATAAAATATTTTAACCCCTGAAAGAAAATTACAGTCAACAAAAAATATATAACCAGAAATTCTATCCTTTAAAAATGAAGGCAAAATAAACAATTCAGATTTAAACAAAGACTGAGAGAAATAAATGCTACCTGACCTCCCCCGCAAGAAATTCTAATGGTTGAAGCAGAATCCACATGGAAAAGTAAAGAACACCAGAAACGCTAAAAATGTAGATAAATGTAAAATATCGCATAAAATATTCTTTCCTTTCTTCTCATAATTTCTTTAAAATATATAACATTATATCAAACAATAATTATTATACTTACAATACTCTATTTTGGGTTTATAACATATTTATATATAGCTAAAAATAATAGCACAAAAATGGTGAGGAAATAGAACTATATTAGAGGAAAGTTGCTACATTTTATTGGAATTAAGTTGCTATATTTTTTTGGAATTACATCACCTAGGTAGACTCTAAAGTTAAACGCATATTGTAATTCTTAGAGCAACTGCTTAAAAAGTAACTCAAAAGTATATTTAAACAATCATCAGAGCAATAAAATAAGACACTAAAAATATCTGTTAACACAAAAGGTAGAACAAAGGAACAAATATGACATTACATATAGAAAACAAACAAACAAAAGGCAGATACAGATCCAACCAGATTAATAATTACATTAAACATGAATCAACTAGCCACATTGCTCAAAACGCAGAGATTATTAGACTGGAATAAAAAGAGCATAGCATATATATATATAAGAGAAATAGTTCAGATTCAAAGATACAGATAGAATGAAAGTAAATGAGCTGCAAAAGATATACTATGCAAATTTCATAGTTTAAAACTTTATGTATCAAAGAGCTGGAATAGCAAAAAAAAAAAAATAAGAAATAATACTAGAAATAAAAAGGAACACTTCATAATAACAGAATGGTCAATACACCAGGAAGATATTATAATTACAAACGTGATGCACATAAAAGTCCCAGATTACATGTAGCAAAAACCAACAAAACTATAAAGAGAAATAGACACTGTACCAATTACAGTTGCAAATTTCAATATTCCATTCTCAAACTGATATAACAACATGGAAAATCATCACAGATAAAGAAGACTTGAATAACATTATTGACTAACTTGACTTAATTGACATTTATAAAACTACCTAAAACCAGCAGAATATTTTTTTTTTCTTTTCAAGAACATATAGAACATTCTCAGTAGAGACCATATGCTAGGACATAAAACAAGTCTCAATGAATTTAAAAGAATTAAAAAGCATTCAAAATATGTTTTACAGTAACAATGGAATAAAATTAGAAACCAACAATAGAAAAAATCTAGGGAAATATCTAAATATGTGGAAATTAAATTACACATGGTTCAAAGAAACCATAAAGGAAATTAGAAAATATTTTGAAGTGAATGAAAACAAAAACAATGTGTCATTTACATCAAAATTATGTGGGGGATATAAATCAATGTTTAGAGTGAATTTATAGCTTTAATACCTATTTTAGAAGAAAAAATGAAAAATCTCAAATTAATAATCTAAACTTTCTCCTAAGAAACTAGAAAAAAAGTGCTAATTTAATACAAAATAAGCAGAATGTGGTAATAATAAAGATCAGGGCAGAAAGTGATGATATAGAAAGAGAAAAACAATAAAGAAAATCAATGAAATAAAAACCTGGTTCTTTAAAGATTACAACATTGATAACTCTTTAGCTAGACTGGCCAAGAGAGAAAGAGAGGAAAAGAAAGAAAACAAAAATTACCCTGAATAGCCAGAAGAATGTTGAAAAAGAAAAGCAAAGCTGGTGGCATCACAATTCTGGACTTCAAGCTCTATTACAAAGATGTAATCATCAAGACAGTATGGTACTGGGGCGCCTGGGTGGCTCAGTCGTTGAGCGTCTGCCTTCGGCTCGGGTCATGGTCCCGGGGTCCTGGGATCGAGCCCCGCATCGGGCTCCCTGCTCAGCGGGAAGCCTGCTTCTCCCTCTCCCACTCCCCCTGCTTGTGTTCCCTCTCTCTCTCTCTTTCTGTCAAATA
>NC_138376.1:107962770-107972267 GCF_054177405.1 Leptonychotes weddellii | reverse complement strand
TAAATAAAATCTTAAAAAAAAAAAAAAGAGTATGGTACTGGCACAAAAACAGACACATAGATCAATGGAACAGAATAGAGAGCCCAGAAATGCACCCTCAACTCTATGATCAACTCATCTTCAACAACGCAGGAAAGAATATCCAATGGAAAAAAGACAGTCTCTTCCACAAATGGTGTTGGGAAAATTGGATAGCCACATGCAGAAGAATGAAACTGGACCATTTCCTTACACCACACACAAAAATAGACTCAAAATGGATGAAACACCTAAATGTGAGACAGGAATCCATCAAAATCCTTGAAGAGAACACAGGCAGCAACCCCTCCAACCTCAGCCGCAGCAAATTCTTCCTAGGAACATCACCAAAGGCAAGGGAAGCAAGGGCAAAGATGAACTCTTGGTACTACATCAAGATAAAAAGTTTTTGCACAGCAAAGGAAACAGTCAACAAAACCAAGAGACAACCAACAGAATGGGAGAAGATATTTGCAAATGACATATCAGATTAATGGCTAGTATCCAAAATTTATAAAGAACTTATCAAACTCAACACCCAAAGAATGATCCAATCAAGAAATGGGCAGAAGACATAAACAGACATTTCTGCAAAGACATCCAAATGGCCAACAAACACATGAAAAAGTGCTCAACATCACTCGGCATCAGGGAAATCCAAATCAAAACCTCAATGAGATACCACCTCACACCAGTCAGAATGGCTAAAATTAACAAGTCAGGAAATGACAGATGTTGGCGGGGATGAGGAGAAAGGGGAACCCTCCTACACTGGTGGGAATGCAAGCTGGTGCAGCCCCTCTGGAAAACAGTACGGAGTTTCCTCAAAAAGTTGAAAATAGAGCTACCGTATGACCCAGCAATTGCACTACTGGGTATTTACCCCAAAGAAACAAATGTAGGGATCCGAAGGGGTACATGCACCCTGATGTTTATAGCAGCAATGTCCACAATAGCCAAACTGTGGAAAGAGCCTAGATGTCCATCAACAGATGAATGGATAAAGAAGATGTGAGATATATATATATGTTATATCTCTACAATTATATATATAATGGAATATTATGAGCCATCAAAAAAATGGAATCTTGCCATTTGCAACGATGTGGATGTAACGCGGGTATTATGCTAAGCAAAATAAATCAGAGAAAGACAAGTATCATATGATCTCACTGATATGAAGAATTTGAGAAACAAGACAGAGGATCATAGGAGAAGGAAAATGAAACAGGACGAAACCAGAGAGGGAGACAAGAATAAGAGACTCTTAATCTCAGGAAACAAACGGAGGGTTGCTAGAGTGGAGGAGGGTGGGAGGGATAGGGTAGCTGGGTGATGGACATTGGGGAGGGTATGTGCTATGATGAGCGCTGTGAATTGTATAAGACTGATGAATCACAGACCTGTACCCCTGAAACAAATAATACGTTAATAAAAAAAAAAAATTACCAAAATCATTTAGGAAAGAAGGGACATTGTTACTGACTCTGCAGAAATTAAAATATAGGGTAATATGAACAACTCGATATCAATAGATTAAACAATTTATGTATTTAGGGACAATGTCTTAGAATGACACAATTCTCAAACTAACTAAAGAAGAAACAGATAATCTAACTAAATCTATAACCAGTGAAGAAATAAAATTAATAATTACAAATTTTCCACACAAAAAAGCTCAGACCCAGACAGTTTCAGTCATGATTTCTATCATATAGCTTAAGAGAAAATAATATCAACTTTACAGAAACACTTTCTAAGAATATAGAGGAGGAAATACTTCTCCATTCATTCTATGACCCAGAAACATTCTGATACCAAAGCCAGAAAAAGTCATCACAAGAAAACAGCAGGCCAGCACATCTCATGAACATGAACGTATAGAACAACCCATTAGAAAATGCTAGCAAACTAAATCCAGTAACACTCTAAAGGATGACTAGTAAGCACATATAAAGACACTCAACATATAAAGATACTTTACATTTTGAAAATGTAAATTAAAACCATAAGAGATACTACTACATACCTACTAGAGTGGATATAATCAAAATAACACAATATCAAGTGTGGGCAAATGTATGAAAAAGCTAGAAGCCCCATATGTTGCTGGCAAAAACAGTTTAGCAATTTCTGAATAAATTAAACATAAACCCATGCCATTTTAATCAGCAATTCCACTCCCAGATATATACCCAAGAGAAATGAAAACATATGTCCATGTAAATACTTGTGCATGAATATTCATCGCAGCCCTATTCATAATAGCCAAAAACTGGAAACAATCGAAATGTCCATCATCTGACAAATAGATAAAGAAAATGTGTTATATCTATACAATGAATACTCTTCAGCAATAAAAATAAAGAATTATGGGGCGCCTGGGTGGCTCAGTTGGTTAAGTGACTGCCTTCGGCTCAGGTCATGATCCTGGAGTCCCGGGATCAAGTCCCGCATCGGGCTCCCTGCTCGGCGGGGAGCCTGCTTCTCCCTCTGACCCTCTCCCTCTCATGTGCTCTCTGTCTCTCTCATTCTCTCTGTCTCAAATAAATAAATAAAATCTTTAAAAAAAAAATAATAAAGAATTACTGGAACATCTACAATATGAATTATGTCTAAAAATTATGCTAATTGAAAGAATCGAGACACAAGAGACTACATATTGTATAATTCAACTTATGTGAAATTTCCCCGAAAGACCATAGGTGAATCTGTAGATACACAAAGCAGTTTAGTGGTTACATGGGGATTGAATGCAAGTATGTAGCAAAGAAAAATTTGGTATGGAGAAAATTTTCTTAAACTGGATTGTGGAGGATTTCTCAGCTTTATAAATTTACTAAATATCATTCAATTGTACACTTGTAATGGGTATATTCTGTGGCATGTAAATTATACTTCAATAAAGTGGTCTTAAATAAAGCAGGTTGATTTTCCTTCCCTCCAAACCTCTCATTTTTCTTCCCCAATTAGCATATCAGTACTTTGTAGTGGGTGTAGATGACACACAGTCTACAGTAATCCCACATTGAAATTCATTGAAAGTATCTATGTTTCATTAAGATCACTGTCAGCCACCTTTTGTGTTCTCATCTGCTGAAATGCCTGCTGACCCATAGGCCTTCAGTCACATGTTAACATTGCCATCTTTGGGGAGCAATATTTTTGTCTATAATTTTCTTACAGATTTTCCAATGAACATTCCTCAAATCATAATGAACACAAATTTTTGTTTTAGACTCTGCTTTTAGGGAACCTGGCCTCTTAGCCCTGATGCCCCATGCATTGTTCTGTATTTACTGACCCTATTCTGCTGTTAGGTGGGGTGCATTTGTAAATTTCCCCACAAAGATTTCCAGATAGGACATGACTTTCTGCAATTTCTAACCTACTGTTATTGTACTATGTTGCTGTGGAATAATTGTCTACGATGCTTGCTGTCTTCCCAAGCTTCATACCAACCTTCACTCAAAGAATGGGACAAAAATTCACTCTATCCTCAATTCCCAGTATCCCATGAATGGAAATATGAGGAAGCAGTGCATTCTAATCTAAATATAGACAATCCTATCTCTAACTCTTGATTATTCTCCAGAAATCTCTTTATATTGGCCTTAGGAACCAAGTTTTCTTCACAAATCTTTGTCTTTATTTATTTTTTAAGATTTTATTTATTTATTTGACAGAGAGAGAGACATTGAGAGAGGGAACACAAGCAGGGGGAGTGGGAGAGGGAGAAGCAGGCTTCCTGCCAAGCAGGGAGCCCGATGCGGGGCTCGATCCCAGGATCCTGGGATCATGATCTGAGTGGAAGGCAGATGCTTAACAACTGAGCCACACAGGTGTCCCACAAATCTTTGTCTTTAAAAGCCAAGTGTATAGCATCATTGTTCTTTGGTTTGGGAAGATTCTTTCTCTATTTGGACAGTAATAAGCCTGAATTGATGGGAATAGAGACAGTTTGTGACTACAAAGAAAGTATGGGATTAAAAAACACCTTGATTAATATCAAAATATTACCCTATTACATATGCTGTGATCATATTCATATATATTGTAGATAGTTTATTGTATGTAATTTATGGTATATAATACATTATAATTATCATTTTGAGTCTTATTCCAACCTCCATAAGTCTAATAATTACAATTTGGTGATATTTTGGAAGACCTCCCATGATACTTAGCAAGTTTTTAAATGAATACACATACTGATTGTTAATTTACTGAGTTGACAATATTCTGAATGGTCTTACATTTTTGTTTCCTAGGAAAGTGAAGTTCAATAAATTGTCATTATCATTCTCTTTCTTTTAGTACTGTTAAAGTACACTGAGACTACCATATAGAATAATTTATTGAGATAAGATAATGTAATAAAAACTGCAGAAACTTTGAAGGCAGATAAAATCTTGAGTCCCAATCCTGGCTCTTCTGCTTTTTGCCAATGGCAAAACTTCTATTTTGACTTCTTGAAGTGTTATGTATTAATGAGGAGGGGTTGTTTTGAAAATTAAGTATGATAAATGCATAGGGAAGCCCAATATAAAACATAAAGCACTTTAAACATGTTAATAGAATGGGATGAATTTAAAAGGATGCATTAAAAAGACGCATGAATGGGATAAACGAGGGCCAAATTTCAAGTTTGAAAGTGTGAGAGAGAACACAGAGAGCAAGAGAGACAGAAAGGAGAGAGACAAAGAGGATGGAAAAAGACACAAAAAGAGGAGACTAAGAGACAGAGAAAGAGTTTTATTCTCCCATCTTTATTTCAAAAGAGGAGAAAGGGGCAAAAAAGAAGGTGATGTCAAGAGAAAGGCAATCAGAAGCTTTTCCTTTTTCCCTCTTCTTTTAATTCTTTCACATTCTCTGGATGAGCTGAGCTGTCAGAAAATTGAGAGCACACAATGAACAAAATCAGAGAGACTAGAAGCCGAGCATGAAATAAAGGACCAGAGAGAGGTTGAATGTGTGATGGTTAATTTTATGTGTCAACTTGACTGGGCCATAGGGAGCTGAGACACTTGCCAAGATATTTGGTCAAGCATTCTCGGTATGTCCTTAAGGAAGTTTGGGGATGAGATTAACATTCGAATTAATACAGTGAGTAAAGCAGATTGCTCTCCCCAAGGCAGGTGGACCTCACCCAACCAGTTGAAGGCTTGAATAGCACAAAAAGCAGACTAAGAAGGAAGTTCTCTGGACTGACTGCTTGAGCTGGGACACTGGCTTTTCTAGGACTTCCAGCTTTCCAACTGCAGATCTCGGGACCTTTCAGCCTCATAGTCAGATGAGCCAATTCCTTACAACTATATATATATATATATGTATATATATGTATGTATATGTATATGTATGTATGTATATATATTCTGGTTCTCTGGAGAAACTTGACAAACACAGTAATACAGATAATGAAGAATACAGGGGCTAAAAGTTACACAGTAGGTATGTATGGAGGGCCACATGGTATAGCCGAGGGAATGGATGTGCTTGAGTTCCTGCCTCTGTTCTTTACCAACTGCTGGGAACACCTATTGCTAAGATGTGATTCTGGCAATAACACTTGGGAAGACTGGAGAAAAGAAGTCAGCCAAGGCCATGGACACATCAACTTACTCATGCAGCTTCAATTTCCTTCTAGGCAAAAGAGCAGCTGGCTGGGAGAACTAAAGATGATGTGTGTGCAGGGCCTAGCACATATTAGGTACTAAATGAATCATGCCTCTAGTTATCTCAGTGTGCAAAAGAGAAAACCTTCTCTACCACGCCAGCCAGGATAAACAAAATGAGATACTTTGGGAAAAAAATTGTGATTTTAAGTTTTCAGATTCCATATCCATCTGTAGGCATAATCATTTTTGCACTTTTATTGTTGTTACTAAACTTTATATTTTCTTGTACTAAGAGGGCCTGCAAAGGCTGAGAATGAAGGCAGATGAGGCTGTCCAAAATAATGGGTAGCTTCTAGTACATGCAACAGAATCCTGCCAAGCAGTGTGAAATTCCTAAAATAATAATCTGCATTCCCACTACTGTGGAAATGGAAATATTTATTGTTGTCATTATCACCACTATTATCATTAACGCTATTTACTGAATCCCCTGCAGGACCAATTAATCACTAAGGGGATGAGGTGGTGTGAGTTTCATGTCAGTATGGCTCTACTTGAAGGAGTCCTAAGCACTTTCAGCTTCAATCTCATCCAGGCTGAACTCATAGCCTCTCACCACCTGCCTGGCTGTCTTATCTTGCATAGCTGTGAAACCGTTGGCTCAGTTTCCCAAACTCAAAACCTCAGCCTCATTATGTACTCATCCATCTCTGTCTCTTCCCTGTCTTCTCAGATAGTCAATACCTGTTCTTGTCCATCACACCTGCTGAGTCTTCTAAATCCCTTCTCTCTGCTCCCTGTCAGCTGAGGCCATCTTATTGCAAGATCTGAATTAAGAAAAAGCCTTAATGGTCTTTCCACTGTCAACCTTTAAGGAAGAGATCTCAGGTTAAGGATTCTTGTCCCAAATAGTGCTGTTTTAAAAAAAAATTAGAAACTTGAAAGCCAGCCCATAATATGACTTTGGGATACTCAAATGACAAGGAACTCTTTGAATTTGCCATATCTTCAGTTACATTTTTTTCTTATAGGGGAACTAGTCAATCCTTCCACCATACCCCCTTTAACTTTGCATTTTTCTTTTTTTCAACAGTCATTATATTCCACTTTAAATATTTATCCTGGTCATCACTCTGTACACTCTAAAAGGCAACCACTATGAGTCTGTTTGAACACCTAGAACCTTGGATAAACCATAACAATATCTATTATAAATAGCAATTGAAAATTTTTGCCTTAGACAAAAGTAATATTCGTGAAAGAAATGGCAATGCAATAACTCTTGTGTCAAGAAAATATATAAATATGCCACTAATCAAAGATCTGGGATTGAAGGCAGTGTTGGCAGTCCCAGAAGATAAGCAGAGAAAATGCTTGCCAGACTACTCCAGAGTACTAGTCTGACAGGGATGATATTTTCCTCAAACACATCATGAACCAGGGATAACTGTAATTATTAGGAGAGATTCCACCTCTGTAGACACCTTTAAGAGTCTCAGTTTACCAAAGGGGAAAGAGAGAAATTATCTCTTCTCCTTACAATCTGTTTCAGAAGTTTTGAGGGAAACTGGAGCAGATGCTGTGGGCATCTTGCCCATATATGGCAATCCTCACACTATAGCTGGACTTGCAGCTACGAGCACCTGCATCTCTGTGCCAGAGGGCTTTCCCAAGCTGACAAAACTTGCTTTGCCCACCTGTGCAGTATTCTAGATATGTTTGTGTATTACCTTCCCCTGAGAGTAGACTTCAAGCAGTTAGTGACAAGAATTGGTGTATAACTACCCCAGCAACCTTATCCCTTCGGGAGACCAACTCTGAGGTGTATGTTCTGTGCTAGCTTTCAGGGTTTCCCCGGCAGGATTGAGTTCTGGTGGACCACAGTGTAGGAACCTTGGTAATGTACACTTCAGGGGCTGCTCTCCTCTATTGTCTCACTTCCCCATTCTCCTACCACTGCTTTCTTCTCTTCCCAGATAAATTACTTATACACTACTCTGTATGTAAAGATCCATTTCTGAGACACACCAAACCAAGACTCTAACTGTCCTGTCCACCAAAATAAGAACTGATGCATAAATCAGAAATAATGAAAACTCCAGGATAAATTCATCATTGAATTCAATTCAGCGATTATTGAGCATATACTATATCAGAAACTGTGCAAACATGAATAACACATAAACTCTGATCTGAAAGAGATCACTAATTTCAAAATAGACAATTACTGGATTTTTTTTTTTAAAGTACAGTGACCAGTAAATCTAGAAAGAGATATCACATCCAAAACAGAGAGCATCAAAACTTACTCAGTGTGGGGGTGTGGAGTAATGGAAGGCTTACCAAGAAAAAAAAACACTTGATCTAGTTTTCCTAGACAGAAGTAGAAAGGGGAATATTAGACAAAAGGAACATTATGCACAGAACAACATGTTACAGTCTCCCCCATCACAAGGATTTGGGAAGACCTCAGAGAGTTTGGATGGAAGAGTGGTTAAGAGTATGACCCCTGAAACCAAAATGTTCAAGTCCTAGCTTTACTACTTATTGTTTGTGTGACCTTGGGCAAAACAATTAATCTCTATGACTCAATTTGTTCATCTATAAAATGAAGTTTCCTACCTCTCATTTCTTTTTTTTTTTTTGTCATTTAAAAAATTTAATATAAGTAAAAGCTTTAGAGTAGTAACAGCATATAAGAAGTACTGAATAAATGATCATTGTGATCTAATATCATGGCTGATTAACTCACCAGGAAAAGAATAAGAGATAAAGCTTACAAAAATGACAGGAGACAAACCATGCTGGGTCTTATATTCCAAGGTCGGGAACTCTTTCTTCATCTTTGAAGCCAAGGGTGAGCAAATTATGTATGACTCACTAGCCAAATTCAACCTAGCAACAGTTTTTGTAATTAAAGTTGTATTGGAACATAGCTACAATCAATTTGTGTATTGTCTATGACTATTTTTATGCTACAAAGGGACAGTTGAGTTGTTGCAACATACTATATGGTCCACAAAGTCAACAATATGGTATTATCCAAGAATTATTCAGGAAGAATATGTTCCAAGACCCCCACCTGAAACTATGGATAGTACTGAACCCTATATATACTATGCTTTTTCCTATCCATACATACCTATGATAAAGTTTAATATATAAATCAGTCACAGTAAGAGATTAGCAACAATAACCAATAAGAAAAGAACAATTATAACAATATATTGCAATAAAAGTTATATGAATGTGGTCTCTCTCAAAATACCTTATTGTACTGTACTCACCCTTTTTCTTGTGATGGTGTAAGATGATAAAATGCCTACAAGATAAGATGAAGTGAGGTGAATGACATAGATATTGTAACATAGCATTAGGCTTCTATTGACTTTCTGGAGATCTGTTGGGAGAATCATCTGCTTTTGGACAGTGGTTGACCATGGGTAACTAAAACCACAGAAAGTGAAACAGAAGATAAGGGGAAACTCCTGTATTTACTATCTGGCCTTTTACAAAACAAATAAACAAACACAAAACACAAAACTGCCACCTCCAGCTATAGATGAAAGGAAATGACACGCAGAGAAAGGGTAAGTAGTATAGAGCAAAAATCTGCACGCAGAGTTGGATGGCCATTCCACGGGTCAAGATTAAAGTTTATGAGGTTAATAAAGCCAAATTTCATAGTGTCAAAGAAGGAAGGGTTTGGTATATAGATGAAAGAGGCACATATTAGGAGTTGATTAAGAAAGGGTAGAATAGGGGGCGGAGCAAGATGGCGGAGGAGTAGGAGACCTGGATTTCGTCTCCTCTCAGGAATTCAGCTGGATAGGGATCAAACCATTCTGAACACCTACAAAC
>NC_138376.1:107924741-107962270 GCF_054177405.1 Leptonychotes weddellii | reverse complement strand
CTCGTGCTCTCTGTCTCTCATTCTCTCTCTCTCAAATAAATAAATAAAATCTTAAAAAAAAAAAAAAAAGAAAGGGTAGAATAAATGTTACAAACTTGCAGGCTTCAGGGCATGTTTACCCTATAGATAAGTTTTGTTTATTCCATGGTGTTCATACATTTTAAATTTGTTGTCAATATTTAAAATATAAATATATCACTAATAAAACCTGAATATCTGGCTTCTTTGGAAAAACTGGAAGATATGGCAAAAGTGTTCTTACAGACCTGAATGGCAGAACTTTCTTTAGCTCCAGAGCAGCTGACATATTTAGCAAATTTAGGTATTTGCTTTCTAGTTCATCACATCCTCCATTATGTTATACTGTATTACAACTGGGTAAGCTTCATTCACACTATAAATGTATGAGTCTGAGTCCTCTAAGATTTGAGAGTGCTACGTCCTGCCACTTATGGCCACAGGGCATGGAGTATGGGAGAAGGATCAGTTTTTTTCTCAAAACAGCTATAGCAGAAAGAGTGGCCTTGCAAGACAGCCAGATTTTGGTAAGAACAAAGGAGGGTAGAATACTGAATGAAAAAGTTGAGGTATAAAGTCAATTTATTTATGAACGAATAGAAGTTTATGATGGCAGAGAAGAAAAATGTTTAGGAGCAATTGCATGGAAAGTCAAGGGGGGAAGAGGCCCACAGCAGGGTCAAGATAACTGAATAGTTAGATTGGTAGTCAGAAACATTGAACTTTGGTTGATGCATGAAGTTGACTAGGATGAAAGCCATAGAAGAAACTGATTGGCCTCGAAGTTCCCACCTTTCTTGTAAAGTTGCTGTGGTGTTAGAACCAGTTGTGGGTAGATTTGGGATGGTGCTGTTAAAATTTGTCTTCAGGGCTCCTAGGTGGTGCAGTCAGTTAAGCGTCCAACTCTTGATTTCAGCTTTGGTCGTTATCTCAGTGTTCTGAGATTGAGCCCCACATCGGGTTCCAATCTCATCAGGGAGTCTGGTTAAGTTTCTCTCTCCCTCTCCCTCTGCTCCTCCTCTCTCTCTCTCTCTAAAATAAAATAAATAAATCTTTTTAAAAATTTTGTCTTCAAAGATGCTGCCTACAAATCTGTCCAAGTTATTTAGAACTGCCCTCAGGTTAAGTCAGGGCCAAGGTGAGGTCTCTGTCAGGGAAGCCCTAAGGAGAAGTACTGAACTGATTCAGTTACACATGTCTGTTTTTGCTTCAAACTCTAAGATCATGTATTTCTAATATCTTTAGAAATGGAGGAGGAAAAAGTCAACTAAAACCACAAGTACCTTAGAAGGAAGCCTCAATCTCAGGACTCTTGTGTTTCTTAAAGAATAGACAATCCCTCCTTTTCACTGAGCACCTTGTGAACACTGAACAGTTGATGGCCTTTGGGTATGGGAAAGCATTGCCCCTAAGTACCTGGACATGTGGGTCATCTCACCCCACATCCTGGCCCTCCATGTGCCTTCTTCTATTTTTCTTTTATTTTTTTCCTCCATTTTCTGTCCTTTTTCTCTCAGGAGTTACTTATCTATTAAAAAAAAGAAATATAGTGAATGGCAAAATATCATTAAAACCCTTAGCCTTTTCAATATCTATTATTACCTTTTTCACCGTAACAGAAAGAAACATTTCCTTGGTCCTGTGTAATGTAATATTCCCTCCCTCATATTCTTCAGTGCTTGTCCTAGAAAATCCTATAAAGTCTTCTTTTATTCCATTAGCTGTTAGGAATAGCCATGAGGGAATGTCACCTGTCACCCACATCCACCCAGACACTGAAGGAGAGGAATCAACCTTAAAGAAGAAGAAAGGGCCAAGGTCCTGAACGACTTCCTAGACAATAGCTTAAACTACATGCTTGAGATGAAAGGATATTTTCACGTCTACATTCTCATTAGAAGATGATTCTTTATTCAAAATGGAATATTTTACATTTCAAAGAGAAAAATGAAACTGCACGAGGTGTAGATAACAGATTCCAACAGTGATGAAGTTTGGTAAATAAATTCACTTAAATTTCTTCTCCAAGGAATTATCAGTGGGGTAGGGAATAGAGAGAGAACAGGCAGTATTCCAAGAAATGGTTATAAATAGATAAGAAAAGTAAAACAATAGGAACCCACATTCAGTTAAGTGAAAGATTATAAAATATTGCATAAAGTGATCTTTCTCTTCTGTACTAAGATTCATTCTAGTCTCTGCCCTGGGAGAAAAGTCTGCTTGGAAATAGATAAGTAACAATTATGGAGGACTTTTCAGAAGTTAATGCACATGGCTCTCTTCAGTGTTTTATAAAGTTGATTTCCCACCAAGTTTTAAGAAAGGAGGAAGGAAAAGATGAGACAGGAAATACGAGTCCCTAATGATTTCTCTTTTGACCCACAAATACAAGTGGAGGATGAGAAAACACAAAGTACTGCTCAAAGTTAAATGATCCTAGCTCAAACTTCTGCTAGAATTAGAAGTTCTTTACTTAATGGGAAAAAATGAAAACTGTGGGTTTATATTTAGTCTTCTTAAAGCCAAAAGAGCCTAGGAATATGGTTTATTTTTTTCTTCCCCTTTTTCTCTCTTTTTTTCCTAAAAAGATGACTGAGATCTATGATTTTTATTATAATATTATATATGTCCTCCTTATCCTCTTATGGGCATAGAAAAAATACTCCACTGATAAAGGGTTGATCCAGTTCTTCCTTTCTTTAGGAGTTTATGGAAAGAAGTCTACCTTATGATACAAAATTTGCTCTCTCTGTCTTATAAGTCAAATTAAAAATTGTGTTTTATGTGTGTTATTGTCCTCTTAAACATGAGGAATCCAAGAAATCAAAACAGCCACTTATTTTCTCCACTAGACACAGAGGTGAAGATCCAATGGTATGTCACAATCTGTTGTGAGCTCTGTTGCAAGTAATTTGTTACTATTAATAGCTCAAAGTTTGCAAATGATTTACTTTTGTTTGTAAGTTAGAAAGAAGTCAAGGTTATCCTGAAATAACTCTCACTCAGCTGCATTCTGATATCCTTCTCGGAGTGAGAGGGAAGGGGGTGCTTTATAACTAGGATGCCAGTGAGTGAATGTCACCCACTGTTTGTTTTCAGAGGTAAAAACGTTGAAACCACTTCATTAGACTGAGGGCAGACAGCAAAATAAGCTATAGATATTGAAAGCAAGGTGCCATCTGAAAGTTAAACTAGAAAATCAATGCAGGATGGATGTGATCAGAGATATGTAAAGCCATTAAGAATAAGGTGTGTGGGGCCATGCACTGGAGAAATTCTAGGCATCTCTCTTGGGATGAGTGCATCAGGCCCAAAGCCAGTAAATATTTGAAAGGTTCAATGCTCCTTGGTCTGAATGCCATACTCAGAAAGCTGAGTCTTATTTGATTTTATATGTTTTTTTTTCTTTATTCAAAGAGTGTGAGTATCCAAGAACTTGACATTTATATTTTATTATAAATTTAAAAACTACTATTCTGGTCTTAACAACAAAATGAAATGTAATGACACTGTTTTATTCCAGATCCTGTGCTAGGCACTAAGTTTACAAAGAGTCCTTAAGAAAGAATCTTCTTCTTAAGGAATTTCCCTTGTGAAATTAATTAATGTGAGTTTGTTCCTGAAAGGTTAATATACTTCCTCTATGTGCTCAGAAAATCATATTTATGAGCCTACACCGTCGAGGAACAGACTGGATCGTGGTGATTTCAGCAAGTGAAATAGCATCTTATGAAGCCTCATGAGGACCAAACACTGATCTCAAATGAAAAAAATCCCACATCATAATTCTCTTTGTATATATATAAAGTTTAAGTCATCATGGGAAGTCCTTGTCACGGTGCTAAAACTCAGACAATCCAAGTCCACTACTTATTAGCTTTGAGGAGGGTAAATAAGTTAACATATTTGAGATTTAGTTTTCTTATCTACAAAATAAGGTTAATCATTCTTCCTTTACTCCACACAGATGTTATAAGGATGGCACAGGAGGTCAGAAGCAGGAAACCACTCTCCCTTCACAACAAAGGTGTGCCAGGCACGGCATTAGGCAGTTTCCCCATGTCCTCTCCATTACCCCTCGCAGCAAACCTCACTTTAGGTTTCATTCCCTTAAAAGTTGACTCTGTCTCGGCCCGCAGGGTCCATGCTCTCCCTCACCCTGCCCGTATAACACCTGAGGCAAGTCTGCAAAACCACCTTGAACATTGCAAGTGATTCGATTTTATTATTACCACCCAAGTCTGTGTTCTAAGAATGAAGATGTCCCCTAACTCGCTTACTCTGCTCCTTTGCTCATGGCAGTTTTTCTACTGGGAAGGTTCTTTTCTTTTTTACCTATGACTAATTCTTACCCATTACTCAAAGTTGACTATACTTCTCTAGGCAACACTGATCTTTCCTTCCTATAAAATCTGATATATCTATACTATTTCACTGTTTCATGCATTTAATATGTAGTATTTCAGCCATTATTTCACATGTGTCTCAGCTCCTCAGCTAGAATGTAATTCCCTTTGAGGAGAAGAATGTCTTGGAACTTGTCAAGCGCCATGCCATTTTGGGACCATGCCATTAAAAACATAGGTTTTCAAATACAGTTGATATCAATATATTAAAACAAAGTATAAGACAAAGACTGAAAAAGTGGTAACTAAAATAGCTAATCTTTTTTTTTTTTTTTTTTAGAGAGAGCGAGTGAGTGAGAGTGGGTGGAGGGGCAGAAGGAGAGGGAGAGGGGAAATCTTAAGCGGGTTCCACACCTAGCATAGAGCCCAACGTGGGGCTCAGTCTCACTGAGATCATGACCTGCTCCGAAATCAAGAGTCAGATGCTTAACTGACTGAGCCACCCAGTGCTCCAGTTTAATCTACTTTTAAAAGCAATTTAAACATTCAACCCATCTTTGTTCCAAGAAAAGATACATCCTTTTTTACAATCTTTTTCTCATGTTTAAAATGATGTAATATGAAGAAAAGAAAAAACTATGTCATTGCCTGAAAGGAACCACTGTTACTATTTTTGTGTATCTCCCTACTTTTTTCTATTGTGGCTATATTTATAAAACCTGAATTTAAAGAAGAGGCTTAAATGATAAGAAATTTTATTTTGTTATATTTTTTTACTTATAATCTATAGATAATATATTCCATATTATTATATAGCTTCTCATTGCATCGTGTTAATATGAAAATACACCATGCATTTATTAGTTTCATGTTTATTAATTTGTTTCACATTTATTTTTGTCAGTTCATTGACTGAGCTCTTCCCCTGGTTCTCCATTTCCCATCACCACAGCAACAATTGTCAGATTATTATATACCCTTCAGAGTTAGTCTGTGGATATAGAAGATAACTATAGAAGTCTGTGTATCCATTTAAAAAAAAACAAAACAAAACAGTAATGGAGTCATACCTTATATACCATTCCTTACCTTGCCTTTTCATTCAATAATGTATTTGGGATATTGTTCCATATCAGTACATGTAGATTTGTTCACATTCTTCTAAATGGCTGCATAGTATTACATTGTATGGAGATAGCATGATTTATGTAATCAATCCCTTATCTACTAAATGGAATATTTCTTGGACTTACATGATTGGCTACATATCTATACTTTATTCCAAATAATTCCTCATATCATCCTTTCTATCAAGCCTCACTCCCTTTCCCCCCCAGGGGTTTCTTCTGGAGCCCTTCATTCCTGGATTTCTGTCTGAATTGATTGCTCTCTATGCCATGTACCAAGCTGCCACACTGGTACTTCCTCCTGAAGTTAACTCTTTTATAGATACTGTAATTTGCTCTTCCTTAGTTATTCCTTCATTTTGCTGCAGCACATTCTCCAATAGCTAGCTACCTAAGAAAGTACCTTTGGATCATTAAATGTCTAAGGTATTTATTTTGCCTTTGTATTTATTTTGGTTGGATATAGAATTCCATACAGAAAATAGCTTTCACCCAATTTTTCAAGGTTTGGATGGAACTTCGGTGACTTCTAGCATCCAGAGTAATTATTGGGAAGGTCAGGGCCCTTCAGAAACTAGTATATTGATCCCTTCCCCCTCTTGGTTAAGTCTGTAAATATACTTTTACTATTTTCTATTTTCCAAAGTTGTGTTGCAATTATTTTCCAATGACATCCCATATTCTGTTTTCTTTGATAGAGTTCATTCATTATTCCCAGGGGAACCCGGGGGGGAAAGAGACCATAAATACATGTGTCAGTCCACCATCTCCATCCCTAAAGCCCTGTATTTAACTACTGTGCTTCTTTTCTTCTTTAATTAATTTAATTTTATTATGTTATGTTAGTCACCATATAGTACATCATTAGTTTTTGATGTAGTGTTCCATGATTCACTGTTTTCGTATATTGTGCTTCTATTGACTACTTAAGAAGTTTCTAGTTTTTCAGTTTTATAAACACTTGAACATCTTCATGGCTAAGTAGAAGTCATAAGTATTTCTTAGGTTATACTAAATTTCAAATTTTCAGATAAAAGTTTTTACAAATTTTCTAATGCATTTGATAAACATTGCCAAGTATATGCATTTCCCTTTGCTGCATAACAGCTTACTACAAACTACGCAGCTATCCCTGTTTCCAGGAGTCAGGAGTCTGAATATGGCTTAACTGGGTCCCCTGCTCAGGACCCCACAAGGCTGCAATTCAGGTGGTGCTCAGGGCGTCATTCCCATCTGAGGCTCAGGATCCTCTTCCAAACTGACATGACTGGCAGAATTCATTTCCTTGCAGCTATTGAACTCATGGTAACTTATTTCTCCAAAGCCAAGAGGAAATGGGATATCTGATCTCAGGGAAGGCCTAAGCCTTCTTTTAAACTAACTGGGGACCTTGATTCCATCTTGAAAATCTCTTTACCTTGGCCATATAATATAACAGAGTATGAAAATGACTGCTACCATATTCATAGGTCTGTCCCATGCTGAAGAGAGGGAGATTATTCAAGACATGAATACCTGGAAGGACATCAGAGAAGAAGGGGATGGACCTTGTGGGCCATCTCAGAATTTTGCCTACCACACCAAGTTACCCTAAGAAAAAGCTATGTATTACTATATTTCAGTCTCAAAATCATTTTAACTGGGGCGCCTGGGTGGCTCAGTCATTAAGCGTCTGCCTTCGGCTCAGGTCATGATCCCAGGGTCCTGGGATCAAGCCCCACATCGGGCTCCCTGCTCCCCGGGAGGCCTGCTTCTCCCTCTCCCACTCACCCTGCTTGTGTTCCCTCTCTCACTGTGTCTCTCTCTGTCAAATAAATAAATAAAATCTTAAAAAAAAAATCTTTTTAATTAACTACATAAAAATTCAGACAAGCACAAGAACTATTTACCCCCAGTACATTTATTCTGATTTTTCTGCCTTCCTATGTAGGTTTTTACTACCCATGCAGCAAAATTTTGACAAACCTCTATCCATTACTTTCCTTCTGTTTGCCATGACTTTTCAATGACCCTATTTAATTCTTAAATAAGATCCTATTCATTTTGCAAAAAGTAAAGAAAAAAACAGTGGAATTGTGTCTAGATTATTACCAAAAATGTAATTAGACATTAATATGTTTCCAGGAATCCCGTTAGTCAATGAATATTGGGAAAGAATAAGAAAGTAAGCCAAAGTCCTTGGTTTTGAGGTGCATCTAGCCCATGATGAACAGTGAGTGGCAAGTATAACAAGTATTTCGATTAAAATAAAAAATTCCTGGGGAAAAAAACTATTTATTTATTTATTTATTTATTTATTTATTTATTTATTTTGGAGGGGGGCAGAGGGAGAGAGAGAATCCCAAGCAGGCTCCACACTCAGCCCAGAGACTGACGTGGGGTTCCATCTCACAACCTTGAAATCATGACCTGAGCTGAAATCAAGATCTGACACTTAACTGACTGAGCCACCCAGGCACCCTGAGAAAAAACTTTTTAAACATGAAACCAGCAGAAGCTCACAAAGGAAAAAAATGATGAATTTCACTGCATAAAAAGTAAGCCCCTAGTTTTGAAAATAAAAATATATCAGTGAAGACAGTTGGAAATTATGTGTAAAAAATATATATGCATGATATATAGATATAAAAATACACACACTTAACAAATAAGTAAAAACATAAATGCATAAACAGGAAAAATTGTAAAGGATATGCATCCAAAATTTAAGGAAAAATACAAATAATAAATACTTGAGAAGCTATTCTACTTCATTGGTAATTAAAGAGATACAAAGACAATATTTTCATTTTTCAAAATAGACAATTTTACAAAATATTATCACCAAGTTCTGGCGAGGGTGTGACAAACTAGTCTGTACTACATATCGTGTGGAAGAATAAATTGAGCCACCTTTTTTAAAAGGAATTTGTTAATATTAAGCAGAATGAAATATCTTCATACTTTGATCCTATAATTCCACAAATGAAAAAAAAAATTGGAAGGAATTGAAGATTTCAACAAGAAAGGAATTTTTAAGTAAATGAAATACTATAGTCAATATTTTTAAAAGTCGTGTCTTTAAAATTATTTTAATGATATGGGAAAACAAATACACTGACATGTTAAATTAAAGAAGTCCACAACAAAATTGATCCCTTCTAGGTAAACAATGTAGATAGAAAAAAAATTGAAAATAAGTTCATTAAAAATTTTAGCCATAATTATCTCAAATGCAGTTATGTTATTTTTATTTTCTTATTGCAAACATTCTATGTTAACAAAAAATTCTTAAAACAATAAAACAGTCCATAAAGTTACAAAGATGATAAACAGATTAGAAAAAGTCAATGTCTTTCACATCTACAGGTAGAAGATCTGGTCAGAATTAAAGCCCTGAGGCTTCAAGCACATTAATGGAAAGCAGCAAGTGAGTGTGAAATCCACTCCTGTTTGAAGACATGGGATTGAGGACAGCAGAGGGGGCTTGACCTATTGTGCCACGTTGATCAGAGAACTATCAACAATGTAGACCACGTGGATGAAATTCAAAAGCTGGAGAAACCAGCCCACCTGGAGAGGCACTTGTTGGCACAGTCTGATTAATTCTAGCAAAAGATAGATCTCATTGTCTTCACCATATCAGTCAAACCCTCATCTTAACAATTGTTCTAGTTTGTGGACATGTGGGTTAAAAACAATATACACAATCATTCATTGTTGACCCCTTAAATAAAAAATGAAAAAGGTGAAATAAACTGGAATAGACTATCTACAGAAAAAGTCTGAGATCATTTATATGAACCTTCATTTTCCCCAAAATTTTTATAAGAATTATGTCAACAAAATTTTCCAAAATTTCTTTGAATTTTGAGGATTAACATTTATATTTAAGGATATGAGGAGTTATGATGAAGTTGCCAACAATTTGTTCTGCATCTTCATAAAAGATTAACTAAAGGAAGAGAAAATAAGCTTAAATCACAGTTAAGAGAGAGATTTTTATTTTTCTTTTGGAGGGGTGGAACATAAATAAAAAAGCTCATGATTAAATTATTGCAAGCAATTGCTTACAAGTTTATTGTCTTGCCATTCTCAGAGATCTTCAAAGTAGTACATTCAACAGTCTGACTTGCATTATTTAGGCTTGCACCTTAAGCCTGAAGTGTCTGTCTAGAAACAGAGGAATAGATAGAATGACCTGTTCCTCTCCCTTAAAATCCCTATGTTAATAGACTACAGCACATTGTGTAAGAGAGAGATTAAATAACAGGCTGTATTTTAGTCTTAAAAAACAGTTAATAAATATTGCATTAGAGAGATGCCAGATACATATTGGACCGTTTGCCTTTAATTTCATGTCACATCTCTGAACAGTCAACCACAATGGATGGACCATACCTAGAAGAGGACATTCAGAGAATAGATGTGAGGCTTGTGGGTGGGCCTTGCAATTGTTAAAGCATTAGTGAATGGGATCTCTTTCCTAGAGGAGAAATGCAATTTTGTCAGGAGAAAGAGGGAACTGTTTTCCTTTTTTATGAAGCAGAATTCCATTCTAATTCTCTGAGCCTTTTACTATAACTGCTGTAGCATGTGTTTTAAATTACATTGTTGCATGTGTTCCCCATAAAATTAGCCATCCTGACCCATTGTTCCACAGTCCTCCCTTTCATCACATTTTAGAGGCCTGTGTTCCATATTAGCAAATAACCCTTAGGGAAAATTATGCATTTTCCGTACACCAGCTTTGTTACATATTTGATAACACTTATTGTATATTTAAGGATACGGGTCGATATATAAAATTTTTTAAATAATAAAACAAGTGGCCAATTATTTCCTCGTGGCAAACAAACTAGGAAGTCAAAATGAATATATCTAGCATCAATATCAAAATAGAATTAACAGCTCCACTTTTAACCCATATGTTCGTGAATATATAACTCCATCAATATGTTAACTAGGGTGAAGGCACATTGCCAAGTTTAGAACCCACTCAAATTCCTTGGGTTCTGAGTTTAAAATGAAATTTGAAACTTTCCAGGTTCAAGGTCCTTTTTGGTGCTGTAAAAATGTGACTTCCTGGTTGAAAAAACTAAAAATTTTTGGACACCAGCTTGCTCACACAAAACAATATGATAAGTGTGAATGAATCAGTAACATATGGTACATTTTCTTTTTAAAAATCTATGATTTTTAAAACATTCTAAATGGAAAATTCATGGTAAAAACATGCATTGGATTTAGCCAACTCTAAATCATTTTAAAAATATTTTTAAGGCATTTTTCTCTCAATGGATATATGGCAGAATTTCCAGCCCATAATGTTAGTGTAACTGCACTCTTTTCCCCAACCCTCCCCCAAGACCCTCAAATTAATGCACAAGAGAAAACAAAGTGCTTTTAAGTTCTCCTGTCTCCTGCTCTTTTTCTCTCCTACTTCCTTGTGTGTCCTGAAAACCTTTATGTATCATTTCTGCAATAGCACAGATGTTTTTAAATTAAATTGTGCTTCAAACTGCTCTAAATATAAAGCTCTAGGGAATAGCAGCAAAGACTATACATTAATGATGAAAGGAATACATTTGTTTGTAATTCAGAATAGACATCCAGAGATGAGAAGTGTTTCCTTGTCCTCAACCTACAATCCATCAATCCATTCATCAAAATTAACTACTACATGGGTATTCTCTCAAAAGGACTCCTGAGTACCCAAGAGTGTTAAATAAAAATACAAGGAAATAATTGAATATTGTAAAGTCTCAAACTCAATATGTTGGTGTATGTGTGTGTAAAGTACTATTTTCTATATTTTACTTCCTTTAAAATGCTGTCATCAAGTACCTAGAATTACACTTTGACACTAGGAAAGTTTCTAGGCTATAGTCAACCCTATATGCAAGCTCCCTTAATTGTATGCCTAAATTGTTTCTGAAAACAAGATTATATTATCCCTGTGACTTATGACTGCAATTCTGTTCAGTTTTCTAGAATTCTACATGTTCATTTCTCTGAATACTGCATGTTTTCTGAATTTGGTCAGGGCACATTGCCAACTGCACATTTTGAGAGTTGTACTGACTTACCTACTCAGCTCAAACATTGCAGAGGTCTGAGCTAGGTTTAGACTACCTATCAGAATTTATTACTTAACAGATTTCTAATTTCCGAGCACTAAAAACAATATTCTGTTTCTTCTAAACACTAATTACCTTAGTATAGATGTGGCAGACCACTTATTTATTTTAGTTTTCATTCAAATAATACATATAACCATATAGGCATTGGGTACAGAATATTAACTACCATAGTGTGTAATATCCAACTAGATTATTTATAGAGAGAAAAAAACAAGGAAATTATTTAATAAACCAAGAAGACCATAAGTTCTTATATTTTAAGTGATAGTACAAATTTGGCAATACTGCATTACATTTATCTATATAAAACCTAGCTCTAAAGCTACAAATAGTAGCAATTCCCTAAACTGTAGCAGATTAATCCACAAAGGTTGTCTCCCAAATCTCTAATTATAATTAATGAATCTAATTACTGTGATGACTTGAGTATTTTGCTTTTGTCTCATAATATACTGTGTCAGTTTTCTGCTTCCCATGAAAAGAACATCACCCTAAAATTTTCAAGAATGGTGAAAATTTCCTAAAAAAATGGAAATTCAACTGTAATAATGTTGAGTGTAGTTATTCAACACTTAACAAAGTTTCTTGGGTATCTGTAAAGGATCAGATACTTTCCTACACTCAGGAGGTTTTCAATAGCTACATAAATTTTATGCCATACATGTTGAGAAATATCATTATGCTATGACTACAATATTCTTTTTCAAGTTTCCCAAAATTAGCCAGTTTTCAACTTTTTCTTCTTTAGGTTTTATTTACTTTTAACATCATATTATATGGAAGACATATTTTAACATCCTCCTCCTAAATAAAATTTTATTTAAGTAAAAAAGGAAACAGCATAAAGCAACATCCGTCTATTATAATTACTTTCTAAGTCCTATATACATTTTTAAAAGCTGGAAGAAGTGGTATCTTAATAGATGGATTTGGGAAATTTGATTTCTATTGATCAATTCTTAATCAAGAATAAAGTATCACTCAAACTGAAAATGAGAAGTACATCTTCAGAATGTCTTATTACATTACCAATCAAGTTAAGAATGACTCTTATGTTTTACCCTGGCAAGTTTGGGTTCCATGTAATTGTGAATAATCAAAATGACTGAAATAATAAAACATTTACAAATGATGAGTATTTCTAATTAACAGGTTATATTAACAAACATACATATGCCTAGATTCATGAATCAACAAATAAAAACAACTTTAGTGTCACTTCCTATGTTTAATGACTTTTTTTCCTTATTCAGCATCCTCCCACTCAGGAAGAAGATACAGTAATAAAGTAACTGCGGAAAGTGGTGCTGCATTTTTTCTTTTTTTCAAAGTGAAGAAACAGGCTTGGTTGAGAAATGTACCTACAGAGTGTAATACTGGCCATTCAGCTTACTCATTTAAATTATTCATATTATTGAACACAGAAACCTAAGGATTGGAGATAGAGGTCAGAAATAGTTAAAGGAAGAGAAAACCTTCTAAAAATGTGTGGGAGATGGAAATATTGTAAAGAACATCCCTGGGTCTAGACACATAGAATTCGAGAGTCTTTAATTTGAAAGAAGCCTCCATTACACATGTAGTTGTCTCACTATTATCAAATTTCTGTCAGATCACTATGAGCTCCAGTTTACACTGTTTTGATGATTGGGAATCCACTGCTTCACAAGGGCAGCTATATTCATTTTTTAAAGAGCTCTAGCTATTTTAAACCTGTTACTTCATCTGCCTCACTAAAAATTCTACTTCTGGATCTGAGTTCTGTCCTCTAAAGTTAAACAGAAATCCACTCTATACATCTCCTTGTGTATATAAAGATAATCACCATGTCTATTGTTTTCACTTTTTCACTTCTGCAAGGGAAATGTCCTGATTCATACAAATATTCCTCAGAGGGCGTGGCCTTCAACCCATTCAGTCATCTTGATGGCATTTTTGTCATTATCCTCTGGGAGGAAATACTCCTCCTGTGATTTAGCAAGAGTGAGTTCAATAAAGGACAAATGTACAAATATGTCCACTGATGTGTGTATGTTCACTTAATTTGGTAATTTAGGATTACGAATGAACAACGAATGCCCATTGGGTGAGGAAGCATGGAAGTGTGATCTTGACCAAATGTCCTCAATGAAATCTGTTTATATCACTAGAGGACTTGGCATAGTAGCTGAAGATAATTTCAGGTATCCAAGAACAGAGATTACCCTCATCCTTGAAAATTTCACCATGAAAATGCATGAATTTAAGGGTATGGAAGATACACTGATACTGGAAGCAAATCTATAGAGTGATTACCCTGGTGCCAAACGTGGAGTTTTGTGCTGCTCTGGACCTTCACCCTTCCCACACATATATGTGCACAAATCCAAAAGGAAAACCTTACTATTAATGACTTCTATATCAATATTACCTTTCCTGACCAGTTTTCCAAAAAATTAGTCTCACCATTCTAAAAGAATAGTCTCACCAGTGGAGAAGAAAAAGTCTGAAACACTAATACTTTCTTGCCCTCACCTGAGGTGTGGCACATGACAAGAGAGCCAGAGGAAGAGAAGAATCCATGAGCTTCACAAAAATCCAACATTTCTCTACTGAATGTTGAAAAGAAACAGAAGTCAGGTTGCATGGTTTTGTTTGTTTGTGTGTTTGACTTTGGAAGCCACAGGTGCATGAGGTGGGGCAATGGGGAAGAGGCAGCTATGGCCAATTTGTTGACATTTTTGGCCAAATACAAGACTCTAGATGGCAGCATGTCACTGACTGGGGTAAAGAGCTAGTTGTTCAAAGGTGACTCATGTTGAGCACCAAAATAGGTAGAGATGGTCGGGCATTCACAATTGTAAATATAGAGCTTAGCACTGCTTACCTAACTAGAACAGCCAGTGACCATGCCTGCAGCAAACATTCACAGCTGCACTCCCCAGGCCCACAGTGAGCACACTGAGAGTCTTCAAAAGGCAACAGAATCCCAGACATTTGAGTGAGTAGGAAAATGTCAGGGTTAAGAGTTGACTGCAACATTTGGAGAAAGTCTTTTGGGGAAAAAAAAAAATTCCATGCTTGGTACCTAGACACCATCTCCCATTCTCCTAGATGTGCATACATGCAAAATACATGTAAAACAACTAAAATATTACCTCTGCATTTCACAGCACAAAGTTCCTTGACCTCATTGGGCAGCCGAAGAGGTGTATTTACTAAAACATAACAAGCAGAAGCAGACAGGATTTTGGCCCAGGGACAGAGGTTGAACACATCTATTAGCTCAAAGACTTTGGAAACATTGACAAACATTAAAAGGAAATACTTGATTGGAGTAGGTTCTCAAGTAGATGATGTTAAATTAATACTAGTAGAAAAAACACTACAAACCCTTTAAAAATCTCCCACTGCTCCCGTCTTTTCTTTCTTTCTTTTTTTTTTTTTAGCTCCTTATCTCATGTTCTACTTTTCTTTCACAATCAATTCACATTATAAACTCATTTGGTTGGGTCTACAAAAATTCCAAGATAGATTTTATATGAATTATGTTCTGGACATGTCTTTTCTCTCCTTTGGGTGGAATTAATATCATGAACCTAAATTCAGGTCTCAAAGTTGATTCCTATTAAATTTTATCTTGTTAGTTTTGGTCCATTATTTGAGCCTATTGAAATGATTTTTCATCTTGGTTCTCTCATCCATTATATTATCTCTCATTCTCATCATTGTATAAATTAGTTGATAAGTAGTATCTTTTATCCTTGAGGTCCAAATGGGCCAATAACAAATAGAAAGTGTTCCTTAAGAAGTGATTCTTTTCAGTCTATTGACTTTTGAGTGCCATCCATTTGCCTATTTCAGGTTTAATGAATGTACAGGTTATGGACGGAGGTTTTCTCTAGAGACTAATATATATAGCTTTTGGAACAAAGCATCATTAACCATGATTTGTAGAATGGTCATCAATCGAACTATTCTTCCTATTTACTTACATTTTTATTAATGCACTTAACTTTTACTATTTTTTTTTTCTTCATGTATTTTCATTTTTCTATGAGACATTCTCTGAAATGTTTAATAGTTCAATTCATGGAAAGGAAGGGAAAAGAGAACTAAATTCATGATTATTCCATATGATTCAGGAACTTTGTATGACATATGCTTGACATCCTTCATCCCCACAATCCCATGCATAATGTCTTACTCTCATAGTTTTTATAGGTGAGGAAACTGAGATTCTAAAAAAATTATGTGCATTGGCTAAAAGCACCAAAGTGGTAAGTGGTGAATCCATAACCCAGAACCAGGTTGATCTGCTTTGAAAGCTTGCCTGGCTTGCTTTCTATGGAGGGTGCTCTCATCTGACTTCACAAGCATCCTTTGATGATGTGATTTAAGATACTGTGCAAAAAGGACCCGGATACAAGTACAAACAAAATAAAACAAAAAAACCAGCAGAAGTAAGGATAAGACTTACTAATAATTCAAGATGAGAATATCTTGAATACAAGATGAATGGGATTGGCAACAAGAAATATACAAACACTGTGGATGGGAAAGAAAGAGAAGGAAAGCTACCTTTAGTTGAGAAAGCTGTGTTTGTCTCATGCCACTTCTTTCATCTGGACTTGCATCCCTGATTGTATGGATCATTCTAGCTTCTCCCCACCTCCTTACACTACTGTGGACAACTGCCTGGCACAGGAAAACAGAGCATGCTTTGGAATCAAGCACACCTGGATCTGATCCTTGGGCATGTCACTTTACATTTCTAAGCCCTTAGTTCCTTTTTCAGGAATATTGTCACATTAACACCTAAACACAAGATTGTGATAACAAATTAAATCACATCATACATGTCATGTTGGCCCACAGCACGTATTTAGAAAATGGTTTTCCATTGTCTTGCTGTGCCTCAAACAATTTTTTCATGAACACTATTTTATGTGTTATGTGTAAGTCCTGTTTTTTGGTGTTATGTGTCATTTCTCTGCTAAGAACCATTAATGACTCCATTTCCCTTCCTCGTCATTCTGTGCCAGATTGATAAAATCCTCCCTAATCCACTCTTTCCTACCTTTGGACTTTATATCTACAACTGTGTATGAATCAGACCAAGAGCGCTACTGACTTATGAATATGCCTCATCCTCATCCCGGTCTCAGGGCCTTTGGCCATTTGTACTCCCCCTCTTCCTCTACTTATTCTTCACACAAATCTTATTCAACACCTAAGATTCAGCTCTGGTCCCACCATAGTTACAGTTAATATCTCCCACTTTTATTGACTTACTCTTCCTCCTGTGAACTCTTACAGTGATTAGTGTTCATAGAAAAGAATTTAGCTCTTCATTTTCAGCCTTTCTCCCAGATTCCAGTCTTTTTTCCCTTCAGACCCACATAGCTAGGCCTTCCAACTTAATCCTGTCCTAATTCTCAGGCCAATCAGGTTGTGAGACCTATAAGCCTACAAATATCATGTAGGCTCAAACCATGATATTCTTCATGCAAGTTGGTCCAACATAAGACCCTTTGGGTCCAGGCCCCCAGTCCGACACAACCCTTTAGGTTTCTACACTGCTCTCTGAGTCTGTTCAATAACATCCCCAAGGTTCATCCTTGATGTCGGTGTGTTTTCAATTTATCTGTTCCCTTTGTTCTCTAATGTTGGCTCAATGCACACAGTTGGATGTCTACCTTGTCCCTCAGATAATCTCAGCATTCAAAACCTGCTTGAAAACTACCTACCTCATGCCTATGCTTCTCCCCTCCCCTTGGTTTCTTTGCTGCTCTTGCCAGTTATACTCCCCCAAATTAAATATAACAACAACAACAACAATAACAAAAACAATAATATATAACCTCTGCTGAGCACTTACCTTGTTTTAGGCACTGTTCCAAGAATTTTACATGTCTTATTTCCTTTAATCTCCACAGCAATCTTATGAAGCTTATTAAAACGAAAACTGAAGCTGCAAAGGATATCTTTTCCCAGGTCACATGGCTAATAAGTGAATAATCTAGGAGAGGATGCAAAGCAAGGCAAGCAGTCTCCACAGCGTACCCTCATAGCATCACTCCAGAATTAAGAGTTGTCTCACTTCATATCCATTAAAGGAATCCCTGAACTGTGATCAGTTTTGTCAGTTTGACTCAAGACGTGATTATAGCCTAGCTTACCCACTCTGAGCTTCATTTTATTCAATTGAAAATTCTTGAAGCCAAACTTGGGCCTCATGTACCAGCTCTATCGTTTGAGTTGGTCCCAACTGGGTTAGTCCCCAATATCTGGCAAGCCCAGTTAGACAGGTCTTGTGGCACAGTCCAGCTCCCATCTGCCTCCTGCCATAAAACAGGCAAAGTCTTAATCTGAACATAAGTTTCCTAAAGTCAAATAGTGTGTGATCTCATTGGTATGCCATCCTATATCTGCAACAAACCAAACAATACAGAATAAATGTGATGTGCAAGCCTAGACACATGCACATACACAAACTCTTTGGGAGAAAGATCTTGCCTTGGGAGCAAGATCTAAAGTCTTCAACTGATTTTAAGAGAGTTGGGAAAAAATATTTCCAAAACAAAAGAAACATAAGAAGCAGGAAAAAAGAAAACAGAACATATGATAAAGAGATTCAATGTGCGACCTCTCCAGGAGTGTGTTTAAGCAGGGACACTGGTGTCACCGTGTCTGTTGGCTGTATAATTTTGGGCAACTGAACCTCAGTATCCTCAGCTGTAAATTAGGAATGATAATTAAGACCTGCAATGTCTTATGGGAAGGATAAAAAAATAATACATATAAAAACACCCGTTACCTTTAAATTGTTATAAAAATATTGTATTGAAGCTTTGCTCAATTTTATTTGCACTTCAAACAACCCTATTGAGAGTATCACCTCAAATTCCGCAAACAAATAATTCCAAACACACAACCTCTATCTACACATACAAAGTTAATGACTCAGTACATAAAGGTGCTTTTTTGTAAGTACTTTAAAGTTTGTGAGGGAGAAAAATATTTGGTGAATTATTCTCTTTGTTTTGCGTGTATGGAGTCAAACTTGTTCATAACTCTCCCAACGCAGACCTCAACCTCGGGTTCTCAGGAGTTCTTAGACAATGTCCCCTGAGGGAACAGTCACCTGAGAAAAATGCACTGGTCCCACCTCTATCCCCAGGCTAAATCTAACAAGAGTCTTTGATTGAGTCTCCTCATTTCCACTGCACAGAAATTCAATGCATTAAAAAAACACGTTCAAAATTCAAGCAAAAACAGCATTTCTATGCCTTTATTTGAAAACATCCACATTAACTTCTTGCTCTTTGGTTTTCTTATTGGGCAGTAGAATGACACTGAATACCTGAAAACACTACTACTCTGATTACTGGAATAACTTACTCTTTTCTCTTCTATTTGGTGCAGGGTTAGGATTCCATCTTGAGTCTGGAATAACTCTGAGATGGGTTACATAAGCATGAAAACGCCTTGTCATCATTTGCTTCAAACCTTTATTTGAGAATGTTTTAAATCCTAGAAAATCAGGGAAGTGTCAGCAAAAGCTAAATTTGGTATGGCATTTGAGAATCACGCGATTAGAGTCCTCTGTTGAAAAGATGACTGAAAACACGGTTGTTCAGAGACGTCTGTGCTATGAATGTGGTAAGAGGCTGCAGCAAAAGAGCTTGGCTTTGATGATGAAGCAGCAGAAACGTGAAATGCCAAAACAGCTCTGTGCTTTCACAGAACTGGTTAGAATTACAGGAGATCATAGGCAAGGAATCATAATCTTGTTTGGCATTTGAGGGTATTAAGTAAAATAACAGCCCTGGTTTTATTTTGCGGACTATTCTATAGGAAGAGGGAAGTGACTGGATTAACAACAACAAAGTATTTGTTTGGTTCATAGCACTTTTCTTTGGGACTGTCACTTAAGAAATATCGCTTTAATTGTCACTTAGAATAATAGATATTAATGATTTGGGGACTATTTTGCATCCCCATCCTTGGAAAAGAAATTGGACCTAATTTTAAAGAATCTCAGATCTACTAACTTTGTTAGCCAAGCTAAGAAGATAAGGATGGTAAGTTTTTCTCAGTACAGATAATTTTTTATATGGTTAAAGCATTCTGCCAAAAAGTTGTAAAACCACATGAAATTTTGATGGGAGAATTTTCCTTTATTGGTGGTGTTGATATTAAAAAACAAAAGACCCAGTTATTTTACCAGCAAAATGAGTTTATGCAGGGATAGCAGAAGAACAGCAATTTGGGAAAAGTGAACTATGACAAACCATAGGCAACTATGAAGAACAAAAGAGAGGGGCTTGCTTTTATAGGGGAAAGGAGAAAGTTGGATAGGGATGTTTTGCTGAGTTCTCATTGGCTGGGCTGTTGCTGGGCCAAGGAGAAATTCTTCTTTCCTTCTGCTGGGTATGTAAAGTAAGCTCCTTTATATTGGGAAATGCAAGGTCAGCTTAGTATGATGAGTGGTAGTGCATGAAATCTCCCTCTTCAGGGCTGCCCAACTCCATTTTAAATGAGGTTTCCTTTATTTATTTTTACTGTGGCAAAAGCAGATACAGTTATCACATTTAGGCTTACAAACCAATTTCTGGTCACTATTTTCCAGCCTCAAAAGCTTGTTTATCTCTGGCTCACTACAGGAAAAGAGAACTGCCTCTAAAGTACTCATGGGAGGCTGTTGAGTATTTGGAGAGATTTTAGGTCATTATGTCTTAGCGGGGGAGGGGGTCTCCTCCTAATATAATAATTGAGGAGCAATTCCATTAACAAATGCCATTTTGAAGGCTATCTGGTCCTGGTTTGGCTATATAGAGATAAATACTAATCAGAATCCAATAATTGACATTTTTCTATCAAAATAAGCAGAGACATAATTCAGATATGAGGAAGTTTTGCAGAGATAGCAAGTTTTTAGCCAAATGCAAGCTCTGATGACAAAGCCAATTCATTAGAATGTACTGGCCCATCCTCAACCTCTCTGGTAGCTAAGAGAGACCACACTAGCCCATGAAAAGATGGAGGAGATGGAGGCTTACATTACTAAAAACTTAGTAATGAGGAATGGCTAAGAATTATGAAAATGATACCATCTTATCACAATGTCCCCAAATCCATAACACCCCCAAAGAGCTATACAATACAGCCTTTATAACAGCAATCCCATACTTCGGATTCAGTGTTCTTCTTAACCCACACAAGAAACACCAAAACTTTCAGCCTTACCTGATGCAAAATAAAATGAGATAAAAGAACACAAAAGTATTCAAGAATTGTGTAGGTGGACTTTCATATCTTTCATCTATAATAAAAGTGAAATGGGACCCCCAACTCCTATTATAGAAATAAACCAGAACGTAATTTTGAGGAAAATTCATGTAGTTCTAAGAATAAAAATGGAAGAATCACCATTCCAAACCAGTTAGTGGAATTTCCTCTCCAGGATTTTTCCTTCCAAAAAGATACAGCTAGAAAATATGAGAGGCTTCTTGAAACAAAACTTAAAAAGCAAGAGACACACAAACATGCAGTCTTTCTTATTGTTGGCTTTACAATAACACCACCTGGATTCAAATCCTAGCTTGTTTGCTATGTGAAAATGGGAGTGTTACCTAACCTCTCTGGGATGAATTTCTTCACTTAAAAAAGAGGGAGTAATACGAGGAATCCAAAGATTGGGTGTGAGAATTAGGGGAAACACTAAAAGTGATTAGAATGCCTCCCAATATATTTCTAATACTTCATTTGTTCATTTATTTTGCACACATTTATTGAACACCTGCTCTGTGCAAGTAGGATCCTAGTGCTTGGGTTACAGCAGTGAACAGAACAATGTTTCTGCCCTCATGAACTTTATATTCTAGGGGATTTTATCTATTATGTGATTAAGCTATTATCCAAGAATTTATGAAAAACATTTAATTTCAACTTGTACCAATGCACTAATGCATTATAGACATAAGACACAGTCCAGCATTCATTTTAAAGTAACTGAAGCCTAAGGAGGAGAAGTGAGAAAAGACTTTAAAATAACCAAAAACATCTGCACACATGCCCTAAAAGCAATGTTTTAAAAATAAAAAAAATTAAAAATGGGGATGTAAAGATCTTTCTGAGAGTTTATTAAAAACCACAGATCTGTTTCTAATAAAGTTAAAATACCCACCTAAACAACCAACAATTCCACTTCTAGGTAGTTACACCCCCCAAAAAAAAATTAAAAGATAATGTCCACAAAAATACCTGTATAAGAACATTCATAACACCCTTATTTATAATAGCCAAAAGCAAGTCAAAGGTCCGTCAATAGAAAAAAAGATGGTGGAATTGTGAGATAGTCATATGAGAGAATACTGCTCAACAGTGAAGAGGAATTACTTATCGGTAGATATAATAACATAATGAAGCTCAAAAACATTAGAAATTAGACAGAAATGAATATATATTATGTGATTCCATTAAGATGACTTTCAAAAATAAGCAAAACTAATTTATAGTGATAAAAATCAGTAATTAGTCACACTATGGTGGATGGGAAATTGATTGGAAAAGGTGCCCAGGAAACTCTGGATGATGGAAATCTTTTATATGTTTTTTTTTTTTAAGTAGTAACTACACAGGTGTATATAATTGTCACAACTCATAGAAACTAACTTTTAAGATGGGTGCATTCTGATTATATATTGTATTCATTAAAAAAGTAAGTCATTAGAAACTGTAGGCACTTCCCAGATAGATACTCATATATTTTACATAAAATTTCAGATGATAAATGGATCCCAAGGTTAAATTTTCTCATATAGGTACTAGTGACAATTGGTTAAATTTAAATGTTACTGTTTAAAAAAAATGTGTATAGATAATTCAAGAAGAATCTTGTCGAGAAAAAGCTTGGTCTAATTCACTAACATTTCCTATATACCAGTTCTGTTTTGACTTGCTTTCCCCACAGATAGTCAAAAGAGAAGGTTGTACTTGATCAGGACATATTTACCATTAATTTTGAAAGGTGTGGATTTTGGAGTCATTTTTAGTATTTCTTTTGAAAGGTGTGTAGGGTGAAAAAGAAGGTTGTTAAGTGTACTGACTATGAGGGAATCAATTCATATCTGTCCTTAAACACCATATTGTGCTTTGAGCAATATTTTTATATATTCTAAAGAAATATGTGCTTGGGCCCTTTAAAAAGAAGCAATTTTCTGTCGGGGATCTGTGACCCTGACCAAGCTATACGTCTGCAAAAAATGCCTATAGAGACTAATAAGGAACCCAATTGTATGCTAATTTCAAATTAGCTTTTATACTAGCTTCAGGCTTCAAAGGGGGCTAAGAGGAAAGAAATACTTATATGGAAGAAAATTACTCTTGATTAGAAAAAGACCATCATGAGAGAAAAACACCATCCCATTTCTCTCTCCCTTCTGATAGGAGCAAAAGGCCATGGAGAAAGGAAAACAGAATTTTGTGAAAAAGGAGACAGAAGAAGAAAGCTAAATATAAAAGTGGCAGACCAGCCCAAAGGAGAGAAAAAAATCATTCAGACTGAAAGTTTGTACTTATTTCTATGAGGGAAAAAAAAAATAGGATTAGGCTAAAGAATGATTGAAGTTTAATGAGAAGGTATCTAATTATACTGACATATTTATTTAAATATTTTCTGGGTATTATTTGGATAATAATTTATCAGTTAGTAGCGCTGCTTGTTGATTTACAAAAAAGTTCAGTTTTTACAAAATAGCATAATATCACAGGACAAGTGGTTTTATTTTATATATGCCTATGAGCAGTTCAGACATTTAATTCCTTGCCCTGAGTCTACTGGCTTCTGTCCCCCTGAGGAAACTAACCTTTACTGCAGGCATAGAACCTGAGAAACAATAATCTACCCGCATGTCTTATTCCTCTAACCCAAACCTATAGAAAATGACTATTTTTATACATCTTACCTAAACCATTAGCATAGACCAATAGCTTTTAAACTTTTGAACAAGACCCTCAGTAAAAGATACTTTTTACATCATGACACAAAATACATGTCTACGTCACTGAAACGGAAGTCCAGAAAATAAATTTAATCCTTACCCAATATGATTTGCTTGGATGGATTTTATTCTATACCGCTTTTTCTGTTCCATTTTTAACACTAATTGTTGTCCACTGAAATGATTTCACTATCCCAGTTTAAAAAGCACATATTACAAAAGCTTAATCCACTCCTCCTTACCTAAATTATCTTTATGATTGGTTAGGTGGCACTCAATGTCCTTTGGCAATATGCTAGATTGTGAGGGCCTTAAGACTAACTGAGGCATGACCTTTGGATCTTCAAAAGACCTCTAGAGAACTTGTTTACAGCAGATGTGGAACTAGTAAGACATCCTTTCCCCTTCGCCTTCCTTCTGCTAACTCCGATGCTCATACTGTTCCCCTCTGAAATATGATCAGCCTCCATTCCTGGTGTCCCCGAGCAGGACCCAGCATCCTGCTTTTTCTCAACTGGGCAATTCAACGTTGGCCTACTCAGAAACCGAGATTTACTGATTTAATACAGCTATATATTTTAATCAAATTATGGTAGTTTCCAGCCCCTCAACAAAGGATTTATTGTTCTTTTCATTAACTGTGTTTTGTCCTCGAATCCCCATTACCATCCTGAGTATAAATGGTGAGGATGGCAAATAAAAGGAAGGAAGGCTTTTCCCTATAGGAAACTCTGCGTAATGAAATGGAGCCAAAGCACAGTGTCTGAACCAAGCCTGCGTCTCTACAAGATGTCTAAGAGAAGAAAGGTCAGTCTCCCAGCATGTTCACTCACAGCAGCACAAGAAGGATTTATGACAGTGGGAAATGTAGAAGGAGGGTAGGCAGACAGCAAATTATGCTGATTGTTGGTGAAGCAATAGGGGCCAGGATACCCTTTATGTGCACAAGTTCCAGTCCAGCGATTCCTCGTCTCAGTGCGCATTCGAACCACCTAAGAAGTCTGCTTAAACCATGATTATTTGACCAGCATGTTGTACAATCCTAGCCCTAACACTGAGCCAGAGGAGAGATAGGGAAAAGCAGATACACAGAGTCCTAAAGAAGCAGGAAGCAAGTAAAGGGAGAGAAGGAATGTACAAGCCACACACTGGCCATATTTTCCCAAGACAGGTGTTTCCCCAGGATCCTATGACTGCTGAATCATAACACAGACCCAATCTAAAATACTGACACTATAAGACTCATACTTAAGTATGTATGTAAGAAAAATGGTGGGAAGTTACCCCAAATGGCACAACCTACTTGGGCAGATCGTGATCATCATTAAAACCATATACTATTCTAATTTATACACTCATGTTGCAGTCCTTCCCCTTTATGTGAGGAATAATAGAAGTTCACTGCTGCTGGAGCTGGGTTATTCTATCCTGCTTATGACGCTACCCAGCACCCTATATTCACTGTCCTAATAGGTGATACAGCCATAATAGTATCCTTAATTTTCACAAAACAGTATGAGTAAAACAGTTCTACGGTACAGCTACTCCGCAAGACACACGGCCTCGAAGCATTGACCTTAGA
This sequence comes from Leptonychotes weddellii, assembly GCF_054177405.1. NCBI lineage: Eukaryota > Metazoa > Chordata > Mammalia > Carnivora > Phocidae > Leptonychotes > Leptonychotes weddellii. The sequence continues at coordinate 107,937,088 of NC_138376.1, read as the reverse complement.
ACTGAACAACCGTTCATAATATTTCTATGAAAAATATGTTCCAGGCTCCAAACAGCATTCTTTCAGGCAAACTTTTAAAACACCGTCTGCTTAAGAACTGTCCCTACTGATCTGCGATACGTTTGTTTTGCACACGAAGTTTGTTTCAGACTCTTTTTTACAAAGACATTTCCTGCTCGCTCTTGGAAGATGACTTCAAATAATAAATTGTCACCAAAAATGGACATAAAACTTTTAAAAAACAGTCGGGAGGAGGAAAAGATGAACAAGCTGAAAACAAGTCCATTTTGGGAAGGTTCTGAATGTCCTGGTTAAGGGAGCTTTTCACTTTAAAGGACAAACTACTCATCTGATGTGTGTTTCTTCATTCGTGGCCCTTAATATAGAACTCTACAATGTGAAAATAGGAAGCTGGATTTCTATGGCTTTTGCTCTGATACTAAACTGCCTGGAAATTGCAGTGCATGCTTAGCAAGTTTCAGATATTAAAAGAAAAACTATACTACCAAACCCCTTCCTAAAGTTTTATATGTGGTCCCAGGCTTTGTGGACATTCAAGAGTAAATTAGGGCAAATATAGGAAATTCATAGATGGTTTAGCAGCTTCAGGCTTCCCAATTATATTAAAAAGTTGAAAAGATGCTCTGACAGATTCATTCCCTCTCTGGTTACAAGTCATAAATTCCAAAGTGTTGGTGTCAAACTGTGTCGATTGCACTCATTTATTAATATTTGGGATTCTATAAATGAGCTTGCTGAACATTAAGTATTAGCCTTTTACTCCTTTACTGTGGTCTAATATAACAGCTCAGCCAGCATTTTCAGTCCTCTCCCTAAAACCATACATGCATTGCCCTGGGGAAACTTACATAAGCCCCATCTGAGGAGAAGAGGGGGGAGGAGGAAAATAGCAAACTGCAGTATCTGCTGATCTTGGATATAGGTCTCTGCAGGAGCTTCCAAATGTGTCTTTGTTTATGTTCTGGGCTCTGGGTTGTTGTGGGGCACAGATCTAAAGAGGAAGGAATTTGTTGCCTCAATAAAAAAAAAAAAAAAAGTGTGTAATTAAGACTAAGATGTGGAAGAAAGGTAAGTTGAAAGGAATTTAAAGGACTATCTCAGTGTATTCCAAAACAAACATTTACACATTTAAACATCTTTTTTTTTTTTTAATATCTGGTCTTCAGTCTTGTATCGTGGTTAATAAATCACCATTTCTCCACACAAAGTAAAAAAATATATGCCAATGATGCATATAATTCGGACCCAAAAACTACCCTGCATGAACCATCCATATAATCAATGCAATGTTTCTTGGCTAGTGTTACTGAGGTCTTAATTCTCCACTTTGTGGAACTTACTGTGTAGCAGGAAGATCACTGGCTCTGCTTCCTCACCATGCGTTGTGTGTAAAATTAGTCAACCTCTCTGACCCTCAGTTTTGTTTTATTTAAAATGTGAATTATAAGAAAATATTAATGTGATGACTAAATAAATGAAAAAAATTAAGCAACCTGCATACCTCTAAGATGCAGTTTCCTCCCTGCCCCCTTCCTTCTCTTTCCTCTTTGAGAGCTATACATACGTTTTTAATAAGAAAAGATATAAATGATCAGAGCAATTATCCAAAAAGCATAATATTTCATTGCAGATATTGGTAGTGCACTCCACATACTATCGGGCATGAGTAAATGGGACAACACTTTGACGGCTGAATCCCGGTCGGGGGAGGGGAGGAATAGGGAGGAGGGTAACAGTGGGTTTAAGTGTTACCCAGGCAGAGTCTGGTCATTCCACGTGTGAATCTCCATGGTGTTTCTTCTTAGACTCCAGTCAGGCAGGAAGTGATCCTGTCATTACAAGGAAGTTTGGATTATACTCTCCTTATACTGCCACACAGTAGGAAACCCAGGCCACAGAACACTCACGAGAAAGGGACCAGCATTTCCCTGGCTGATAGATACAGAAAGTGAGTGAGCCACATGTCATGTAGCAAATTGGAAGGAAGCAAAGCCTCCTCGGCAACGTTGCATCAGAGGGACTCAACTGATATTAAGCCTTGAGTACTTGCATACGTACACACCAAGAAAGTGACACAAACAGTAACAAAAATCTCCAGTATCTGTTCAATTCCAGTTCAGGAATATGAAATAGAGAATTACCCAAAAGTGCACATGCATTCCCACCCTGTCCCCCATGCACCAGGCATGTGCACATATTGGACAATGAAGGAAAAGAAACTTAGACTACAGCAGAACACAGACAAGTGTTCTCTAAGTGTCCTCACTGTAAGCTGAGTGGAGATAAATAGATAAGGTATATCAGAACTTCATTACAGAGCTTTCTAAATCTGTGACACATATTTATGCTAGTCAAGTCTGTAACATGCACGTAATTCTCTTTCATTCTTATCACCAGTATTTATTTTCTCTTAGCTAGAGGAAGGCATGAGCTTTGTCTTTATTGCTCACTTTAAGACTTGTGGCTTCCTCATGTAGTAGATGCTCAATAAGTATCTGCTGAATGAATTAATGGACTTCTCCAGTTCTAAAGAAGACTCTGTCATTTTAGGGGCACCTGGGTGGCTCAGTTGGTTAAGTGTCTGCCTTCGGCCCAGGTCACGATCCCGGGTCCTGGAATCGAGTTCCGCGGTGGGCTCCCTGCTTAGCGGAGAGCCTGCTTCTCTCTCTCTCTCTGCTGCTCCCCCTGCTTGTGCTCTCTTTCAAATAAATAAATAAAATCCAAAAAAAACAGAAGAAGGCTGTCATTTTAGATAAGCAGTTACAACAGAGTATGTTAACTGACATGAGAGTGGACTCATGAGGTAGCAGATCAGGAGTAGGGGAGCCTGGATGAGGTTATTTCATATTGTAGAGCCAGTTATTTTCACTTAATCCATTTGTACTTTTCTATAGTTATTAAGTAAAGATTTCTTTTAGGTCTTGGCTTATATGAATATATAATAATTTTCTCTTAGCCATTATAGTCAAGATTTAAATATCCAAAGGAATCCAACACCCCCTTTTCTTTAAGATTTTATTTATTTACTTGAGAGAGAGAGTGTGAGAGAGAGGGCACAAGCAGGGGGGAGGGCAGAGGCAGAGGGAGAAGCAGGCTCCCCACTGAGCAGGGAGCCCGATGCGAGACTCGATCCCAGGACCCTGGGATCGTGACCTAAGCTGAAGGCAGATGCTTAACCGACTGAGTCACCCAGGTGCCCCCAAACTCCTTTTGTTAGTAGTGTCCTTTCTAGAACATTGTCTCCATCAGGCCTGTTTCTGTATGGCTTTTCTTCAGGTGGCTGAGGCAAGGCACATTTTGTATGTTAGTATGGTAGCCTGTTGAGAAGTATGACCATGAAATTTATCGATATTGGTTATATTTGCCCAGGTATCTACTCCAGGGTGCAAGTGAGTAAATCTCTGCCTTCCATTAATACAGATCAGTAATTTATGAATTTATCTAAATTGATCTTACACTAATTTATGTTTTCAACCTATTCTCTTTCCAGGCAGTGAGTTTCATATCATCATTTCCCTTTCTCCAAAATAATACATTTTATTTTGTTAGAATTCACCACAAGCAATTCATCAAAAGCTAATTAGTCTCCTGCAAAATACAATAACACCAAAATATTATCTTCATTAATATAAAGACTTTCTTTTACTTTTTCTAAGGTTTAAATTTTATCTGTATCTTTCCCATTTGTCGTGACCTTACAAAGAACCATAACGGTCCAGTCATCATGATTTCCTCTTACAAAAACCACATTTTTTCTTCATTAAGTCATGTATGTTTAACCACTAATTGACTCCCTCATCATAATCTTCAGTGGTTGGTGAAGGGGCTTGAGGGAGAATTACCAGTTTCCTTATGGAAAGGAATTTCATTAACAATCCCCCCAAAGTGTCACAATTTAGCTCCTAACACTCAAACCACTTTTTTATTATTAAAGTATAGGCGCCAATGCATATGTCAAATCCCACAGAACGTACAACACCAACAGTGAACCCTAATGTAAACAATAGACTTTGGGTGATAATGACATGTCAGTGTAGGTTCATCCGTTGTAACACATACACCACTCTGGTGAATGATGTAGATAGTGGGGGAGGCCATGCATGTGTGGGGCAAGGGATATACAGGAAATCTCTGAGAAAGTACAGATATTTTCCTGTAAACCTAACACTGCTTTAAAAATTAGTCTATTTTTAAAAAAACAAACAAAACTTACATAAAACATAAACACCAGACACTGTTTGGAGCACTTTATATATATGTACATATTTTATGTTGTGCATATATATATATATATAAAGATTTTGTTTATTTGAGAGAGAGAGAGAGCATGAGCAGGGGCAGGGGCAGAGGGAGAAGCAGGGAGCCCGACGCAGGGCTCTATCTCAGGACGCTGGGATCCTGACGCGAGCTGAAGGCAGACGCTTAACCAACTAAGTCACCCAGGCGCCCCGCACTTCGTATGTTTTATGAAGCTGGATTTATGTAATCCTAGAACAACTTTATGAGAGTGAGATTAATACTGATATCCCCTTTTTGATGATGAGGAGACTGCAGCAGAGAAAGATGACCTGACCCCGAATAGCACACCCTCCAAGGGTCAGAGCCGCCGGCTGCTACAGGCTACACACCCATTGTTACTCTGCTGGATTACTTCTCAGTCATACATCAGCAAGTCTCTACTCACACATTTCCCCTTTCCACCCTGAGCACACTTCTTTAAACTCTTAGCTGCAGTTGCTTTCATAGAATTGTATGCCTTACATAAATATATTCTTAAAAATTCTGCATGTGTCAATCTCAAGGATATGCTTCATAAGGGAAAGTGGAAGTGAAATAGTCTCTAATGGTTTTCTCAGTCAAGATGAATATAAGGAGTCATTGGAGTTTTTCATTTGCATCAGAACCTGCAGATTGCCTCACTGGTTCTTTGGCTATCTGCCCAATTCTGAAGTATTACGCAAGTTTGTATTTATTGAGTTGGCCCCTTATTGCCTTGGTTATCCCATGGTTATCTTGGGAGGTTTTCATTTTCTTCTTTTATATTTTCTGTTTTAAGAATTATCTTGATGACCTGAATCACTTCTAAAAGCAGAAAAGAATCAACATTTTTAAAAAAAAATGTCTTCAAAAGAGAGACATCTAAATTGTTTAAATGGCCGGGGTGACACAGACGAGAGAACTTTCAGGAATAGCTGTTTATTCCCAAAGTTCAGGTCTCTTTCTGAGTATTTCCATGAAAATTATTAAAAAAAAAAATACATACATATATATATTTACATGCAGGGTTATGTTCTGAATATGTCATCCACACACAAAAAAAGTCACTTTACAGAGAGAGTTGCTTGGATACAAGAAGAATCTTACAGAATACAAATGAACTTGGAAGAATTAGTAATACTTTGAAAACAATAGAGAAATGACAGTAAGAGTTAAAGAGGTAATTGAAATCTGTCTTTGATGGAAATAGTATCTAAAAGAAATGTTGTAAGCATCTGCTGGCAGCTTTTAAAAATATTAATGATTACTGAAATTGAGAAATGCCAACAGTATGGAGTGAATAAAAACTCCTTCCCTAATGAGATTTCGTAAGATGCGCTATTGTTCTGTACATTTTCTAACCTTGATTTTTATATTTAAGTATTAAAAAATAAAACAGTGCGAAGAGTTTTTAAATATTAAAAAAAAAGACTTGTGGCAAATTCAGATTATGATATAATTGACCATTAAAATAGAAATGTCTACTTTAACCAGAAAAATGAATAGAGAAATAATAACTTGTGCTCTCTGTGGCATGTTTTTACAAAGAAAAAGTAGAGTGTTTACTTGAAATAATGTTGGTCTTCAGTGTTGAAGCTTACAGCAGAGAAAAATATAGAAATAATGTGTTCATAGACAGGCCCAGGATGCACACAGTGGATGCATTGTGTTCTCTCGGGTTGCATAACTACTTTGAAAGAAGTTTTCTTTTCTGTGTCATCAAAGAAGAATTTTTGGCACTGCCAGGATACTCCACCATTTGGCCCTGTAGACTCCAAGCATGCCTAGAGACATGTGCCAATTGGTTGTTGGTTTTTGAAGAGCATTCTGATCTCTGCTGAGTTACCCCACTGGACTCAGAAGAGTCTGACCCACATGTCACATTCCAGCTGTTGGCTTGTTTGTTTTTAATCTCCATCTAGTTTAATTGGAATAAGGTGAGTCACCTCACAGGTATGTCAGCTGACAACGTGTGTCGTGGAAACTGATTAAAGGGGTTGGACTTGAACAGATAAGACTGCAACTTAATGGGCTTCGTAGGAACTGTGTTTTGTTTTTGTTCTTCTTTTCCCTACTTGTAAACAGATTCCTTAAACCTAAAACCATGAGTCTTACTCTTTGGCATGTATAGAGCCTTTCTTCTGTGAAACAGTTATTTGGGATATTGGCATTATCTGGACTCCCATCTTTATCATCATAATACTATGTGTCAGGTAGCATGCAATGTGCTTTCATAGATTACCTCATTTAATCATGGAAACATACCTATTGATTTGGTTCTATGCTCTTATACTTTTTACGAAGAGGAAACAAACAAAAAAGGCTAAGTGACTTTCCCAAGAACATCCAGCTAGGATGGAGAGAAGACAGGTACAGATACAGACAGTCACAGACACAAACTAGTTGTCTGGCAATAGAGGCCCTGCCAGACTACCCTGCAATGTAAATTGCAAATGTGACAATTACTCACTGAATCAACAAAATGGAAATAAACGACTTTCCTAGCTGATTTGGTAATTACTAGTGGCCAAAATAGTTACCAGGCAGTCTTGGTTGAAAATATGTAAGGAGTTTTTAACAATAGCTCTCCTCCCCTCAACATAAAATAGATTCCTAATACCTGGATGAACAAATAAAAATGGGACAAAAAATATATAGTCATTTGTGCTTGTGGTCTCAATTTCAAATTTCAGAAAGCCATAACTCATAAAAAGTTGTACAACATTCACAGTTCTTAGAGCAGCCTAGGATGGCTAGACAGAGGTTGACTATTTCACTATTAAAAGTAACAGAACACACCAGTTCTCACTCAAAATAAATATGCTTTTTAAGGTGCCTATACATTTTAAATTACTTCTAATTAGAGAGATGTTATTGAATATATTTTAAAGAGGCTTGTCATAACCAAAATACCTCTAAGGTCATTGCATTGAATTTCATTTTTTTTTTTATACACAGAGAGTAGAATTTGATTGAGATTAATAAATGTCAAGATAAATGAGGATATCAAGCCTGATCTTTGATACTTAAGAAAATACTTCTTCTAGGAAATCTTTTTCCATTTAGTCTAGATCATCTAGCACTCAGACCATGCTATGATACAGAAGTGATCTGAGGGTAAGAAAAAAATATCCTTCCTTCAGACTTTGAGCTCCCCCGGGGAAGGGCCCAGGAAATAATCCCCAGGGTGGGGGAAACCCAATGACTGACAGCAACACGGTGCTTGAAGGTCAAAAATAAATCTCCTCAAGGGAGAACTAGAGACAGGGAGAAGGGAAAGGCCAGGGAGAGGGAAAAGGAGGACCTGGGGTTTGAGGCAGCAAAGGAAAGTGGGAAGAGAAGAGAAGAGGAGGGGGGAAAAGGGGGTGATGCAGGGAGATGGAAGCCAAAGGAAGAAAAAGAAAGGAAGCGCAGAAGATGAGCATAGTTTCATTTTCTTTCCTCATATGAGCTAGCTTTAAAACCCTGAACGGTACACTGTAAAAATAAAAACTGCATGAGGTAGGGAAATACTTGTAAATAATTTAAAAATAATAACAGCTTCCTGCCATGATAGTAGAGACTATAGGTCCCAACTACCCTAACTGATTTCAAATGTCGCTTTCTAAAGGGTAGGTAAAAATATCTATCTTCCCTGTGAAAAAAATTCCCATTCCTAATGGAACTGAATGGGGTTGAAGGCATTTGTCATAGAGTCTACCTTTTTTGCATTGTCTCCACCCCAAACCACAGCCATAAGCAACCTTTACCGGAGCCTAGGGATTGTTAGGCCCTGTCACATATAACCAACTTTTACAAAATGCAAGTGAAAGCTAGAACATTGTTAGTGGCCACTTGTGAACATAAAGAATTCACCAAAAAAGGCAGCCGAAAATGGCTTCCCATGTAATTTAGGTTAATAGCATATCTGAAATAGTGATAAGATTTGAGTGTTCTATAAACACCAAATAAGCCACGGTGGTGACTGTGTACGTGTGATATGCACATGTGTGTGTACACACCTATACCACTTAAAAAGGAAGATCAGAAGAGCTAAAAATATCCTGACTTGATGACAGCTGAAGAGCCGATTATTGCCTTCCCTTGCTCGACAAAGCAAATGCCAAGAGGAGAGGAATTGCTCGGGTGGGGGTGTGGGGCGTGATGAGATTTAATGGAATCAGTTGAGAAGAGGAATACTAAGCCTATCTGGGAAACTTCCTCCCAGTGAAAACTGTTAGATAATGGAATCACCTCCCACCAGAAATCTCAGAAATCCTATCACTGAAGATGTTTAGTACTCAGCTGGACGGGACAAGGCATTCCATTGTCCCAGACTTCATGCCCTTTTATGTCCAAACTTTTATTTGATAAAATGTGTTCAAATCCCTTCTACAGGAACTATATATAAAGAAAAACTATATATATATGCTTCATATGTATTCATATATATGTATATATATATTCATATACATATATGTGTGTACATATATATATATATATGTGTGTGTGTGTTACAAGATTTCTAGTACCTGTGGTTCTTTGAAGAGTGAAGAGGTAGACCAGATGAAGAGTGGTGAGCAGCAATGCAAAGTTTATTGAGCGATAGTACAAAGCTCCCAAAGAGGGAGGGGACCCGAGAGGGTAGCCGATTTGGAGTTTAGATGTAGTAGTTTTTATGGGCTGTTTTAATCTGATTAACCCTCCATGCGCCTGTCACCCAATCAGGTTTTTATCATCTACCTATCATGTGGGAAAGTGTGGAGGGCTCCTTCCAGGGTAGTGTAAAATCCTTTTAAGGGTGGTTTCCTCTGGCAGGGGATGGGGGGGGCGGGCTTGGACCCACCTGCCTTTCTTCCAACTATTTCATTATATGCATACATCATATACATGTGCATATGTACATATGGTCTCTCTCTATATAGTCTGTGCACACGTATCTGTATGAATATATGTTACATATAGTACGTGTGTATATGTTATATACATACATACATACATACAGCCTTTACAGTCTGTGTGTGTGCTTGTATACATCACACACACACTGACTACATAGAGCCTATGTCTATGTATGTATATACAACATTTATTATATATACATATGCACACACACACAGACTATATATATATATATGACCTATGTATGTGAGACAGAGCTTTGAGATTTAAGGCTCTCTTGTATGTATGCTTTTAAACTTGCAGATCACAAATGAAAACACTAAAAGCTGTGATTGATGGATATTTAAGAAATATGCTAAGATTAACAAGACCCTTCATTTTCCTTATTACTCTAATTGTATCATAAAAGTCAGAAGTGACCAGGTTTGCATTTCTTGCCAATTAGTACTTGCTGCTTCTGAGAAGAAGCCCAAAGATTAATCTAAAATTCCAATAACAGCAAGAGAAAAAAGTACAGATGACAAATTAAAAATACTCAAGCTCATAGCGAGAACTTGAAGCTCAATGACTTAACTTTTCCTTGAGAAAGGAACAATTACTTTCAGAAAACCTATGCCCCCATGGAATGACGCATCCACTTCCTCCTAAACATAGATCACATTATCAGTGTTGCCAAATATATCAACAACCGCCTGGCGGTTGAACACCATGTTTATCTAATGGACCAGAACAGACAGCAAGAACAAGCACAGTTGGAGACAGTGATCTCTAGAAGTATTTTCCAAACCAGTAAAATACTTTTCTTTTTCTTTCTTTTTTTTTTTTTCTTTCTCAGTTAAGGGAAATAGGGTTATTAAGCAAGACAAATGCAAGAGCAGCACAGTTTAGATTTCTCCTCTGAAACCTTTTCTTTTGGCCAACATGTAAAGTAATTATGGAGAGTCATATTTTTATGTCTTCACAGAGCAACTAGGACAGGGAGGACGGAGGGCCATGGAGTGGAGTTTACATTGGCCAGCCAACCAAATCCATTTTGAATTGCATAGAGAAAATTCCTAAGGACCCAGAGATAAATTCTCAACTCTTCCCCTCTACATAATGCAAGAATTCAAAGCTGAGTATGAGGATGGGGTCAACAGGGCTTTTATGTAACTATTCGTGAGAAAAAAAATATATATATAATTGTATCACATTGTAAGATTTAAAAAATAACACAAGTTTGACGGAAAATAGTGAAGAAACAGGAAGTCAAAAGGAGAAAATTACATATAATCCTACAGTGCAGAAGTAAACGAACACTTCAAAAGTTTTGATTCTTCTTTTTCCAATCTATATCCTGAAAACAGATTATTTTAAAAACCAAAAGAGAATCATGTAATCTTGCGCCCTGTTTTTTTTCATTATTCATTACATGCTACATTGTGCCGTATTTTTCAGACAGTATTTATGTGCAACACCCTTCAACTGCTCTCTGATATTTTCATCCAGCATTGTCCCCCACTCACGTATCCAACTCTCTATTGTTGTTATCAAAGGTTTGCTGGCATTAGCACTCTGTGTTGTGTATCCTTACACTGTCCATTTATGTACCGCCATAAATATTTCCCTAGAATAATTTATTTGAAATCTGTCAAAAGGTAAAACCTCCAAGACTCTGCGATAATAAACAGTTAAAATATACTTTAGAAAGTTTGTAATAATCTTTTCCTTTCTACCAGCATGTTTGTTTATTGTGGTTTTTGACAGAGTACCTCTTTGTGTATTTGCTTGTTAGATTTTTCACTTACTCGAACCTGTCGATCTTCTTTCATGGTTGCTTTCATGGGCTCCTGTTTAGAAAAGCTTTTCCTATCTGAGACTACTTAAACACTCTATAGACAAATAAATTATCAAAATAAACTCGAATTTTTAAGGTGAACCTTTACTTTCTTCAAGCCTTTATACTTTTTTAAATATCTAATTAATATATTAGAATTTCTGTTGGTGTATGAGATAAAACAGTCAACCAATTTTCTCAATACCTTTATTAAATAAGCCATCCTGCCCTCCCTGATTTGATGTGTTACCTCATAAAATTATTATATACACATTATTTTTCATCTGTAAAGTTATTCTAACTTCTTTCTTACTTCTCTGAAAGACCCAGGAGTAGCGATTATTTCACCTGTGTAGGATCAGCAAAAGCTGAGCAAATTGTCATCTTCTATGTTTGTGTTCTCTGTTTCAAAAAAAAAGAAAAGAAATCAAATATTAATCTCCCCTCAAAATGTTAATCCTACCCATGATTGAGATGAACATAGAAATCAATAGATGAAATCAGGAGGAGATTATGCAGCCTGACTAGAGTGGAGAGCCAGACTGAAAGAGGAAAATACACCCTTAACCAAGGGATCAATAAAGTCGCAGTGCTTCTTACTAGCTCCCCATCCTTTTGTGATATTACATTTAACACAGTGCTTCTCAAAGCAAAGTTCCCAGAACGGCAACATCACCTGGGAACTTGTGAGCTATTAACCACCTCAGACGTACTGAATCTGAAATTCTGGGTGCAGGGCCAGGCTTTATCAGGCTCTGTAGGTGATGCTGAGGTACACCCAAGTTTGAACCATTGATTTCAAAGGACTTTGTCAAGAAAGAATCTGAACAGAACCCACATAAAATATCATGATATCTTTATGAGATCCCAGCCTTTCCTGGGATCTGCAATGCAGACCTTTCTTCATTTGCCCTCCCCATTTATTAGGTATGTAGTCATTTGTTAAACATGTTTTATGGGCCCAGACTGGGGCTGGGTGCTGAGTATGGACATTAAATAAGCCAAATCCTTTGCCTTCAGAAAATTTACTATATATATGTATATATATATTTATTATTCTACTTGAAAAAATAAATACCTATAAAAGGAAAGAAAACTCATCTATTAGTTTTTCATTTGTCATTTTTTTATCTACATGACTAGTTAAAATAAATATGCTTCCTGCTTCTTCAAATATCAGCTTTTGTGTTGAAAGAACAATGCTGTGATAATTTGCAAGATGAGATCCTATAAAAATAATATTAAAAGTATTTTTAATTGAACTGGAAATTAAAAGGAACCAGACATGGAGCCATACTAAAATAATCAGGAAGAAGCCTAAATAAGAGCTGTTTTGAAGAGTAGATAATACAAACAAAAACAAACAAACAAA
>NC_138376.1:107774345-107924241 GCF_054177405.1 Leptonychotes weddellii | reverse complement strand
GTATATATATACCACATCTTCTTTATCCATTCATCTGTCAATGGACATCTTGGCTCTTCTGACAGTTTGGCTATTGTGGACATTGCTGCTATAAACATCGGGGTGCACGTACCCCTTCGGATCCCTACATTTGTATCTTTGGGGTAAATACCCAGTAGTGCAATTGCTGGATCGTAGCGTAGCTCTACTTTCAACTTTTTGAGGAACCTCCATACTGTTTTCCAGAGTGGCTGCACCACTTTCCAGAGTGGTGCACTCCCACCAACAGTGTAGGAGGGTTCCCCTTTCTCCTCATCCCCACCAACATCTGTCATTTCCTGACTTGTTAATTTTAGCCATTCTGACTGGTGTGAGGTGATACCTCATGGAGGTTTTGATTTGGATTTCCCTGATGCTGAGCGATGTTGAGAACCTCTTCAGGTGTCTGTCGGCCATTTGGATGTCTTCTTTGGAAAAATGTCTGTTCATGTCTTCTGCCCATTTCTTGATTGGATCATTTGTTCTTTGGGTGTTGAGTTTGCTAAGTTCTTTATAGATTTTGGATACTAGCCCTTTATCTGATATGTCATTTGCAACTATCTTCTCCCATTCTGTCGATTGTCTTTTGGTTTTGTTGACTGTTTCCTTTGCTGTGCAAAAGCTTTTTATCTTGATGAAGTCCCAATAGTTCATTTTTGCCCTTGCTTCCCTTGCCTTTGGCGATGTTTCTTGGAAGAAGTTGCTGCACCTGATGTTGACCAGAAGCTTACCAATAACATAAACAATCAATTGACATGTATTTTGTATGTTATATGTATTATAGACTGTATTCTTTTAATAAAGCTAGAGAAAAGAAGATGCTATTAAGAAAATCATAAGGGAAAATACATTTACAGTAATGTATGATACTTATTTTAAAAATCCATGTATCGGTGAACCCATGCAGCTGAAACCCAACTCATCAACTGCATACATGTTGTGATTCATCTTTTTATATGTGTATTCCTGATATTATAGTGAGCACACTAGGCTAAATATTCAAATGCAACGTTGTAACCCAAGCTCTACACTTATTAGTTCTAGAATTGTGGCTACTCCTTAGGTCTTGAGACTATCTGTAAAATGTGTATAATTGTACCTACCCTGATTATCTAACCAGATACTCCTAATGACTTGGGCAAATCACTTTCATCTCTTTGGACCTCAGTTGTAAGATAACAACAGTAATAATAGTATCAGAGATGTGTATGACACATGCCAAGCAGTGTTGCATGTGTTCCAAATAAATTAATCCATGAAATCCTCCAAATGCATGTAAAAGTTGTATATTTATTGCCTAGTGGATTTCAAGATACAGATTAAGCGGTCTGTTGAATGAAAGTTGGATAAATAAAACGGAAAAATGATTTGAAATAACATTTTGGCATTCTTCCTGTGTAAGAAAAAATATGTAAATTTTCTTAACCTACAAGAAAGGAAAAAAGGAGGAAAAAGTAAAACCTCTGTAGGTAGAATGAATGTGAAAAGATATGTTTCTAATTTTCTTTAAAAGAATGAATTAAGAACAAAAGTATGTGAAAAAGAAATAGGAAAAAAAGTCTACTGATAAATATGTGGCACAGTCCATGCTGTTAAAATTTGCTATTAGGGCACCTGGGTGGCTCAGTTGGTTAAGCGACTGCCTTCGGCTCAGGTCATGATCCTGGAGTCCCTGGATCGAGTCCCGCATCGGGCTCCCTGCTCGGCGGGGAACCTGCTTCTGCCTCTGACCCTCCCCCATCTCATGTGCTCTCTCTCTCTCATTCTCTCTGTCTCAAATAAATAAATAAATAAATCTTTAAAAAAAAAAAAAGAATTTGCTATTAAACTTAACCTAAAAAATAAAACAAAGCTTTATATATGCTTGTAGAACCCTACTAGTTAAAGGCTCCATTCTAACTTTTTTATTTAATGGTGTCTGGTTGCTAATTAGTTAAAGACACTCTGGGAGTCATTCACAGCTGTGGCTCTGTACATTCAGGACAGGGCAGTTAACTGGAGGGCAAATTATATACTAATAACCTACGGAGAACCATGATCCATTTTCAGGATTTAACATCAAGAGTGGCAAGAAGAAATAATTATACTGAGCTAAACACACACATATAAATGCACAGAGATAATTTTAAAACATTTAATGGTAGTGAAGAGTAAATTATTTAACTCTAACCAGGGATAAAAGCCTTTTGGTAGCTATCACTTACTGCAGTAAATTTGCTGAAGTTTGCATTTCCTGGCTGCTGGCTCTGTTTATTTAAAGTCATTCTGAATGCTCTGCTAGAAAGGATTTCAGCAAAGCTGCCAAATTTTCACTAGATTAAAAATGTGCACTGCTGATAATATTTTTATAAACAGTGCACACAGAACAAGAGCAATGTTCTTTAGATATCAATTTGCTCCTCTTGACAACCAGCCTTCCTGCTAGGTCTTCTCACTTGGCAGAATCAGTTCAATCTGGTTATTTCTGATGAAATGTCCTAGAAAACTTACATCAAAGTCCCCTTATGGGTTAAGTGCTGAATTAGATGTCTCTCATTAACTAGTAAAGCCATAGGACAATTCATCAATGTGAATGTTGGAATGTCTAAATATTTGTTAGAAAAGTGTCCATGAAGCGAAGTCTTTCAACTCCAGAAAAGATAACAAATGATGTGATGTCAAATGTGTCTTGTAGAAAAGTATTCAGATTAAATATAGCTTCTCTCACCCTAATGCTCAGGTGCAAGTTGCTTTCACTATTATTAAAGTAGTTGTAGTTAAGGAATTCTCAGGCTTTCCATTATCCCCTTAGCTTTATTCTAGGATACAAAAACCACAGGAGTTTTATTAAAACAGAGTTGCTCACAATAGGTTTCGTGAGTGGCAGAAAGGAGTCTAAACTGAAAACTCAGGAGTCAGCAAAAGTTAATGGCTGGAGCAAGGGGGAAGTTAAATTGTTAGAAAAGAAAAGCTTTGTCTAAGGAGAAGCAAAAGTTGAAGATAAGAATAGAAAACGCACAATGAGAAATAGAAATGCAACTTCTATAGGGTCAAAGGCATTAGAAAAATCAAGTAAGGAGGTCAAACACAAGACGCAAGAAAGAAAAATCTGGAGGAAAATTATCAAATAGGTAAAAGTGGAAATATTTATAATATTTATAATTCCTCCCTGGTTACTCCATCTCTGGATCTCTTCCTTCCAATTATCTAAAATCACTTTCAAACTAGAGTTTCTGTACCCCCAAAGGACATATGGGGCCTTCCCATCAATATAGGCCAACTTAGCTGCATCACAAATCTTGCTTAGAGATTAGAGTAGAGGGGTTTAACATTGTTTTTTAATTTATTTTTCTTAAAAAACAAATATGGACTAATGTTTTAGAGCGCAATTTACATGATTTTTTTAAACTGAAATAAATTTAGACTTGCACAGTTTCACTTAATGCTTTGAGGTCTCCTGTCATCCTATCTAGTTAGGGGCACTTCAAGGAGCACAGAAAGGTAATTAAATTCCAGCCACTGAAAAGGGAATGAGGCTTTAGAGTAAGTTCAAGAAAGGTTTCTTAATTCTTCCCAGGTACTTAGACTTCCCTCTGGTAGCTGCTACCAGCTTCTTAATAGGACCTCATTAGGGTAGACCAGGCATGGCCTTTTAACTTTTAGCAGAGATAACTAAGAAACAGTTACATCTCAATTTATTTTATATAGATACATACACACATGTGTGCACATGCACACACAGAAATATAGGTAGAAAACAGACAAACTAATGCCGTTTTTCTAAATATAAAAGTTGGGAGATAAGAGAGATCAAGTGTAAAAAATCAGTTCAGGGTGGTAGTATTTTAAGTGATTATTTTTCTTTCAGATTTAGTTAACATATTACAGGCTATTGAGCCTAAGAAGATTGAATATGGGATATCGATGCCAGACATGATATAATTCCAACCCAATTACCATTACCATTGACTTCTTTTGGTGAAAGCTAAGCACCCTTCTTAGAAAAGAACTCTAATTATACTAACGATTAGGGTTCAGGCATGTTTACTTAGCTAGCAGGACTCTAGCAGAAAGGGAGGAAACTGGCAGTTTCTATAAGACTCTAAGAGAAAATTCACCATGAGAAATGAGAAAGTCTAGCACCTAGCAAAGGCATTGGTGCAAATAGCTGTTGCAAGAACCGTGCCACCCTTATACCATATAAGGCCCCCGTGGGGAGTAAGACTGGGTATGGATAAAGCCTAACAAAAGGAAGAACACTTTGAGGTTTAAGCTATACTGCAGTGGAGAACCTCCAGAAGAGCCCAACACAGGAGAGGCAGGGCTATTGTTGTTCCTCCTATACAACCAGTCTTTCTGCTAGGTCTTCTCGGTAGGTCTTAATGGTACCTCATTCAAAAATAAATTCATGGCATTTAAATTATATACAGACAAAGGGGACAAGAAGCAGTCCTAAGCAAAGTACGGCACTGCTTCGCCTAGTGGCCCGAGCCAATCACCTAGAATTCGGCCTTGAGTAGCATGCCAAGCGATGACAGCAGCACCAGCCTGAGGCAGGGACAGAAGTAGGACTGGGAGCTGCTTACACATCAGACCCAGCAACAAGATGTGAGAGCACAGAGGAACTGTGATGCGTGGGCGGAGCCTGAGTTCCTGGCAATTTATGGGTGAGAGATAGCCTGACAGGAAAAGCGAGGTATGCATACCTCTGCATCATGGTGCCCACAATCCAGAAAAACATGCGAGTACTCAGAAAGGAGAGAAGAGGAGAGACGGGAGATATGCGGCAGTAGAACCAAAAGGACTCAAGAAGGAGCAAGAGAATGGTGACAGGAAGAAGGAATAGTCAAGGGCAATAGTGATGTCTTGAATCTGAGTCTCTCATGGAAGATTTAGAAAATTATTTTTATAACAAATAATATTTAAAAGTAAATAGGAGTGCTTGTCAGTTTCAATGTCATCTAGTTTCTTGACTAGTACATACAGTGCAGTCAGGAAACAAATCTCCTAGTCTTCCATCTAAGATGTTTCCTTTGTCCTTCCCTGCATTCTCCTGGGCACTGAGATGCAGAGAACTTACTGGGATCTCTTGATTCCTCCCCCTTCCTTGTGTCATGTCCAGTATCTGAATTCTCCAGGTTCTACCTCAGCAATATCTTCTACATGTCGCGTTCCTTCCTGTCCGATTTACAGAACCTGCCATCAGCACCTTCCCAGTGGCTGGAGAGAAAGTTACTCTACCAATCACACACAAACTTCACTGAACTCTCAAGCAACAATCACTCTCTCCTCTCATCTCCTAAAGCATAGTACTATATATAGCCATTATCACTGACTATTTATATGCATTTTAATGGACATTTAATCTCCCCTATCAGACTGTAAGCTTGTGGGAAGAATCAGTAATGATTCCTTTTCAATGAACTTGCACATGGTAGCTATAGAATAAATATTTGTTTGAATTATGGCTGGATAATTATAAGTGGAAAAATAAATTAATGGCATTCAAATGATATACAGACTAAGTATTAGGTAATGTATTAAAAACAATCAGTGTCTATTTTTAGTTTAGTATTTCTAATACTTATATTGACATTTATAAACTCCTTACATAAACATTAATTGTCTTAAAATTCTCCCACCTAGAGATGTGTAGGAGGATCTGCATACATATATCCACACATACGTATTTTGCTATGCTATTCTAACAATACTGAATTTAATAATGGTAGACTTAACTGAAAGACTTGAGTTTTCATTGAATTCTGCCAATTTCTGAGTCACGTAACCTGGCTAACTTACTTTACTCTCTAAGCCTCCAGTTTCTCTCATCTAAGTGATTTAATTTCTAGACTTGTTTTAAGGCTAAAATGATATGAGAAAACAGTCTGTTCAAAGTAGATCTCAGTAATTCGTAGGTCTTAAATAATACACGTCCTCACAGTGGAAATTGATTGCATATTTGCCCTTTTCCTTTTATCTCTTCCTTTTATTGCTTTCTTTCTCCCTGTCACTCTTCCTCTGTCTCTCTCTCTTCAAACTACTATTTAATGTACTGGAAAAAATACCGGACTAGGAGCCAAAAGACTTGTGTAGAGTTTAATAGTTAAGTGACCTTGGGCAACATACTTAGTGTTTACAAATCTCAGTTTCCTTTTCCACATAAATGAAAAATAAAAATGGATGTGAAAAATGCCATGAAAGCTATTAATTTTTATTAATCGATAAGTTTTTTATTCGATTTAAATAAAATAACATAAGGTTGTTATGACTGCCCTAGTTGTTTCAAATACTTTCCCTTGAGATCATGCTCTTGACCTTGAGTATAATACAAACTGGAGTTTTAAGGGATGCAGATTTTATTTCTTCAGCAAAATCTGAAATTGAAGTTTAGTTTTAAGTATATAGACACCCATATCAAGCAATTCAATTACTGGAGCACAGGTGGGTAAGGTTAAAGTAAGTCATCTTCAAAGTCATTCTCATTTACCTTTGTAATGTTCTGGGTAACTATAACTGGACACTGATACGTACATATTTTGAGAAGTAACAAAAATTCAGGCCTTGAATAATGAATGTACCCTGAGACAGTCTGAGGAAAAACAGAAAGTTTTCTACATTTCCCATTTTACTTCATGGCTCAGAATGTTCTGTTCTCCTCATATATTCTAGAGACAGGTGGGCCTACCTGACATATGGTAATAAAGCACCATTCTGGTTGAGCCCTACTTTCCTACTGTCTCTGAAGTATTACAAACGCTTTCCTGCTCATTGCTGGTACTGTGGGAGAATAAAATCAAATAAAACTTAGAAAAGAGGGGCACCTGCGTGGCTTAGTCGTTGAGCATCTGCCTTCGGCTCGGGTCATGGTCCCGGGGTCCTGGGATCGAGCCCCGCATCGGGCTCCCTGCTCTGTGGGAAGCCTGCTTCTCCCTCTCCCACTCCCCCTGCTTGTGTTCCCTCTTGCGCTGTCTCTCTCTCTGTCAAATAAATAAATAAAAGATCTTAAAAAAAAATTAATATATTTTTCTAATTCTAATAATTTAATCAAACTGTTTAAAATCCAGTGTTCCAGGGGCGCCTGGGTGGCTCGGTCGGTTAAGCGTCTGCCTTCGGCTCAGGTCATGATCCCAGGGTCCTGGGATCGAGCCCCGCATCAGGCTCCCTGCTCTGCCGGGAGCCTGCTTCTCCCTCTCCCACTCCCCCTGCTTGTGTTCCCTCTCTCGCTGTGTCTCTCTCTCTCTGTCAAATAAATTAAAAAAATAAAATCTTTAAAAAAAAAAAAACTTAGAAAAGAACGCCTAAAGTACTTTATTACTTAGTATGTTTAATCTCATCAATAAAATCTGAAAATAGAAGCTGTCAGATATGCAAATACTCAAGGATTGGCTAGTATTTTGCTTAGCTCTTCATCATAAAATTTTTGCATGTTCTGGCAAAGATTGTCAAATCATCCTGGCTGAAAGAAAACTAATTTCCACAAACTGTTATTTGCTATATTCTTCCAAAAGTCTGTCATGACCACCTGTACACATTAGCTAATTATCTCCTGTCTGTTGTTTCAATAAATGTATTTTGTTTACAATTGTCTGTACCACTAAGTAAGAGGTCTTTTTAAAAATAATTGATTGTGGAAAACTTGAATACGAAAAAAAATAATAAAAACTTGTGGAAAGTAATTATAATGTAAGGGAAGAATCTAGGTTAAAGAGCTACAGGGAAAAAGACACGGTGGGTAAGGAAAGGACAAGGGGAGAAGATGCATTCACGTATTATTCATTTAATACACTCAGTCATTTTTAAAAGGTGAGAAAATATGCAAGTAGAAAAAATAAGACATTGTTTTTACCAGGTTATGATCAGTGAGGAGTTCTTTGAGGAGAACACATATACACCATTTTAAGGGAAAGTCCTGGATCTACACCTGCATTTGAACATAGTATGAGTGAGAATGAAAAATTCATTTATTGTGTGAAGGCACTCACATATTTTTGTTGTTTTTCTTATCACAGCAAGAATTAAGTACCTTGACAAATACAATAATTAAATGCTAATCCATAAGGTGAAAAATCATAAGTGCTATAAAAGTTTTTAAAGGACTGAAGTCTGTTAACATCTAACCATGAGCTCGGAGACTGCATAGAGTCCAGCTCTTTCACACCTTGTTTTTAAATGGGTTGAAGCAGTCAAGAGAAACAAAGCAGGAAAGAGGAAGAAACCAAGCTGGACTTTGGAGGTAAGTATGTTGTAAGTAAATAGTAGGTGACAATATCAAATCTCTGTGATGCTCAAATAATCATTTCCAACATCGGTCACTCGTTGCATGTGAGGATTTTTTTTATTAAGCTTTTTATTTCAATTCCATTATGGTTAACATACAGTGTAATTTTAGTTTCAGATGTACAATATAATGACTCAGCAATTCTCTACATTACTCAGTGCTCATCATGATAAATGTGCTCTTTAATCCCCGTCCCCTATTTCATGCATTCCCCCCAACCATCTCTCCTCTGGCAACCATAAGTTTGTTCTCTATAGTTAGGAGTCTGTTTCTTGGTTTGCCTCTCTCTCTCTCTCTCTTCTCTTTTTTCCCTTTGCTCATTCATTTTGTTTCTTAAATTCCACATATGAGTGAAATCATAAAATATTTGTCTTTCTCTGGCTTATTTTACTTAACATTATACTCTCTAGTTCCATCCATGTTGTTGCAAATGTCAAGATTTCATTCTTTTTACAGCTGAATAATATTCCATATATATAATATATATTCTTTACCCATTCATCAGTCAATGGACACTTGAGCTGCTTCCATAATTTGGAAACAACAAAACTAAAAGGCAATCTACCAAATGGGAGAAGATATTTGCAAATGACATATCTGATAAAGGGTTAGTATCCAAAATCTATAAACAACTTATCAAACTCAATACCCAAAAACCAAATAATCCAATTAAAAGCTGGGCAGAAGACATGAACAGACATTTCTCCAAAGAAGACAGACAGATGGCCAACAGACCCATGAAAAGATGCTCAACATCACTCATCATCAGGAAAATGCAAATCAAGACTACAATGAGATATCACTTCAAACCTGTCAGAATGGCTAAAATCAAAAACACAAGAAGAAACAAATGTTGGTGAGGATGTGGAGAAAAAGGAACCCTCATGCACTGTTGGTGGGATTGCAAACTGGTGCAGCCATTGTAGAAAACAATATGGACATTCCTCAAAAAGTTAAAGATAGAACTACCCTATGATCCAGTAATCGCACTACTGGGTATTTACCCAAAAAACACAAAAACAGTAATTCAAAGGGATACATGCATCCCTATGTTTATTGCAGCATTATTTACAATAGGGTGTGAGGATTTTTAAATGACTTCTTCACACCAGAAATGAACATTACTTGAAATCTTTAGGATAATTTCTTCAGATTTCAGCCCACATTCATTTTCCCATCCTCAGACCATTCATTCTCTCTTCTCCCATCCATTCCTCCAAATTCTTAACTCTTCTTAACATTTTGTGTATATGTCTACCTTGTGGACTATATTTTTTGTAAACATTTTTATAAGCGTATGAGTATAAATCTTAAATATACAGACTGAAGAATTTTTATTAAGTGAACATACCACTGTAACAACCACCCAGATCAAGCAAGAGAATATTACTAGAAACAAAGGAGCCTTCTCCAAGCCCCCTATCTAAGAATTAGTATTTTGATGTCTATCACAAGATTTTAGATCTGCTTTTGATTTTTCTATGAATGGAATAATACAATGTGCATTCTTGTGTGACTGACTTCTTCTGTACAATATAATGTATATGAGATAAATCCATGTAGCATTTTTCATTGTAAGATTATACTAAAAATATTCATCCATTCAACTGTTTATTAGGGCTGGCCTCAGTTTTCACTTATTAGCAATAATACAGCTGTGAACATATTTCTGTTGAAAATATATTGAGAAGTAAAATGCTAGGTCAGGGGGTATGAGTAGGTCAGCTTAGTATATAATGACAAGGAGTTCTCCAAAGTAGTTATAACAATTTAAACTACCATTATCTACTAAAGTTCCAATTTCACTAATCTTATATTTGGTATTTTCAAGGTATTTTATTTGCTTGTTTCAATTTTAGTCATTCCAGTGGGTAGCAGTGGATTCTCAAAATGATTATTAGTTGCATTGCTCTGATGACTAATGATGTTGAAGATCTTACAGACTTATTAGCTGTGTGTCCTATTATAAAAATACTTCCTGGATTTTTGCTGATTTTTAATTGGATTGTCTACAATTTTCTTTTTGCTGTTTTGGATTTCTTAGTATGTTCTGTATACAAGTGCTTTGTTGGACATACATACTGCAAGAGAGTCACCCTCTTTGTGGTTTGCCTTTTCAGATTCTTATTGATGTTTTTAATAAAATTCTATTTATCAATATTTCCTTTATGGTGCTTCAGAGCTTTCTTGTGCTCTGTTGAAGAACTCTTTGCCTATCCCAAATTAAGAGTTTTTCTTACATTTTCTTCTAGAAGTTCTATTGATTTCTGATTAACAAGTAGATCTACAACTAGTATGGAATTTATTTGGGGGTGTGAGGTTTTCTTCCTCCCCGCCCCCCATGTGGATGTCCATTTGACCCTGCACCTTTTATTTAAAAGATCATTCTTTATGAATTACATTGCAGTGGAAAGTTTGTCATACATTAGGAAAATTTGTTTGATCAATACCACACTATACTGTGTACTTTATAAAACTTAATATAAGGTCATGTAACTTCTCAAGCTTTGGTCTTACTCTTCTTCAAGACTGCACTATTCTTCTCTTAGTCTTTGCATTTTAATATATATTTTAGAATATATTTGACAATTTCTACAAAACTGCCTGTTGAGATTTTGATTGTAAATGTAGTGACTCTATAGAGTAATTTGGAAAAAACTGTTTATCTTTGTAATAGTGAGCGACCCTATCCTTGAATACAGAATAGCCTTCCATTTATTTCAGTTTTATAGATTTCAGTGTAAAAATATTTCACTTCTTTGGTAAGATTTATTCCTAGATATTTGGTATTTATTGAAGACATTGTGAGTAATATAATTAAAGTTTTTAAATCTTATTTAAATTTTAAATGAATAAAAATATAAAAATCATTTCAATTTTTTGTTGGCATATTGAAAAACTATTTTAATTAATTAACTTTATTGAGGTATTACTTACATAATATAAAGTGTACCATTTTATACCATGACATGTAACAAAAGAGTCCCATATTCTTATCAGTATTTGGTATTATCAGTCTTCTAAATTTTAACCATTATAGTGGGTGGGTAATGGTATTAATTTGATTTTAATTTTTTATTTCCCAGATGAATGTAGATGTTCAATATCTTTTCATGAGCTTATTGGCCATTTGTATATCTTCTGTTGTAAAGTGTCTAAGTTTTTTGCCCATTTTTTTTATTATTATGTTATGTTAATCACCATACATTACATCATTAGTTTTTGATGTAGTGTTCCATGATTCATTGTTTGCCTATAACACCCAGTGCTCCATGCAGTACGTGCCCTCTTTCATACCCATCACGAGGGTAACCCATCCCCCACCCCCCTCCCCTCTAGAACCCTCAGTTTGTTTCTCAGAGTCCATAGTCTCTCATGGTTTGTCTACCCCTCCGATTCCCCCCCTTCATTTTTGCCCATTTTTTTTTAAATTGGAGTTCTATTATTATTTCTTTTATTATATACATGCATGAACACATAGACACACACATATCGCTAAATTCACTTATTTCTAGTAGGTTTTTTAGTTGATTCTTCTAAAATTTTATATGTATGAAACCACTGAAACAAAAAAAAGGACAAAAATTTGTACAATTTTTTTCTTGCCATATTACATTAGCTAGTATGTCTAGTATATTGCTGAATAAAAGCAGTGAGAATATTTACCCTCCTTTTTTCCTAGATATTAGGGAGAAAGCATTCACTCTATTAGCATTATATATAACTTTAGTTATAGGAATCTTATAAATGTCATTTATCAGGTTTAAGAAGTTCTTTTCTAGTCATAGTTTACTGAGTTTTGCTTAATTTTTAAACAAGTGGGTGTTATCAAATACTATTTTCTATATAGGACATAACCTGGAATTTTCTCTTTTATTCTTTTAATATGATTGATATTTAAATGTTGAATCAACTTTGAATTCCTGCAATAAACTCTTCATGGTAATAATGTTTTATCCTTTCTATATATTGCTGGACTCAATTTACTAAAATCTGGCAAGTACACTTGCATCCATAGTCATGAGGGATATTTTTCCCTTCTGTAATGTCTGTTTTGATATTAGTATCAGAGAAATTCTGTTCTCATAAAATGAATTGTGACATATTTCCTCCTCTTTGATTTTCTAAAAGAGTTAATGTATGATTGAGATTAAACTTTCCTGAAGTGTTTGATAGAATTCACCATTGAAACTTTTTGGGCCCAGAGTTTTGTTTTGTTTTGCTTTTTTATAAAAAGGTTTTTAATTACAGAAACAATTTCTTTAAAAAATACAGGTTTATTTGGATTTTCTCTTATTGTCTTGTGTCAGATTTGGTAATTTGCCCATGTCATTTATTATCTGTAAAATATATTGGGATAAATTTGTTCATTGTATTTCCTAACTAGCCTATCATGTATATAGGATTTATTATTGTGCACCTTTCTTTTATTTCTGATATTGGTAACTTGTGTCTTCCCCTAAACTTTTTCTTCCTCCATTTAGCTAGGGATTAATCAATTTCATTGATCTTTTCAGAGAACCACCATTTGATCATTTGATCTTATTAATTTTCTCTATTGTTTGTTTCCTATTTCATTTGTCTGTGTTCTTTTCTCTATTCTTTCTTTCTACTTAGTTTGGGTTTACTTTGTTCTTTTTATTGTTTATTTAAGGTGGAATGTTAAATGTTTTCATTTTAAACATCTTCTTTCTCTTCTATTATAAGGATTTAAGGTATACATTTTCTTTTAAACCTTGATTTACCTCATAAATTTTCATATATTGCATCTTATCATTGTGAAAAAAATATTTTCTGATTTCCATTGTGATTATTTTGTGTGCCACCACTTAGAAATGTATCATTTAATTTCTAAATATTTGAAGTTTTCCAAATTTTTTGTTATTGATATTTTAAAATATTCTATTGCTGGACACCTGGGTGGCTCAGTTGGTTAAGCAGCTGCCTTCAGCTCAGGTCATGATCCCAGAGTCCTGGGATCGAGTCCCACGTCGCGCTCCTTGCTCAGCGGGGAGCCTGATTCTCCTCGTCTGCTGCTCCCCCTGCTTGTGCTTGCATGCTCTCTCTCTCCCAAATAAATAAAGTCTTTAAAAAGATACATAAAATATTCTATTTCTGTCAAAGAAAATATTATTTCAACTCTTCTAAGTTTTTTGGGCCCTGTTCTATGGCTCACTATCTTGGTAAGTTTTCACTGTGCAATTGAAAAGAATGTGTATTCTGCTATTGTTGGATAAGCATTTCACAAATGTCAATTAGGCAAGTTGGTTGATGATGTTGTTTATATACTCTCTATCCTTACTGATTTTATTTGCTTGTTCTATCCATATTGACAGATGGGAGTTGAAATCTCCAACTGTAATAATGAATTTGTCTATTTCTTCCTTCAGTTTTATCAGTTATTATGCCAATACTTTAAGCTCCATTATGAGGCAGATATGTATATTATATTGATGTATCTTTTTGATGAGATATGAAATAGCCCTCTTTATCTCTGTTACTAATCTTATCTAAAAGCCTGTATTTTCTGATATTAATAGTCTCTTCACCTTTTTTATAATCCATGTAAGTATGGTATATCTTTTCCCAAATTTTGTTTTTAACAAATCTGCATCTTTATATTTAAAGATTTGTTTCTTGGGCGCCTGGGTGGCTCAGATGGTTAAGCGTCTGCCTTCGGCTCAGGTCATGATCCCAGCGTCCTGGGATCGAGTCCCGCATCGGGCTCCCTGCTCCTTGGGAGCCTGCTTCTCCCTCTGCTTCTCTCTCTGTCTCTCATGAATAAATAAATAAAATCTTTAAAAAAAAAAATAAATAAAAATAAAGATTTGTTTCTTTAGGCAGCATATAGTTGGGTCTTGCTTTTTATCCAGCCTATTTCTGCTTTTTTTTTTTTTTTAAGATTTTATTTATTTATTTATTTGAGAGAGAGAGAGAGGGAAACAGCATGAGAGGGGTTAGGGTCAGAGGGAGAAGCAGGCTCTCCGACGAGCCGGGAGCCTGATGTGGGACTCGATCCCAGGACTCCAGGATCATGACCCGAGCCGAAGGCAGACGCTCAACGACTGAGCCACCCAGGCGCCCCCTATTTCTGCTTTTTAATTGGAGTGTTTACCTTTTACATTTTACATAATTTAACAGTACAGCTATTATTTTGTAACATGCTATCTATTTATTCTGGTTTTTGTGCCTTTTTTTCTCTTTCCCTGTCTTTTTGATTGTGTATTTTTCAAAATCCCAGTTTACCTCCTCTTTTGGATTATTGGTTTATTTCTTTGGTGTTGTTTTTTTCTCTTGGTTGACCTAAGCTTAGTTGAGAATATACGTTAGTTACTTCTCACAGTAAATACCTTCAAATAATATTATTTCTCTTCACTAGTAATGTAAGGACCCTCAGTCATTTCATCTTCCCATTTTGTACACTGTATTTTAGGTCTTTTTACTTCTACATATTTACAAAATACCTTTGCTTCTACTTTTGTTTCAATAATATTTAAATTTTGTAACACTTTTAAAAAACCTTTAATATTTTCTATTTCAGCATTTTTTAATTATACGTTCTGGATTTGAGTTTCCACCTTATTTTATTTTCATTCTTCCTGAAGAGCTAACTCTAATATTTTTTTTCTAGTGCAGATTTACTGGCAATAAATTCTCTCAGTTCTTGCTTTTTCTATAACATTCTTTAATTCTCTTTAAATCTTGAAAATTATTTCAAAATTCCAAATATAGACTTGTAGGTTGACAGCTTTGATTTTTTTTTTTTTTTGAGGAGTGCGGGTTACAAATGTCATTCTCCTGTCTTTCAATGTGCATTTGTTTCTGATGAGACATTTTTAGCCATTCTAATTTTTATTCCCCTATATGTAATATATTTCTTTCTCTTACAACTTTCAAGATTTTCTCTTCATCATTATTGGTTTTTTTCTCCTTCAAATTATTATTGTATCTGTGAATTGTCTGGACTTTCTAAGTGCACAATCCTGTGCAAAAATGACAGCTTTGGGGCACCTGGGTGGCTCAGTCATTAAGCGTCTGCCTTGGGCTCAGGTCATGATCTCAGGGTCCTGCATCAGGCTCCCTGCTCAGCGGGGAGCCTGCTTCTCCCTCTTCCACTCCCCCTGCTTGTATTCTCTCTCTCACTGTGTCTCCTCTGTCCAATAAATAAAATCTGAAAAAAAAAAAAAAACAGCAACAACTAGGTATACTATTCTTATAATAGACTTTGGGCAATGCAGACACCTTAATTTATATATCAACTATAATTACCTATATTAGACTAGAAAGGTCACAGAGTAATCATATAGTCCAACAGTCTCATAAAATGCTGACATCGCCTCTCCAATGTCTCCTAAATTGATACGAAAGCTTCACTTAAGCATTTCCAGAGATAAAAAGCTCCATTTTATTTTTGAAACTTTTTGTTACAAAAGCATACATTAAATAATTCCAAAATCTACATGTGTCTTCCCTTATTCAAGTAGGTAGGTTTTCCTAGGCACTCCTTGTACCACATGTATCCCTTACAATTAGGTTACTTGAGCAAAAGAATAGGAGTGAGGGGTTGGGGGAGAAAGCAGTGGCAAACACAAAATAGAATTTTAGGTCTCCCTCAAATAAATTTCTGGGTAGGTGGCCCAAAGAAGCTTCCCAGACTCTGCCCCATGCCATTTTTGCTGAGAGTCCACCGACAAAACTTACTCACCTGGCCCTAGCTAACCGCGCAGGAGCTTAAGAGCTGTTGTAGGCATTTATTTTGTAGTACCCTTCAGCTGACAATCACTGCTCAGGACTCCAGGGAGCCATGGATATGGTAGCACATCTCTTCCTCCTATTGCTGTTCGTACTGTTCCTGCCACTGTTTTCCAACCCCTCTCTCTGCCATGGCTGCTAAATACCTCTGGTGTCTACTGCCCCACGGTTTCTGTTTACTACCTTTTCTCTCTGCAGCTCTGTGTCGATGGTACTGCAATACCTCTCCTTCTACACCTTAGATTAAAACCCTCCCAGAAAGTGGATTTTGACTGTTTTGTGTAATTACTGCATAAGGTAGAGCGTCCCAACGGGGCACAGCTGTCAGGCTAATTCATACCCCAGTATCCTGGCCAGCCAGAGAGGGCTACTTACAGTTTGAATTCAAATTCAAATTTTTCCAGACCATAAAAATTGCTCTTGTATTCTATGTGAACTACAAAGGGCTATTTAAAAGGACATGTAGCATGGGATTTGTTTAGTTTTCTAGACCACAGGTAATCTTCCTAATAGATTTTGCATAGAAAATTGGAAAGAAAAAGACACTAATTTCAGCCTGTTAAAAGTCACTGGCCAGATGTTGTAAACAAAACAAAACAAAACAAAAACCCCACTAATGAAAGGTCTCCGTGGAGATCTACAATCTTTATATTCAACCTAATGCTCTTAAAGAGAATATCACGTTTCATTGACATACAAGGCATTTGAGTTAAATTAAAAGGTTTGAAAATATCCTTCTTGGAATTGAAGTCTAAAGGACAGGTTTTGAAGTTTACCTACTTTCCTAGAAGACTTTTACTTCTTTCTGCCATAAACTGAGTAATTTTTTTCAATTTGACTTGATGCCACTCAACCTTCTAAATTAGGCCTATAGTTGGATGTTCAGTTCAGGTGAAGTTGAATCAAGAGTCACTCTTTGTTCAGGTATAAGAAGCAAGCAGCTAAACTAGAAATTGATTTAAAAGGCAAAAATAAAAGTTCTTTTTGTTCAGAATTCAAGAGGAGGGAAAAGACAAAGTAATTAAATATTTCAATTGGTAGGCTTCCCAAAAATCGGTGGTCAGTTGTTTTCCTTGTACTTGACTCAAGAAATAATTTATCTGGGAGAAACTAAATTTAAGAAGAAGCAATACATTTAACTTCTTTTAAACAGACCTGACATAGTTATAACCTTATCTCCACAAGTAATTCAACATTTTCTTTTTCCATTTTTTTCTAAAACCAACTAATTTGCAGTTACAGTGTTCATTCTGACCGATTGCCTGCAAAAACTCACTTCTTGGTTATTCATAGCAAAATGATTCCTTTCCCCACGCCCATCTGATTCTGATGTGATGAGGTAACTTGAACAGTTGTGTGCGTAACTCATTTTCTTCACTGCTGGAAAAACATGAGTTGCTTGGGGAGAGGGGGAAATGCTTTTATAAAAGCACAACCCTCAGCCTGCTGCAAGTTCACATTTTAAAGAAAAATGAAACAAAATTTGAGTTTTCTCTCTCCTTTTGTTCATCTTCATTTTATAGAAAAGGAAGATAATTGCCATAGTAAATGTCGGTTTAGAAGACTGCTATATCTGTACAGGAATTTGGGAGAAAATATATTAGACTATAAACATTAAAAAAATTACAAAGGCTGTAAGGCTGCAGGAGGTAGAGAACTTGAAGTCAAAATCAGAGAAACAGCAAATTTCGAGAGAACTTCTAACAGAGACTAAAGCATTGCTTGGGTGACTTACATATAGGCAGGCAGGTTCTGCTAATGTGTTAAACATATTTTTTCCTGGGCGCCTGGGTGGCTCAGTTGGTTAAGCGACTGCCTTCGGCTCAGGTCATGATCCTGGAGTCCCGGGATCGAGTCCCGCATTGGGCTCCCTGCTTGGCAGGGAGTCTGCTTCTCCCTCTGACCCTCCTCCCTCTCATGCTCTCTGTCTCTCATTCTCTCTCTCTCTCAAATAAATAAATAAAATCTTTAAAAAATAATAAAATAAAATAAAAATATTTTTTCCTGGTTTCCGTATTGTTCCTTTTCCTCGACCCCACAATGAGCCACACGATAGAAAAAAATGACAGTAATTAGGATATTCAATAGGAATTACCTGAGCTGACAACTCCCACGGGGCAGGTGGCAAATGCCAGGGCAAAAGCCAGAAAATGACATGGGCCTCTGCATAGGTAATTGACACCTTTGTGCGAGGCCTCTGCTGATCTCATTGAGCGAAAAATCCCTGAAAACCCAGGAGGGTGTTTTACACGTGAAAGTCCATGTTTGTTTCCGTGAACACTTATCTTTCTGTCTGTGAACCATTATCCCCCCTATACTTCTTACCTCACACTTCTGTCCCGTTACCCACCTGCTTGCTTATTTTACTTTGGCCTTTTTTTTCACTTCACTGACTACTCTTCTAGTCCTTTTATGTAGCTCACTATCTTAGGTTATCCCTCCTGCCTGTGTACTCTGTGCTCCATAAATGTTTCAATGCTTACAAGTAATACGAGGAGGAGTGTCCTCCGACTGACCAAGTAATCGAATTTGGTATCTCTTATCTCCCCTGAGTAAATGATATGTGCAATCGCCCCCTAACATCGATGGAGTTAACGTGCTTCCCAAATCAAGAGGGGTGAGCCCAGTCAGCTGCACCTGAGGACTCCACCTGTTCACAAATTCTGAAAAAATTAAAAGTTAGAAGAGAGATCTTTATGAAATGTATGTATCAGAAAGGCCCAGCGAAATTTAAGTGTTGGTTTGTCTTCTTCTTGAAACAAAACAAAAAAGCAGAAAGCTATATGTCCACTGGAGTCATTTAGTCTAATGGAACAACTACTCTTTATCTACACTCGGTAATCAACAGCACAAAAATACTAGCGAAACCTTCATAAGACAGTGGGATCTTAAAGAAAAATTGCTATATTTTTTAAAAAATTGCTATGCTATTGTTGCTCTCAATAAATTTTAAGTTTACTTTGCAACTCCAAATGTTCAAATTTTGGTTTAGGATATGACACATGAAAAAGCTTCCTACAAAATATTTACAACTTCCATACTGTGGGCCATGACAATAACTTACTACAACACTGTCACCTTACATATATATTTATTGCTCATTATTGCTTAACTCTGGTTTAAGAGGATTTTCCATAGCTTTGTCTCCCCAGTATAACCTTCTACCTTTGTATAGTTTATTTTGCCAAGAAGTAACACAGGAATTACAGGCAGAGATGCTGTAATAAAAGTTATATCAAGCCAAAATATCCCCAAGCCTCTTTCTCTTTTTTCAAAACAAAACCTTGCCACTACCTCTACTAAAAAGTTGGAAGAAGAGATGATAAAAGGGTATGGAAAATAAATGTGTAGAACTTCAGACCAAGGCACAGCCTCAGTGTAGAGAACTTTTATTCACACTTGCCGTGTAAACACTCTCTAGGAACGTCGGTGGTCAGGATTATGCATGTTAAGTAAGGAAATGGTACAGACAATAATCTGAGTGGCTAACTGGAAACAAATGAGGTTGACCAGTCACGAGGAAATCAAAATCAGAGCCTTGACAGTGTCAGAATATATCCTAATAAAACCATAGTTCCCAACTGTGTTTCCAAAACCAATAGTGAGCCACAGATATAATTAAATATTCTGTGGAGGAGGAGAGGAAAGCATACCATGGCCAAAGAAACTGGGGAACACTGGGTGAAATAGATCTCTTTACTGGAGAACTTCTCTGCACCATTAGTATATAAGTCCATTTTGAACCACGAGAGATAAAAATGCAACCCTTTCCAAACTATTTGGACTGTAAAACCCTCTGATCACGGAAAACATTAACACTGCCCAGAACACCACTGTCCCAAAGAATGGCTTGGAAAATACTATCTGTTAAGTTTAAGAGTCCTTGATATCAATACCTTTATTGAACATGATGGCTCTTTATCAAAATGATGAATTAATATAAGGAGTAGCTACATATATAAAACCTAATTTAATCATCACTTTCCAGAAAGTACAATCAAATAAACAATCAACAAATTTATTATGCGCAAGCACTCTGTAATAGATGATCACTGCTTAAATTTCATACCGATTTTAGAAATGCATATTGCGCTTTGGGGGAAATTTTGCAATTTCTTTCCATGTGCTTGTTTTCATAATGAAATGTAATATGAACAATCAATGCATTAATTGTAAAGTATTTGCCTCTTAATCTTTTTATCTCCTCTATTGTTTACAAAGTATTTTGGAGATTTTCTCAGTTCAGTAAATAGGTAGAGTGGCTCAAAATGAAAAGATTGTTTTGTGTCCAAATATTTATTAAGAAGTCACTCAGATTATTGTCTGTACCATAGCTGGCGATCGAAAAGTCACCTGTGAGTACCAAGGAGTTTTTCTCACTTTTGATAGTTAGAGTGACTCCTTCCTGCATTTTTCCTACTTTACTGGTGTCCAGTCTGAAAACTTAGGGTCTCTTTCAGATGTAGATAGAGACCCTTTACAAGCAGTGAAATTGTTGAAGCAGCTTATTTTTACACAATAAAGCCTACATATAACATGTGTCATCCTATAACGCTCATGCTAATCCAAAATAAATAGAAATCATACACGAACTGAAATCTGGCCTGTTCCTTGAAGCATAGCTCCATGGGAAGGCAGTGTTTTAAGATATTTACATTTAAAAGAAAGGAAATAATTCTTTTACCTTGAAAAACATAGATAATTTTAGAAGGTTTGGAGACAGTTAAGTTTTATCCAAAGCAAAAATGTCCACATAACTTAATGTTCTCATTATCTTTAAAAAAAAAAAAAGATTTTTAATTCAATAATCATTTGCTTATATCTGCAACTTTCTTTAAGGCTAAATAAACGAGGAAGCCATCTTGTTTTCCACATCACTGGCTCTAGCAGGCTATAGAAGATCACCATGACAACAGGAGCTGGTCTGCCTAGTGTGAAGACGACAGTGTAGGCCTCATTTCCTAAATGCATGTTTCCACTAAAGTTGAATCACCAATTAAAAGACTCCTTTCTGTCCTTGGGGGCTTCAGAGATGCAAATGGTATTGTGAAGGCTGGCTGGTCAGCTGCTGTACCTAGTAACTCCTCCTGATTATCTAAAAATAAAATGACTCTTGTTTAAAAAGATGGAAAGTATTTTTGAATTACACAGAATAGGAGTTAATACTTAAAATCAAAAAAGATTTGCTTGAAATTGTGAACTACTATCCTTGTTGTAAGTTGTGATCACTCCTTAAATCCCTGAAAAAAAGACAATTCTGAGTGGGTTTTTAAGTATCTTATTACAATATTATTAGATACACAAAAATGTTGTTTGTTAATGCTTTGTCAATCATTATGTGAATAGCAAACATAGACTTAATAACAAAAATTAATATTCTTCAAAAGATATGAAAAAGTGTGGTGATTACAGAAAAGTAAAATTTAAATTTTATCCTGATGATATTCCTTAAGAATACCTTATAATTTAAGGCAAGACATTAAAATAATTTTTTAAAGACCCAGGTTCATAAAAGAGAATTTTCTTGACATTAAACACTCAGAAGGCAAACATCTTTAATGGGTTTTGATTTTTAAGAAAAGAAATGTATGTCTATTTTAGTGGGTCAATAAACTAAACAGTTTAATGGAAGTACTTTTGAATAAATACAGTAATTTTAAAAATAGAGATCATTATTACTCTTTGTGCACAATGATAGATGATAACTGAAGCTTGTCACCTACTTCTCTAACGTATATTAGCCTCTGAATTTCCGTTTTCTGTACCAACTTGATGAATAGATATTTCAGTTTTGACATTTTACAGTCCTTATTTACAAATGAAATGCTAAAAATATCCAAATTGTGTTACTCAGTATATTTCTGATTTTTATAGTAAGAAAAGGAGGATATAAGAAATTAAACACAACTAATTTTCAGGTAAAATTATACATTTCCATTAACAGTCATGTGATAAAGATATATGTTATTAAATGGAGCTGTTTAGGAATTAATGTGCACAAAATTAACAATACACACTAGCCAATTTTCTGTAAAGTGTGTTTGTATATTTAACTGTTTCTTTGTATAGCTAATT
The DNA here is from genome assembly GCF_054177405.1 of Leptonychotes weddellii. Classification (NCBI taxonomy): domain Eukaryota; kingdom Metazoa; phylum Chordata; class Mammalia; order Carnivora; family Phocidae; genus Leptonychotes; species Leptonychotes weddellii. The sequence continues at coordinate 107,902,136 of NC_138376.1, read as the reverse complement.
AAATGTTTGTTGCAAAGTCTCATGGGAAGCTCATTTGCATGTACCTTGTTATAATGGCTAAACACTTTCTCACTAAGTATCGCCTGATGAATAGATATTTCACAAATGCCTGGCAGAGACACAGCAACAAACTATGGACACATGTCATTATTACTGTAGTTCATCAGACAACTCTCCATGGTTCTCTCTGCATAATTGGACTCATTTAGGAATCACTCATTCGCTTACGAGTGCTAACCAGTGTAGCATTGCATTATAATTTTAAAAGTTTAATTAAAGTAAAAATTTGTTCAGCTTTTTTTTTTTACTTATTTGAATATGTATAGATACTTGAATGTGAGTTTACACACAACTCTGATTTTTGAGAGAAAATGTCACAACAGAAAATAAATTGGCAAATGCAGATATAAACTGAAATAAGAATGAGCAACAAAGATATTAACACTGTATCTTCTCCACATGAGACAATCCACATAAATAAAATGACCAAGGATGGTAGGTTTCACAAAGCATCAATTTCCTTCTAGTTTTTTCTCTAGAATGAAACAACTTAGAGTGACCTCAAAAGAACAGTAGGTAACTTGTGAGTTACTTTTTCTAAGAGACTCACAAGGTAGACTGGCGTGGTATGAACTAACGTTGCTTAGTTTTGCAGTCATGTGACATTATAAGAGCAGAAGTCATTATGCCTTCTTCCACTTCCTATCAGTAATTGGTGTACTGATTAATAAGCTTTTAACACTTTCAATTGAATATTTTGCAATCCAAATATTGTTTTGCTATTTCTTTCACATATTTCTAACTTCTTGAAATATCTATCTTTACAGATGTTCTCAACATCTCCCAATATAGCATCATCTATAAATTTAATTGAGTCCTTTTTTAATCCCTTCTTGTAGAGCATTAAAAAGTGTAGCAAATTAAACCCCAACGAACTCCTAATAGACCCCACATTGTCTTGTCATGCAAAACACTTTACCTCACAAAGCACCAAAATTAACAATAATATTTTAAATAATGCAGGAATTATGCTGGTATCCCATTTCTGCCAAAAGGAACAACCCTGAACATTTCTTGCTGGGAGATTACTAAAACTTGTAACAGTTATGGCAGCCATAACTTTGATACATGAATGCATTATATTAAATCAACTGGGCTAAAATTACTAAAGACACTTGAATCAACAGGTTTATATGGATTTGTGTAAAGCTATTTTGTATGTACATATGTGAATGAATGTGTATATCAATGTAGAAGCTCAACCGTTCAGAGGAACAGACTGGGGAATGAAATCCAGGGAGATGAATTAAGGGGCACTTTGGCTTTTTTTTGGTATAATTTTTTTTTCAATTTTTTACAGTGAGCACGACTTACTTGAGTATTTAAAATTTAAACCTATTTATATATGTATTATGGAATGTACCTGCATGATCTGTCTTTACCCCCAGATGTGGCACTTAGAATCAAGTAACATGAAGTCACTGAAAGAAGGAGGTGGCTTTTGCTAGTTCAGGCAAATTATCATTTTAAAACATCACATTTTGTGCTCCAGTCTATCAACAAATTTATCTTGAGAACATATTTCATGGGAGACATTTTGCTAGGTGGTACAGGGAATGCAGAGCTCATTTATCAAGAGGCAGTGTGGTTTCGTGGTTAAGATGAAAAGCTTTGACTTTAACAGGTACTAGCTATGTGGCCTTAAGCAGATTCATTGACTTCTCTGAGCATCTATGTCTCCCACTCACAAATGAGTATCATCATAATACCTGTTTCATAGGATAGTCGTGAGGATTAAATGAGGTGGTTTTTGTAATTTTTGTAAAACCCTAAGAATAGTGCCCGGCACTAAGTAAGAGCACTCTAAATGTAGTATTTACTTTCATTAATGAATTCAATACAAAGCTATTGGGAGATGGTGCCAGGTGTCTTACATCCTTTTAGAATAAGGAGAGTTGTAGGCCAGTGCTGTAGACTGAATATTTGTGCCCTCCCGAAAGTCATATGCTAATACCGAATCCTCAGCAGGATGGTATTTAGAGTTGGGGACTGTGCTTAGGCCCTGAGGTGCAGCACTTATATGGGATTAGTGCCCTTCTAAAAGAGATCCCAAGTGCTCTCTTGCACTTTCCTCCACGTGAGGACACAGAGAGAAGACAGCCATCTATAAGAGAAGAAGCAAGCCTAACCAGACATTAAGTCTGCAGGCACCATTATCTTGAACTTCCCAGCCTCTTGAACTGTGAGAAATAAATTTCTATTGTTTACAAGCCACCCAGTCTGTAATATTCTGTTATAGCAGTCAGAACGCACTAAAGACGGCAAGCCAATAAACATATAAAATATAATAAATTAATTAATTAATTAATAAACAAAAGCAGCCAAATGAATTACAATAAATGATCTCTTGATGGAGTTTATGCTCTAATTAAATGGAGAAATAAACCAAGTAAGTCCTGTGATACAATCTGCTACATTATCATGATCCTCTGAGTAAAGCCATGTGGAAATAGAAACAAGTGATTAGTTGTACCTGTGAATAAAGAAAGTTTCAGAAAGGATATGATATCATTGCTAAAGCCTAAAATAAAAATATAAAATGCAGGCCTTGAAAATCATATTAAGCCAGGCCTTCCATACATACTTCCTCTCACCTTTATAGATGCAAGTCCAAACTCATTAGCTTTGGAATAAAATATCCTACACTGTCTGGCTCCAAATTATCTTTCCAATTTCATCTTTTTCACTCCACCTTACCATCCTTAACAGAATTTCGTCCTCTATCCCTATCATCTCTTATCCAACAGTGGTAGGAACAGATGTGTCTTAGAATTTACAATCTCTCAGATTTTAGAAAGGCAATTTAGTATCCAACTTTAGATGATCAGAGGTCTGGGGTAACACCATATCATTAAATACATCAATGCATCTGCAATAAAGCAAAATTATTCATCTCACACCAGTTCAAGTGAGGCTCTCCTTACAACGAGGTCAAATCAGATCAGGATTAATACCAAAACAGTAAAGACAAAACTTTTAGTTTATGGAACTTTTGGGACTTTGGATTGTTGATTTCTGTCGCCTAAATGTGCTATGCTCTTTTCTTCCTCTTGAAAATCTGTTACTAATGACCCTTCTGCCTTCCAAAAACTTACCTTCAAGGCCCAGCTCCGATATCATCATCTTGATGAAGGTAATCTATGACATGCATGATATGTCTCTGGGTCTCATTAGCACTTTGCCAATCCCTCTCTTTGATGATATTGTACATTAATTATTCATGAAAATGTCTGTCACTTCTTCTTAATTGAACTTTCCAGGGCAGGGATTGTATCTTACTTTTCTTAGTACCCTCTCTCCATAATATAGCATCTGTCATATGGTAGATGCTCAATATTAGTGGTGGAATAGAGTAAACTCATAACCATTCAGGAATATAAGGCAAGTATACAAGTGCACAAAAAGATCTATCCTCAAGCTTCAAGTGATAGAAGTCATATGAGTAGCTCCGACTGAAGGTTAAGAAAAGTTTCACTTCCACACCCATAGATTGAAGAGAGTATTTAGGAGATGGTAACTGAAGAAATATGCTTAGTGACGCGGAATCCAGGCACAAAAAGCACATTAAGGAAGCGGTCCAGATGAGCTAGAGGGAAGATTCATTCTGGGAACAAATAAGAGATAAGGCTACACCTGTGGATGCAGCTAAACTGAAGAGAACTGGGATCTCTGTTGTTCTCATCCTACAGCACATCAGAGACCAGTATTTTTATGCTTCTGTACTGGACAAGTGAAAACCTAGGAGAATGAAATTGGGCAATAAATCCTCCACTGTGGTATGTTATGATTTGGCAGGAAAACAATTTATACTGACTAATAAGCAAAACATTTTTTAGGTGGATGGTTGATGAAGGAAATCATTGCTCATTCCTGCACACTGAACCATGAAAAACAAATACAGGTAAGTTGATTTGACTGTGAGGCAGTAAAGTCAATGAAAAAGAAGTTAATAATTGTTTTCTAAAGAAAAAAAAAGGATAATTGATGGACACATTTTGAAAATGCTTTAGTATTTTATTCCAACACTAGGAAGAAAAAATATGCTTGCTAATTTGATGAAAATGCAGAAGACGATACAGAATTTCCAAACCTAAGGGAAGAGGGAATATGAACTTCTACAAAATTTTCATTGGTGGTAGCAGTTATAGAATATTTTTTTAAGAAAAATACATGGTGTATGTAATGTATGGGGATTAACATAAGAATAAAAAAAAAGAAAAATACATGGTGTTTTGTAGGAGCACACTAATTATTAAAACTAATGTTATATATTTTATGACTTCTTTTTCCAAAATATCTTGGCTTTAATATCAGTGCTTTGCCTTTACTGAATTAAAGGTTAGTAAAAATTCTTTATTTCCAAACGGCAGCCCTGACAGCAAATACAGACGATTCTGCGGTGTGATTTTGATGAGTTCATCACAGAGATCTCTCTCACTCCAGTATCAGCCTCTGGCCTATGATGGAGACTAAATATCGGCCATGAGACAGCATGTCATTGGGTCCCGCAGGATTTCCATCTACCTACTGGTTTTCCTATTTGAAAGCAAATATTCTCCAAAAGGTAATTGTTTAAATTCATATCAGCTATGATAATTTTTAGCACTTATTCATTTGTAGCCAGCTGCAAAGTTGAAGGTAGTGAGAGAGAATGTAGACACCGCATTTAGAATTAAACAAATGGTAAGTGTGTGCGTGTGTCGGGGTGGGGGAGCTGTGAAGAGGGGTTGGAGAGAGAGAAAGTTTACTGTATTTCATAAAATTAAGCACATGTGAAAGTGCATTCCTGAAATGACAGCTCCTCTCCCTTGCAGAACCTGGGTTCACAGCAAACAAAATTGACCCTCACTTAATCATAAAATGGCATAAACTAGGAGCGTGGATCTCTTAGCCATGCCCGTTAATTCCAGTATTACCTTGCCTGATCCTTCTGGTTTTTTTGAACTGCTCTCTTTTAGAAATCATTTTAGATTCCTAGGCAACTCTTTAAGAGATTGTATTGTGGAACGACTTACTGGAAAACATATATCACATTTACAAAAAAAAAATTAACGAAAACAGTAATAAACACCTTCTTTAAAGAAATTGAGATATTATTGACATAGAGCATGATATTAGTTACAGGTGCACAGAATAAGGACTTGATATTCGTGTACACTGTGAATGATCACCACAATTAAGTCTGGTTAACCTCCATAACCACACAGTTACAAATGTTCTTTCTTGTGATGAGAACTTTTAAGATCTACTCTCGGGAACTTTGAAATACACAATGACTATTAACGATAGTCACCATGCTGCACATTACATCCCCATGACATTTATTTTATAACTGGGTGAATATGGTCAAAAGGTACAAACCTCCAGTAATAAACATCTATAAATATATGTTTATGTTAAATCAGAGGAGGTGGTTTCCATCCTTAAGCAAAAGCCACAGTACTAAACTACTTAGAAGTAATAACACCAGTAAGTAAAGAATCCATTAAACTCTCAGTCTTATCCATGTTAGCATGAATTTTATTCTAATTTAATCAATGTCAATTAGATATTTAGTTCCTATCAATATAACTGCTGAAATCCTTTTTGGAACCAAAAGAAATAACAAATAAATACATCTTGTTTTACTAAATTTAATTGAAGGCACACTCAGAAAAATGCGATCTATGTTTAGAGTAATAGATTGGCTGACCTCTCCAACCACTTTCTTCCATAACCTACATAAGGCCTTGGAAGTTTTAAGGCAGAATTCACACAATTTTAAGTGCTAATGTAGTCTCATGGCCCTCCAACTCACAAATTTAGATTTTTGCTGTATTTTTTTCTGTATTTATCTAGCACAATGTCATGTCACCATGGAGTCTGAATAATTTTATGATTACATAGAGATAAGCAATAACATACAGTATATGAATTTTGAGAAATGTATCTCTCTCTTTCTCTCTAACACACACACACATCCCCCCCACATGCACACCTGCAAATACATATAATTCTATTAGCTCACTTATGCCCTAACTTAATCCCAACAAGAATAAATAATGAGTTATTTTAAAAATGTGAAAAAACAGAAAGATTAAAAAAAAAGTTATGACAAAATAATGACCACAAATAAACACTAACGGGGAAACCCAGAGGATGAATGCAGGCAGGAAATCCTACCTGAGGAGTGGTGCTGTAATTGGGCCAGCTCCTAGTGCAGTTTCCTACAGCCCAAGCAAAGGGACAAGATGATGGATTACAGGGCTATCATTTTCTACGGAAAGAAAGCACACCAGTTCATCAACAGAGGCAAACTTTCCTATCCCCAAGTTTGAAGATGAATTTGTCAAAACGCTCTTTATACAAGGGCAGTGAGCTCCATAATGTCCCCCATAGCAATTTTACAAGCAATATAAAGACGTTCCACATGGCTATTCCTTATATTGCTCTGACACTGAAGCCAAGTGCATGTTAAAAGTTGTAGTTCTGTAACGGCAGCATGAGAGTGAAGCTGCGGAATGGAGAGAAAAAGGAAAAGGTGGCAGAAAGAAAGGGTACAGATATGCATGTTTCTGCAACATGGCATTAATGGAAATTTATGTTAAGCAATATTGAAAACCTGATAATTAATACTTCCTTAGAATATCTTGCTTGAATATCAGCATCTCCCTGAGCTTCTGGTAGAAGTTACATGGCAATCATTTAGGTATACTAAATTGCTAGTCATGTAACCAGACACTAAGATGGCAATTGAATGAATTATTATGTGTTTGCCATAGTAAATAGCCAAATCACATGCACATGAGGTGGTCTGCAGACACTATCTGTTTTTTGTTATTTTGCTTTGTCTTGTATTTCTCCAGAAAATGGCTTTGTATTTTGAATAAGAGCTCCGTAAAGGTGTCAAAGTTCTGCCCCACGTGCATGTAGCTTGTGTGGACATTTAAACTCTTGCTTCACTGACATGTTTAATTGGCTTCATGGAGATTTTATAACATCAAAACCATATTTCAAAGCTCTATAATTTGCTTAGAAGAAAGACAGACGTTAGACATGCAACCCATAAAGGTGATTTTGTTGCCTATCACTTATAAAAGAAACTATTAGCTTAAGATTTTAAACTTTCCTTTAAAATAGTAAATGTAACTGGACATTACAAGAGCTTTATGGTAGACCTGGGTTTTAATCTCAGCTCAGACAAATATTGGGTAAGTGAGTTTGAACACATGGCTTACCCTTCATTAGCTTCAGTTTCTTTATCTATAAAATGGTAAGGATGATACCTCCCTTGGAGCTTGTCTGGAGGATGGTGGATCAGAAGGTGAATGCACCATGCCTAAAACACAATGCGAATATTAAATCATTCAATCAATCAATTAGTCATAGTTAGTAAGCATTCTGAATATTACAATCCCAGCATCAGAACTAGGTCTTTCTTTTCAAAAGAGCAAAGGCTCCAGTTTATTCCACTAAAGAATTTTTTAGAATTCTTTGCTAAAGAATTTTTGGTCTCTAAATGCCAGAAATTATATAAAAATAAATATATACATAAATAAAAGAGGTAAGGAAGTAGCTTAGGTAGCAAACATATCTCTCACTTTGGCGAGCACGAAAATCATGAGTTTCATTCTGTCCCTAACCTTTGGGGACTTATAATTGTTTTTAGGTGAATTTGGATAAAGAGATTTCACAAAAACTATCTAAAACAATTTCCTAAAGAAAAACTTTGCTAATATTTTCATGACAATTTTTATGGAACTAAATTTTTATTTACACTAAAATCCAGTGAACCAATTACTCCGGGAGCTGCTGAAATGAGTGAAACCCAATGATTTCTCTCTGGCACTGAGCTAACAATGGCTTCTTAGTAGACCACGACTTGACACCATCAGCTCATTTTGTACCACTGGGGGCAGAGTCTCAAAATACAAAAAAGTGTCTCAAAAACCTGAGAGTACCCTAAGAGAATAGCACTTTGCATGAGTTTATTATGAAATTTTGCTGACTTTGAGTGTGCTTATAGGATAAATATGAATGAACAATGCTTTTACTTCCCTCTCTCAGAAAATTGTATGAATGAGGATTATAATTCTACAATCAACTATTGCTTTCCTTTTATCTTGTTTATTAACTACAAAAAGAAGATGGTACTGACTCTCATATCTGTTTATTTTCTCTCATGTAAAGGCAGTGTGGTGTAGCAAAAAGAATGTGGGTTTCTGAATTAGACCAACTTGTATGCTAATTTTGCTTTCTCCTATTTACTAGTTGAGGGAACTTGAAATCACACATACAAATCTCTTTAAACCTTGGTTTCTTCATTTATATATAGGACTGATAACAACTAGCTGATGTTTAAAGTCAACTTTTCTATTCTAGGGGGGGTAAAATGATGTTTCATTCCCCTCTTCATTAATGTACCACGATATAGAGGCAGACAGTCACAGGGGATAAATGAGAGCCCAAGCAAGCTTCAATGCCACCTTTTTTCTCCAATGTTAAAAAGATAAGGATAGGGAAAGAATTCCAGTCAGCTAGGGATGTTAAGGGTTACACATCTTTACCACCCCAAGCAGGCATGGGATACACTGACAACAAAGAAGGACTGCAGTCTTATCTTGACAGCCACTTACCCTTAGAAACCCTGTCCTTTTCTCACAAGCCAAAAGAATAACAGAACTTCTATCAGAAGATCCCAGGAAGGATATGAGCAGAATGTCAAGCCAAATTCATGCGTGTGGTCTCAGACTATCCCAGAGAAAGACTATAAGTAGCCCCCAGTCTTATAGGTTCAATGGAACTGGGTAGAGCCTGGATAGAGTAGGGATAGGAGGCAGCCTCATCACATCTAGAGTAAGGGAGTGTTCAAGGGTGGAATTTGTCAAGAGTGACCAGGAAGACAAGGCCTACCATTGGCCAGGCAACCCCAACCAAACACAGCTTTTTAAATGATAGCTAAAATCCAATCCTAAATGTTTAGTGATTCCCAAATCAGACTGTGGTGTTAGAGTCAAATGCCTCAGACATTTTTTTTTAAAGATTTTATGTATTTATTTGTCAGAGAGAGAGAGCACAAGCAGGGGGAGTGGCAGGCAGAGGGAGAAGCAGGCTCCTTGCTGAGCAAGGAGTCTGATGCGGGACTCGATCCCAGGACCCTGGGATCATGACCTGAGTCGAAGGCAGATGCTTACCTGACTGAGCCACCCAGGCACCCTGCCTCAGACATTTTTATATCTGAGGCCTATAGTTTTTAAATTTCTTAAGGGATGGTTTTGTGACCAGATTAAATCTCATTAGAAAGCGGTTTCTCCCTGGAAGAGAATAGGAAGATGGAATTGTCCCAGGGACCCCTTACCAAGATGAGGGGTAAATGAAATACCATATGAAAAGTGTCTGGCCTATAGGCGGCCCTCAATGTGTACTAATTCCTTACTGTTAGATTCATTTCTCGACTCATACAAAAAAATGTAAATATATTTGTTGAACATCTCCTATGTTTTAAGCATTGCACTTTATCCTGGGGCTAAGTAATGACTGAGAAAGGCAAATCCAGACCCTCATAGAATGTAAAGTCTGGCTTTGCCCTATGCTTTAAACTATTTTTCCCAGAGATGGTCTTGGAATGTGATTTCTTAGAATGAGCACTCTACTAGGAGTTTAAAAAGTTAGGACGCTAGTTCTACTATTAATTAGCTATGACATTTGAAAAACCATGTAATACTCCTGGATGTCAGTTTCTGTAGAAAAAGAACTTTGGACAAATAATTTCTAAAACCCCTTTTTTCTGAGCATAGGTAACTACATGGATATCAAACATGTGTCCTTGGACTTGTTTGTGCCATAGTTCAACCAACAAAGCTCACTAGTCCGCTCAAAAGTTATACATTCAGGGGCGCCTGGGTGGCTCAGTCGTTAAGCGTCCGCCTTTGGCTCAGGTCATGATCCCAGGGTCCTGGGATCGAGCCCCACATTGGGCTCCCTGCTCTGTGGGAAGCCTGCTTCTCCCTCTCCCACTCCCCCTGCTTGTGTTCCCTCTCTCGCTGTGCCTCTCTCTGTCAAATAAATAAAATCTTTAAAAAAAAAAAAGTCATACATTCATATATGTGTATATACATATATATATATAAAACATATATACGTTATGATATATATACGTTATATATACATCTATACATACGAATGTATGTTTTTGGGGGGGTTTGGGTTTTTTTTTTTTTTTGCCTGATCCTATTACCACTTTCTCTTTATGCCTAGTTGGCTAATAATGATAACAGTGTTTTTTGGCTCAATTTTAGCCATGTTACTGTAGCACAAAGGTTTGCAATCAAAGTGACTAGCAAGGCTTAAAGCGCAACCATTGACAAACAGATCTCAGAGCCCCCTCTCCAGCAGTGGACAGCTGCTCGGAAGCTGTCTACACCATGATTTAACACTGTGAACTTGTTTTGAAACAGCTCTTTTCGACACCAGATGTCCAACAATGGCTATTTTCACAGGCCTTACAGAGTCTCTGCAATGCTCACGCATGTCATTTTGCTCCAGAATGTGCTATATCAATGACATGTCTCAACACCATCTCCTATCTCAGGTTTCCTGAGAACAGGAAGGCATTGGGGTGAAATGCAGAGACTCCACTGGACTGATTGGTAAGTCTCAGCCTTATCTAGATTCCCCCATGTTTCAGGGTAGTTTTGTGCACTTTGGTGATGCTGAGAACAGATTGATGCCAATAAGCCATTTGAGATAAGAACTAATTGGAAACAGAAGGTTGAAGAATGATGATGTTGGGAATGAGCAAAGGGGACAGACAAGTAATTATTCAGGCAGAATTTCTTTACACAAAAGGCAGATGGAAAAGGGAACAAAATTCCAAAGTCCATGGCAGAAGTAAGCAGCTGCACATTTCTTTTTTGTGGAAAAGCAAACAGAGTGAGTGATTCACTGGGTTGGTAATGGGCTCCACGGATCCCTAGGGATTCACAATGTGCTGGCAGCCCACAGCATGTAAAATCACTCAGTGGTCTCAATCTAGTTCACCTTCTCAACTGACTCTAATTGTGAGGCATATGAGATGCGATTTAAGGGAAGACTGAAGAGAAACAGCCTCCTGTTCAGACACGAATCAGGCAGAGGTGCACTGTGAGGAAAGCAGGAAGATCAACACATACACGTTCCACATTTGTAACGAGCCATAGATCAGATTTAACTGAACATTTCCATATATAAATATAAACTCGCTACAAATAGAAAGCATGAGAAAGTGGAATCTTGTAAAATATTCCTCAAAATTATCACGGAGTCCTCGGGTTGAGGCTAAATAAAGCTCCATGATCTCTAAACTGAATTGAAAGACAAAGGCAATAATAATTAGTAATCAGGGTGGGAAACGGAGCCTCACAACTTCCCCCCAAAGCAAAATCCATTAGCGGGAACCTTACTCAGCAGGACTAATTTAAAAACTGTTTAACACTGTACTGGTTACAGAAAAACAAAATAAAGACCCAAAAAAAAATCTTCCTTAGTTTTTCTCTCAGGCTCTATCTATCTATCTAAATATATATTCTAAATATATATATACACATATATATAATTTAGATATTATATAATTTAGATATTATATAAATTATCTATATTTATATGTAAATTATGTATTTGTTTATATATAAATTGTATTTGTATATAAAACCTATCTATATATAATCTATCTAATATATATATAAAACTTATCTAATACATATAACCTATCAATCTAATATATATACTATCTATCTAATATACATATTATCTATATAATATATATCTATATATACTATCTATCACACACACCAGAATGACTTAAGGACAAATGCACAGAGAGAATATTTTCAGGGACATCCCTTCCCAAAGAATGATCAAGTCAGAACGAAGCTGGGCCCCTAGTTAGCTGGAACCTAATACCAGATCCCAGACTTCACAGTAAGGGAAGTTTTTAATACGTAGAAAATTATAAAGAAAAGAAAGAAGGAGAAACTAATAATACACTATATGTTAATTAATTGAATTTAAATTTAAAAAAGAGAAGATCTCGTACAAGCTAAAAGCCATAATTTGGTAAGAAGGAATAAGAAAAGATAACTGCGGTTATCAAAGAAAACAAGAAAAAGCAATAATAGATTCCAGAACAAGGGCAATAATAGATTGCAGAATAATATACTTTAGAGTGGAATGAGTCCTGGACTTCTACAGTGATTGATTGGTTTGGGGTTCTTGCAAATTGAAGTTGAAGTGCATCCAACTGCAACCACTTCTCTGCCCCAAAACGCTCTTCCCTACTCCCCTCAAACGTCTTAACTTTTAACTGCTTCAGTCCAGACACCCAGAGTTCTTTTATTGGCCTAGCCTTTCTTGACCCTTTCCTGCAGTTGAATAAAACTCAGTCTTCTAGTTTCAGACTCAAATTCTCAGAGACAACTGGTTTGACTACCCTTCCTACATCTAATGGAACCTCTAGATTATTCTCCCATAAAACTCACGGGTCCTCTTGAACATTGCATCATGCAATGTAATGTCTCTGTCGGTTTATCTTCCCCACCAAACTGTAAGTTCCCTTTGGGTAGGGACTGTCTATTTTGTTCACCACTATGATATCTAGTTTCCAGCAAAGAGCTTGGCACAGAGTAAGGACTCAATAAAATTTGTTGCTGAATTAATAGACATAACCCTCAGAATCTCTCTTGGGCCTTGGCAAGTTAGAAAATGGTTGGGAGCAATAAAACTAGACCAAAAGACTGATATTTATAAACAAAATATTAAATTTTGAAAAAGCAAGTAGAGCTTTAGCCACCTATGGCTAAAAGTGATAATAAAATATATATATATAATTATATTATTTATGATAGAAATAGTAACAATTATGGCTAGGACTTACACAGCAATTAACCATGTGTCAGATACTATTCTTAGTTACATTAATTCACTTAATCCTCATGCCCCCCCAATGATTATTATAATATCCATTTTAGAAATAAAGACACTGAGGCACAGAATGTTAAATAACTTGCTGAAAGTCACAAAGCTATTAAATGATGGAACCTGTATTAGAAAGCATTCTCCAGAGCAAGAGAACCAATAGGATGTGTATGTAAAATAAGAGATTTATTTTAAGGACTCGGCTTATGTGTTTGTGAGGACAGGCAAGTCTGAAATCTATAGGGCAGGCTGGAGACCCAGGGAAGAGTTGATCTTGTCATTTGAATCTGAAGGCAGGATTCTAACAGAATTCCCTCTTCCTTGGGGATGTCAGTCTTTTCTCTTGAGGCTTGTAACTGATTGGACAGGGCCCACTCACCTTATGGAGGGTGATTAGCTTTACTTCAAGTTGACTGATTTAAATGTTAATCACATCTAAAAAAAATACCTTCATATCAACATCTAGACTGTATTTGATCAAAACTGGGTACCATGGCCTAGCCAACTTAATATATAAAACTGGCCATCACAGAGCAGGTATACAAATTCAGTCTGCCCTCAGTATCCTAATCCTTAGTGAATACACTACCCAGGCATTTAAACTATAAGAATTCCCTTAAGGTTTATTTTCTACCCTTATGACAGTGAAGAAACTATAGGTATTTGTGTGTATGTATGAGCATGTGTGAGAATAAAGAATAAAACACAGGACCACTGTGCTTCAATAATTTCAAATGAGATACACACACACACACACACACACATCTATATGGCAAGAAAAGAACTCAGCACTTCAAAGCAATTCTTACACCACAGTATTCCAAGATAGCAGAATAACTAAAGTAACAGTTATGTTTTCAAAGCAGGACAGTGAACGGAAGTGGCAACCTGAGTTTCACTTGTGATTGTGCCATGAGTTGGAAAGTGGTCATCAGTGGAGTCAAACATGAACAGTCGGGATGGCCATGAGTTCTCCACCATAGGATCTCCACCAACTTCCCTTCAGACCCAATATCCAAGTTTCACGCTCAGTCCTTGGAGCAAGGTACTGCCTCCAGACATCTGGGTTAAATAAAAAGTGTGTCACCCTGTGGTTAATATATTAGGCTGTGGACACATGCTCACACAAGCAAAATGTTGTTTATTATTTACAAGCCACCATAGCAGAGAGCCAAGTCCTGTCATAATGGAGCACGGATCCATTCTGCTTTACTTTTCACATTCATAAAGGAGGGATAGAACTTCCAATTGTGGATGTTGACACATTATAGAATACTGAGAGAAGCAATTGGAGAGGCACATTTCTCAGAGAACTGCTTTTTCTTTAAAATACAGAGCCTGGCTTTACAGACGATGCCCACTGGAGAACTGAAGTAAATATTTGTGAGGCTTTTTTTTTTTTTGAAGCGCTGAGGATAACAGAAGCTGTTTCCTGAGAACTTTTATCTATGGTTGAAACAGATGCCCTGAAGCCTAGCAGTGAATGGTATTCTACTCCGCCCCTGACATACCCACTTTTCAGTATGAACCGCAGTAGAGATGATGAATCAGCAGATCCCAGAGAAATAAAACTCTACAGGTCAGTTCCTTGGGGCAGAGCATCCAAATGGATTGATAGCTATATCATTTGCCAGAAATAGACATCAGTTCATCTAAAACATTCAAGTTAAAGAGTCCAGATTGAGGAATCAAAATTTTATGTATAACTAGAGGCATGATAATTGATGATTTGGAACACCAAGAAGCAATGTTTACATTTCAAACACAGAGAGCTTGATTTTCCTGGCATGAACATGAAAAAGACAAAAAGGATATACACAGTTACACAGGAGGAAACATGTTTCAGCTGTGAATGTTTCACTGGAAATGACAAAAAGAGCCTATGGGAAAACCCAGAGGACAAGAGAATGGAGTGAATGCAAGAGAGACTTGCATATAGAGATGATTTTAAAGGGGGTAGGACCATCCTCTTCAAGGAAAGGAGAGAATAAATCACATTTCATAACTTCCCCTTTGCCCGATCCCTTCAACTCCTGACCGTAAGGAAGGGAAAATTTGACCAATCTCCTGCTGGCTCCCCCCAAAACAGTGCCATGATAAGGCAATTCTGCGGGGCTAAACAGCAGAAGTAATGTAGATAAGGTCAGAGAGGATATTATGAAAAGGATGCGATAAATACATTGACTCAGAGAGAACATTAGAAAGGAAGAGGTGAATTGTGAAGCTGGTCGGTACAAGGTTTAGGAAAAAAAAAAAAAAAGCAAAGCTTATTTGTCAAGAGGCTGTATAAACAGGGAGAAGCAGAAGTGAAATGCTCTCCCAAATTCTAAGTGAGATGTTGGAATAAAAAGACAGACACACTGGCCATCTGAACAGAAAACTGGTAAGAAAGAGATGCTTTGGGAAGAAATCTCAACAATAAACTGTTTTATGAGCCCCCCCAACCCCCCCCCCCCCCGTGCATCTGGGGCATATTGACCTCCTATGGTGTGCAGGTGGCTGTATCTGAAAGGCAAGAGAAAGGTAGGAGAGTGCAACTGGGCAGAGAGTAGAAGGTGGAGAAGTATGAAGGGTCATTCATATGTGCAGCGGGGGGAGCTGAGGCCTGGTGAGTTAATAGGATCCCCCAGGTAAAATAGCAGATGAAGAAGACCAAATGGGAAAGTCTAAAGGTGGGGCAGGCAACTGAAAGACGTGGCAAAGTAATAAAAAGAAGAATTGGATTATACAGTGGATTAGAAAGAGGAAGTATTAAATTTAGCGGAAAGGGGAAGAGAAAGCCTGTAAAATAAAATAGGCGTTTGATGAGGAAAAGGGACCCAAATACAAAATAGAACGGGCTTAATTGATTTCACAAAAATTATACAACCTGGAGATAATTCAATTATCCTGATCAGTTGAGTAGCATAAATGTTACCAGGACTGAGTTTGGAGGTTGTCTTCTTCCCCCAGGCCTCTAGCATGTTTACAAAGCCTGCAGTTCCTCTTGGCAAGTGTATTCCAACCCCTGAGCAGACCGCTCATGCTCTTCTTAGTCACAGAGGAGCAAGAAGACCGTGGAAGCTTCTCAGGGTTCTGAAAGCCAGTCAGACATCTTTCTGTTTTACAAGGGGCAGCAGCTCTGTGATTATTAGCAAGTTCTAGCTACAATCTGATATGACAGAGTGTTTAATACCCAAAGCCATGGGGATGCTAGAGTACTCCCAATATGTAGACTAGCAGTTGAAGCAACGTTGGTTTTCTTGAGCTTCAGTTCACATTCTCCTTTTCTTCATGTCATGCCTGCTCTCCTCTGGGTAGCCATTGGCATATCCCTGAACTTGTCCCTGCCTTCCCCCCTCATGAGCATCTTGGAAAGATATATTGCCCAATTACCATAGTGTGTGTTTAACCACTGCTGAGCCAAAGGACACATATCTGGGCTTTTAATCTTCATTAAGAGAGCTATTTTTTTTGAAATTTGAAAATACCTTTCCTTTGGTTTTGTGACTTTTAAACAGACTAATAAATTATCTACCTTCCTCAGTTCTAAAAATGAATGGATTGAAAACCTGTCATCCATAAGTCAGAGGCAGGTTTGAGGTGGAAGCATTTTTCCCTCTACCCTGTCCACCACAATATTTTTAAAGTCCATTATTCTTCATGTTTGTAGAAAAGCACAGGGTCATATTTCAATTTGCCCTGAATACCATCTCGCATGGCTAAAGATTTTGCAATAGTTTATGAGGCAACAGCCTGCTAGAGTTTAGCTGGTGTGGTGTGGTGTGGTGTGATGTGTGTGTCTGTGTCCTTCCAAAAGGAAGGTGTTCTTTTCACCTTTTGGGGGCTGTGGCAGAGAAGAAAGCCTCTACGGTTTATGCTCGCTTTGTCGGCCCCGTAAGCAACCATCTGTTTCAGCTGTGGAGCGCGATCTGTCGGTTTTGTTCTTGGTTGGGATGCAGTGGCAGGAGCTTGCTCATTGTTGCTTCTTCGAGGGCCACAAACTAATTAACCATTCCAGTACTGGTTACAAAAGAGATGGCCACTCTCAGCATTGGGCCAGATTTTTGCTTTATCCAGTGTTGGAAGTACTACAAAAAATTGAATAGCTATTCATCGTGTTTCATTGTTCCCTAAAGAGGCAACATGCTCTTTGTTATAAAGGCAACCTGGATTTTCCGACATACCATTTCATTTCAATGTCTGTGTGCCAAAGATGGAACAAAGTCTGGGTGCTGTAGACAAACAATCAAAACATGACAGTGACAAACACCCTGAGAGACCTCATTCGCCAACACGTGAACAGTGACATGTTGTTCACAGATGATGGGAGGTGTGAGCGAGGCTGGGAAGGAAGTTGGAAAGAAGAGGAGACTGGGGTTTGATTTTTAATATGCTTGGGGATGTAATACTTTTGCCAATTGAGCATAACTTCGTAAGGCACAGTCCTGATAAATCAAAGACCTGTGGAAAGACATAAGGACCAACAGGCTTTATATTTCATCCTATTTTTCTCATGGCCCCTCTACATTTTTTCCTCTATTTCTCTTCAGTCTTGAATATGATGCTTGGTCTCTTTTCCCAACCGTAGAAATGGGATTAACAATTAAGTTTTGAACTACAGAATGTTAAAAAAAAAAAAAAATACACCTGTCAGACAGATATATAAAATAGATTTTAAGAATTTTTGGCAAGAGTCACTCTATAAAAGTAGGAGAAATGAATAATTTACTGTTTTGTTTCTCACATCAAGATCTCTGAATACTCTATGTTATGTATTTATTAATTTCACAGTGCATAAAACAGTCTAAATGCTATCAAGCTTATTAAAGATTAGCTCAACTTTCAACTCACTCTTTCATCTTCTCCAGCAAATTTAAAAGTTTGATGAAACAATTAGGTTGACTTTCATATGAGACAAGAAAATACTTCCAGTGGAGTGGGCTAAAGATTCCACATTTGTACCTATTCTCACCATGTACTTAATAGCAGGGTTTGAAAACGTATCTTCCAAACATATCCTTGAAAAGTCAGCCCACCATTTTTCCTGACAGTTTACTATATTTCTTGAGGGTTTTTTTTTTCTAATTTATTGTTTTTTTTCTAATTGGTTGGGTGGCTCAGCCTCCGACTCTTGTTTTTGGCTTCGATCATTATCTCAGGGTCGTGGGATCAAGCCCCACACCAGCTCCACACTTGGCGTGGAGTCTGTCTGGGATTCTCTCTCTCCTTCTCCCTCTGCCCCTACCTCACTCATGCTCTCTCTCTCTCACTTCCTCTCTCTCTCTCTCTCGAATAAATCAATAAAATCTTTTAAAAAACTACTCATTAATTAATGAGCATAATCAATCCATGTCTACTCACCAATATTCCTTTCATTTTTAGGTAGATCTCAAGTCTTCCATTCTTCTTTCCTCAATACTGATCACTCAACATTGTTTAGTTGTTCATTTCTTTTGGTATGCTATTTTGATTATTTCTTTTAAAAAAGAACTGTATATATAAGAAGTATTGAGGCCTAACTAAAACCATGTGAAACAAGATATGTTTGCTTCCTGGTTTTTTTTTTAGAAATAAAATTAAGTTGGAAGAATTATTGCTTTTCAAGTTTAAAGGTATTCTCTTAACTCACATATTTCACCTATGATTCTCTGTATAACTTCAAAACTTTTGGAATATTTGTGTATTTAATTATACTTAGGATCATGCAAATGTTTCTGCTGTCTTGATTAAAGTTAGTTTTAAAGCATCTTGTTGCTCCTTACAGAATGAGAGAATGCCCTGGATCTGACCTTGGGGCCATCTGGTCTGGTGGCCACAGCATTTATGGATAACATTGACTCAACAGATAAATCTTTATCCTGCTGTCTGCATCCAGAAAGACACAAATCACTCTTATCAAGGTACAGTCTTCTCGAGAACATTGAAATCTCAGCCAAAGAGAAAGCTCTTGACAAAATTACAGAGTAAGTGATGTTTTAGGTTGTATATCTCTGACCCTCTCCTTAGAACTCAGTGTCTGTGAAGACAAGCTCAGTGTTATGTTCAACTTTGTAATTCTTCCCTATCCCCCTCATCCTCAGCCTTAGTTCTTCTGGTCTAATAGCCTCAGAGTAGATACCCAGGAAATGTCCATACTACATGACCCTTGTCTACACTCCATTCCTGCTTTCTTTTGTCCTTATTTCTCTAGGGTATTCAAACGGAATCTCCATGAAGACTTGCTCTCCTCAAGAATTTTGTCATGCTCTTGCCTAGCGGTCTCAAAACTTGTTGATGAGGTGATCACCATCCCATCAATAAAATCTTCTAAACTAACATGTTCTATATACTTACAAATCTGCACTCAATTCTGATTCTGAATGTGCAGGGGTTTTTTTCCCCACCACTGAGCAATTAACTCAGTTTTAACACTAACTACCTGGAGATAGCATCAGATTCCAGAGGTTAAGGGCTCAATCCCACAAGACTACCCGCAATTCAGATGCCAGTCCCAAGTCCAGATTGTCACCTGGGCTTCTGACCAACCGGTTATAATAGAGAGGTTACCAGAAGATTTCCATGACCTCCTCCTCATGTTCCATTAATATGCTAGAGCGGCTTACAGAACTCAAACAGTTTGCTTACTACATTACCAGTTTATTATAAAAGGATATAATTTAGGCGCAACCAGATGCATAAAGCCAGGTATGTGGGAGGGGGCAAAGAGCTTCCATGCTGTCTCAGCACACCACTCTCTCTGAATCTACACCTGTTCACCAACCTGGAAGCTCTCTGAACCCCTTCCTTTTGGATTTTTATGGAGGCTTTATTACATAAGCACGAATGACTGAATCATTGACTACTGAAGATTGAACTCAATCTCTAGTCCCTTTTCCCTCTTCAGAGGTGGGGAGGGGGTAGAGAATGGGACTGAAAGTTCCAACCCTCTAACCACACAGTTAGTTCCTCTGGTAACCAGTCCTCATCCTTAGGAGACCTAGGAGTATTTGAAAAGTTACCCTGTTTACATAGCAAAAGACCTATTTATGGTTCTCCTCACTTAAAAAACTTCAGGGCTTTTAGAAGCTCTGTGCCAGGAACAGGGACATAGGCTAAATATTTGTATATTTCTTATTATAAATTGCAGTATCACAACATGTATATATATATACTTGCAAATAGATATTTTAATAGAATGAAATAAGGAAGAAATACATATTCTTGAAGGAAGTTTCATTTTCCTTATTGATGGTACAAAAGATTTTGCTTTCAGAAAATGTGTTATCAGTTTTAATGCTTTTGTTTTGTTTTTAGGGAAAGCAATGTTGAAAGTGCTTTCTTCTTTTTAAAGACCTTTGTTTAACACATACAGGTATACTAATTTAAAAAGTATGGTAATAACTTCAATTTATTTTGGTTCTTGATTTGTGTGGCTATTATTTCTGAAAAGGACACCTCTCAAAGATAGGGATATTCTTATAAAACCATAGTATTTCTTAACTCCACCCAATAATTTTGAAAAGAATTTTGTTGAAATGTGGCTAGAGAATTTGCATCTTCCCTAATGTCATTTGGTTCTTTTAGGAAATAAATTGAAGATGTTATAATTTTATACTTGTGACAAATAGGCACTTTTGAAGTTCCTTGGCTGTAATATATCAAAAAAGGTTTGGGAATCCTTTTTCCAAAGCTTTTAGGTATTCAGATGTGATACTTTAAATAGATGACATAGTCACATTGTTTTTAGCAACAAAATCACTCCAAATTTTCCTTGCATGATTTTTTTTCAAACTTTCTCTAGAGCATACATATTTTTCAAAATTGAGCCATTGCTTTTTCACTCCTTGTAGAAAATGGCACATTTACAGATATATATGCTAGATCACTTACCATTGACAGTAGTTTCCTCATAGTTTGGATGGTAAAGAGCTTGTATTAGCGACACATGTCAGTTGCACCATTTTCTTGCTTCCATGTGCCTGCCTTGCTAGTCATTTCTCAGCCAGAGTTTCTGTGACAGGAATCTTATTAATACACTTGACCATTTTGTCCATTACCTAAACTAGATAATGTAATGAATTAATCAACTTAATGTCGCTTTACATTAATAAAATCAATGAATTTTAAATTAATGAAATCTAACATATCACATTATTAAAAGCAAATGAGGTTAAAAGAGAAGAAAATATTTCCAAATCACATACCCAAAAGGACTTGAATCCAGAATATATAAAGAATTTTCTAAACCCAACAATAAGAAAATAAATGAGTCAGCAAAAGGGCAAAAAAGAACACATATTTTGCAGAAAAAAGAAAAAGATAAGAATGGCAAATAGGTACATAAAAAGATATTTAATGTCATTAGCTGTTGGAAAATGCAAATTAAAACCACAAATGTGGTACCACTCTATACCTATTAGAATGACTAAAATAAAAAATATTGACAATACCAAATGCTAACCAGAATGTGGAACAACTAGAATTCTCATGTATTGCAGGTAGGGATGCAAAATGGTACAATCATTCTGGAAAACATTTGATGGTTTCTTATAAAGTTAAACATATACTAGGGTGCGTGGGTGGCTCAGTCACTTAAGCATTTGACTCTTGGTTTAAGCTCAAGTCGTGATCTCATGGGTGGTGAGATCGAGTCCTGCGTGGGACTCTGCATTCATTCGGGAGTCTGCTTGGGATTCTCTCCCTCTGCCCCTGCCCCCACTCTCCCTCTCTCTCTCTCAAATAAATAAATCTTAAAAAAAAAAAAGTTAAACATATACTTACCATGTGACCCAGCAATCCCACTCTTGAATATCTAACCTAGATAAATGAAAACTATGTTCACTTAAAAACCTGCACACAAATGTTGAAATGGCTATTTTCATGATTGCCAAAACTGAAAACAATGCAAATGAACTTCAGTGGGTAGATAGAGAAACCATGTATAGTCACACAAGGTAGTATTACTCAGCAATAAACAGGAACAAGGAATTACACTGAGTCAAAGAAGCCAGTCTCCAAAGTCACTATTTTATGATTTCATTTTTAAGATATCCTCAAAAAGACAAGTCTGTAGAGAAGGAGAAATGATCAGTGGTTGCCAGGGATTATGGGTGGAGGAAAGTATGACTGTAAAGAGCCTGAGAAAGCTTTTTATGGTGATAGAAGTGCTCTAAATCCTAATTATGGTGGTGGTTATATGAACCTATGCATGCTTTAAATTTATAAAACTGCAAACTGAAAGAAAAAAGCCAAATTTACTTAATCATAATTTTAAAAAAATAGAATTAAAAATAAAAAGCAAATGAGGCCACAAGCAACCCATCAGCATTTTGACCATTTGACATAAGGACCAAGTGAGGGCATAATACAGGTTAATAAAGCCTAATTTATTTCTATTAGGTGAAAAGTAAATAGAAACAGAAACTTTCATGTTTTCTGCAACTCAATAGATCGTCCAAACACACACCTGACTCTGAAGACTGCTGCCCTAGACCCTTGCTACCCAAAGCATAGTCCTTGGATCAGCAGCATTTTGCATCCCCTGGAAACTTCTTAGAACTCTGGGTGTGAGGTCCAGCAATCTGGGTTTCAACAGATCTGCCAGATGATTCTGATGATAATAAATTTTGAGAAACACTGACCTAGGGTATTTGTTAAAATGTAGTTTCCTGGGCCCATCCCCAGAGTTTCTGATTCAGTAGATCTGGGGTAAAGACCAAGAATTTTCATTTCTAAAGTTCCCAGTTGATGTCGTTGTTGCCACTGGCCTGGATGCCAAACTTTGAGAACTACTGCTATAGCCCACTGTACTCACTGAGCTAACCACTACCTACAAGCAGCTACTTAAATTGTAATTAATTAAAATGAAATAAAAATTGGGCACCGGGGTGGCTCAGTCGGTTAAGCGACTGCCTTCGGCTCAGGTCATGATCCTGGAGTCCCGGGATCGAGTCCCGCGTCGGGCTCCCTGCTCGGCGGGGAGTCTGCTTCTCCCTCTGACCCTCCCCCCTCTCATGTGCTTTCTCTCTCTCAAATAAATAAATAAAATCTTTAAAAAAAAAAGAAAAAAATGAAATAAGAATTAAAACTTTAGTTTCTCATTTTCACTGGCCACATTCCAAATCACTCCACAGTCACATGATTTATCGTGTGGCTCTTTAAGACACGGTTTCCTAACTGGTCTAGGGAAGCACTGCCCACTAGAACCCAGCGGTGATGGAAATACCTATACCTATGCTAATACAGTAGCACTATGCGACTATTCAAATTTAAATTTTAGCAAATTTCAATGAAATAAAATTAAAAATTTAATTCCTCAGTCATACTAGTCACATTTCAAGTACCTATTAGCCCCATGTGGCTAGTGGCTACCATATTAGTTAGCACTGGTATAGAATACTTCCATCATCACAAAGAGTTCTATTTATTAAAAAGTTCTTTTCGGGCGCCTGGGTGGCTCAGTCGTTACGCGGCTGCCTTCGGCTCAGGTCGTGATCCCAGGGTTCTGGGATCGAGCCCCGCATCGGGCTCCCTGCTCGGCGGGAAGCCTGCTTCTCCCTCTCCCACTCCCCCTGCTTGTGTTCCCTCTCTCGCTATGTCTCTCTCTGTTAAATAAATAAAATCTTTAAAAAAAAAAAAAAAAAGTTCTTTTCAAGATCATGGGTCAGGGAAACTTTTCTTAAGATTCCCTGAATAGAAAATTGTCAATAATTGAGGCTTCCAGAATCCAGGGTGTCTGTCATAACTACTTAACTCTGCCTTTGCAGCAGTCACAGGCAGTAAGTCAACCAGTGGGCATGACTATGTTCTGATGAAACGCTATCTATAAAAAACAAGCTGCTGGTCTATAGATCATAGCTTGCTGACCCCTTCTCTAGACCATTCCCATCGCAAGCCTTCAAAGTCTCGGAGACCCTGCTTTCATATTACAAAATTAACACTTCATATATTAATATAAAAACTGAAATGAGAGAGTCTTCTAGCAGCCTTCCTGGCTACTTTAACTCTGGTTGTGTCAAGACAATGTCCAAATGTTGTTGTAAAAAGATTAATAATATTATTGGTGGTGATTTAATGTCAAGTGAGAGGAAAGATTGGCTCTATGGAAAACCTAAAATGGAGATATTTTGATGCAGATTGAAACACTTTGGAACATATTGCTTTATTGGCTTGGAGTAAATAAATAATTACTATGCAGCACTTTGTTTTCATTGTTTCATTTACGGCTTTACAATGTGTATCTCCATATACCTTTTGCCATTATAACGTCATGGCTACTCAGTTCTTTTTGTGCAACAAAACTGATATATGAAAATCATCATTCTCTCATTTTTTTTTTTTTTAAGAGAGGGAGAGAGAGAGGTGGAGTGAGGAGCAGAGGGAAAGAGAATCTTAGTCTCCACACTGGGCTCGGTCTCACAACCCCAAGATCATGGCCGAGCCAAAATCAAGTTGGGTGCTTAATCGACAGCCACCCAGCCTCCCCTCTATCATTCTTTATATTAAAAAAAAAATTAAAAAACAGGAGGGAAACAGTTAACCACCTATCTAGTGCTTAAGAGAAAAAATATTACTAGTATTTTCTTTCAGAGTAAAGAAACTTTTTTCTATATAATTTGGATTAGTAAGTCTCTAAATGCATATGATCTATCAGGCACTGGATGACTATGAGATAAACATGCAATGTTGCCTTTGCTAAGTGTTTAATTGAGTGGTGAGGTTTAAAAGTACCTAGAATCTTGAAGTAGAAATGTATCTGTTGTTTTTCCCCACTTGATCTTCTCACAGGTCTGGTGGTTGTTCCCAGGAGCCTTTGGATTCCCAGGGGGAGTAGCTGAGAAAAGCCCCTGGTTGTTAACCCAAGTGCTCAAAAGAATTGTCAAGTCCATTAGATAGAACTCTTTTCCCATTATTTTATTTTTACTTTTATCTGCTTTAATTATCATTTCAATTTGTCTTCATTTCAAAAAAAAAAAGTTTCAAAATGAAAAAATAAAAAGTAAAGATAAGAAATTGGCTGGCATAAACAATCCAATAACAATGAATGTTTGCTCTCATCTAGTGAATGTCATTTCTAGGTAATAGGGTTGGGACACCCTGTTCCAGATGACAAATATTTTCTATCCAGGAAAATAGATACTTAGTCCTGTTGTATTTCCAAAAGGTTCTTAATGCTTGTGCTGTTTTGTTTGTTATCTGTTTGTTCTCTTTTTAGTGTTGTACTCAAATCTGTGGACCTTATTATAGTCCAAACCTCAAAAGAACAAGATCCTGGCAGAAGAATGAGCATCAAGGGGCAAGTGCCAGAATTAAACCTAACAAATCAAAGGTGAGCAGTAGTAAAGGAAAGTCATAGGTCATTGTACTATAATCAGGTTACTAATAAAGACTGTGGAGTTTTTACCTATTAAGGAAAAAAAAACTATTCAAAATTAAATATTAGGGGAAAAACTACATTTTGGTAAATAGTAGCTTTTCAGTTATTCTGATAACTAACATTTTTTCTATTGACTATCTATTGTCACTCTATAGGGAGAAGATTTATTCAATTCTCAATCAACTCAATGATTAGAAAAATGTCATAGTGAATGTTGAATTTTGAGATAATTGGATACATTAAAAACCTATCAAAGATTTTTGATACTCACGGGAATGATCATTCTTATCAATGTACCAAGCACATAATAGATGTGTGGCAAGTGTTTATTTGAATGGTGAGTGAATTCAGAACTGATATGTTTAAAGTATAGGGTTCCTGTGCAAGCTTTTCCAGTTCATGAGTTTACAGAAGACAAATGATCACACTTAAATAGGGTAGAGCTGATTAATCCATTGTACAAGAAAAATAAGGTGAATGTATCTAGCCAAGAGGAATAGATATTTGGGAAAGGAGTTCATCAGAGTTTACAGATCAGTGGCATTGACACTCTGCAAAACATTGCTTTAAAATCACATTGTTTTTCAAATATTTGTCTTTCTGCCAAAGACTTTACTCTCAGCCTCTGATTGGCAGTTGATGAATCATGCCTCCTATAATCACATGCCGACTTATCTTGATCTTTCCATGTAAACAAGCAGAGGAAGAAGAGGCATGTTTAGAGTGAAATAGTACAGTAGAGTTTGCAAATGCTTTTCTCATTGAACAATGATTTGGAAGAGTAACAAAGTCTGCATAAGTATATAAATGGCACCAATATGATAAAATAAATGTAAAGGACATCCTTTAGATAATCACAGCATTCTGTCAAATTTAAGGTGCTAGCTAAAACTTAAATACTTTAGGTAAATAGAACAATGTCTAAATGGAAATATAAGACCAAAAAAAGCAGTTTACTTAGTTATTAATATACCTACTGTGGGAACATTGTTCTAGGAATATCCTGAGGAGACAGTTTTTATTTATTTATTTTTTTAAGATTTTATTTATTTATTTGACAGAGAGAGAGAACACAAGTAGGCAGAGTGGCAGGCAGAGAGAGAGGGAGAAGCAGGCTCCCCGCTGAGCAGGAAGCCCGATGCAGCGCTCGATCCCAGGACCCTGGGATCATGACCTGAGCTGAAGGCAGACGCTTAACTGACTGAGCCACCCAGGCGCCCCCTGAGGAGACAGTTTTTAAATGTGATTAATTTGTAGAAGGTGTTTATAGTGTTTTGAATTAAAATCATAAGTTAATTGAATAAATAAGCCTGTTTTTGTCTTACTAGGAATTTTTCGGGGAATATAAAAAAGCTAACAGATCCTCAGTGATGAAATCATTTGGAAACCCCATGCAGATGGTCATTTCAAATATGTCCATAGCAGTATACATCAGACTTGATCAAAGTTAGGGTGGATTTTAACTTAAGGCAAAAACCAGACAAATTTGGTAAAAGTGTGAACCCAATTTTGCAGACATAGTAATTATGGCTATAAAAATGAACTATGGTGGGATGAACTTAAAAAAAAATTTGTGTAAATGTGTTAACAACTAAATACTGCAAATAAAACTGTCAACATTCATGGTATGTTCCATTATACCTCATGTGGCAGAAAGTAAAATGATAGAAATGAAGTTTTCTCTGATTAATAAAAAAAAATCCTGCTTCATAGGACCAATTCAAAGGTCTCTTTCTTGTTAAAGTAGACTGCTGAACAAAACTTTCTCAGCAGGTTTGGAGATTTATGCTAGTTTTAAGTGACAGAGTATACACAGGAATGTTAAAAGTAGAACTATTTAATAAGAAGAAACTTAAGATGAGAGTATTTAAAACCATATTTTTTTTCAGTATTTTTCACTATTTGGCCCACAGTTTTCCAATTCCCCATAATAATATATGAATTCAGATCTTTGCAAATATCTTAAGTACAATAATACTTTATTACTATATCTAATTTTATATATTACTGCACACTTGTTTTATGCTATAAATAGTAACACTTTATCTCAGATTTCTAGTAATTGATTTCATTGATAATTAATACAGAAGACTGTAGTTCAGTTGATGTTTTCCTTACTACTAGTTATTCCCTCAGTTTCATTATTTCCTTGTTGGAGATATAGTACACTGTCACAAGAAAAACGCAAATTTATATTTGCAAATATTTAAGCAAAATCCTTCAATAGGTCATGAGCATTCTGTGTGTTATCAACATCCCAAAGGTACTTAAAATGTTTTCCCCTCACAATATTTAGAAACAATTTCTCTTATCTTAAAATTATTTGAGTATTTCAAATTTGTATATTTAGATCATTCTTAATAAAGCACATATCCCTATGGTACTGGGTTAATTAGAAAAAAATCACTAGGTGTATGTTATTTGATAATTGAATTACAAAATTAACCTAAAGGGATATAGAATAAAGTAACAACAATTATCTGTAACAAGCTGTAATTCCATCGTGGACTCTGATAATAAAAAATAATAAAAATTAATCTAAGGAATATTTTTAAAACAAACAAAATATTTTTAAAGATCAGATTGCAGTTTTAAATAATAAATGGAATTGAATAAATAAAATTGATTTTATCACTTGATGCAATGATAAATAAAAGTGTTTATTTAGAAACATTTCTCTATCTTTTTATTTCTTCTAAGATTTTTGGTCTACATTTTCATATATCAATGTCTACTTAGGCCTTTTGTTTTATTTCTCACTCAAAACCTGTTTACCTTCTTAAGAACTAAAGGTAATTGAAAGCAAATTTATTCTGTGACCACATAACCAACCACTACCCAATCTCCAGTAGTTGTGTGAAGGGAAGATAAACCACATTGACAGGGAGAGCTGTTTTCGGTCTGCTCTGCTGCTAACACATTTTTGATCTTGGGTAACCCAGAACCTCAGTTTCTTCATCTTCAAAAAGAATTAGATGCTGTTTAACTTTGCTTCCAGTTCTGATATTCTGAAATTCTCTCAAGTTGTTTTGCTTGCCAGAATATTGATATTAGTGGCATGCCAATAAAAAGGTTAAGAGTAACCTCACACAGAGCACCACATATGTGATCATATCTATGAAGAGCATGTAGTTTGAGCTAAATGGGAAAAAAAAAAAAAAACTTATCAAAATTTGTGGGATGTGGCAAAAACAGTGCATAGAGGGAAATTTATAGCATTGAATGCATATATTAGAAATGAAGAAAGATCTAAGATCAATAATCTAAATATCCACCATATGAAACTAGAAAAAGAAGAGCAAATTAAGCTCAAAGAAAGCAGAAGAAAATAAATAATAATAATTAGAGCAGAAATCAATAAAATTGAAAACAGGAACTCAACAGAGAAAAATCTCTATTAATGAAACCAAAAGCTGGTTCTTTGAAAAGATCAATAAAATTAATGAGCCTCTAGCCTGGTAAACTAAGAAAAAAAAGAGAGAGGACACAAATTAGTAATACCAGAAATGAAAGAGTGCATCACTACAGATCCCCTAAACATTAAAGGGATATTATGGACATTAAAGGAATATTATAAACAAATTTATGCCCACAAATTTGATAACTAGATGAAGTGAAACAGGCTTTTAAGACACAATCTGCTAAAATTCACACAATAAGAAATAGACGATCTGAATTGGCCTGTATCTATTAAAGAAATTATATCAATACTTAAAGCTTTCCAAAACAGAAAACACCAAGTCTGGATATGTTTGCCAGTGAATTTTACCCAACATTTAATAAAGAAATTAAACAATTCTCTACAATCTCTTCCAGAGGATAGAAGCAGAGGGAACATTTTCTAATTCACTCTATGACGCCAGAATTACTCTAATACAAAAATCAGACAAAGATATTACAAGAAAAGGAAACTATAGACCAATATATCTCATGAAACTAGATGCAAAAATCCTAATCAAAATATTAGCAAATAAAATCTAACAATGTGTAAAAAGAATTATACACCATGACTAAATGGGATTTATCTCAGGTATGCAAGGCTGGTTTAACATTTGAAAATTAGTAAATGTAATCCAGCATATCAATCGGCTAAGAAAGAACCATCATCTAATCACATCAATTGAGAGAAAAACCCAATACCCAGTCATGAAATAAACTCTCAGGAAACTATACAGTGGAACTTCCTCAACTTAATAAAGAACATCTACAAAAAAACCTATAACTAACATAATTCTTAACGGTGAGAAACTCAAAGCTTTCTCACTATGATCAGATGCAAAGCAAGGATGTCCCCTCTCACCACTGCTTGTCAACCTTATACTGAAAGTTCTAGCTAATGCAAAAAAGACAAGAAAAGGAAATAAAAGGGACACAGATTGAGAAGAAAGAAATAAAACTGTCTCTGTTCACAGATAACATGATCATCTATGTAGAAAATCAGAAAGAAATGATAAAAAAAAAACCCTACAAAACTCCTGCAACTAACAAGTAATTACAGCAAGGCCATAGGACACAAGGTTTATATATAAAAAGTACTTGCTTTCCTGTATACCAGCAATGAACAAGTGGAATTTGAAATTAAAAATACAACACCATTTACATTAGCATCCAAAAAAATGAAGTATTTAAATATAAATCTAACAAAATATGTACCAAATTTATATGAAGAAAACTATGAAATTCTGATGAATGAAATAAAAAGAAACTAAATAAAATGGAGATATTCATGTTCATGGATAGGAAGACCCAATATTGTTATGATGCATATACCAATCAAAAGCAAATCAAAGCAATACCAATCAAAATCTCAACAGATTATTTTCTGGATATCAAGAAACCAATTCTAAAATTTATATGGAAAGGCAAAAGCTCCAGAATAGCCAATAAGATATTAAAGGAGAAGAAAAAAGATGGAAGTCAGACATTACTTGACTTCAAGGCTTACTACAAAGCTACAGTAGTCAAGATAGTGTGGTACTGGTGAAAGGATAGGCAAACAGATCAATGGAAGAGAATGAAGAACCCAGAAATAGACACACATAAATATGGTCAACTGATTTCTGACAAAGGGTCAAAGGTAATATAATGGAGCAAAGATAGTCTTTTCAACAAATCATGCTGGAACAACTAGACATACACATGCAAAAAAAAAAAAAATCTAGACACAGACCTCATAAAAATTAATTCAAAAGAGATTGTAGACCTAAATGTAAAACACAAAACAAGATAACATAGTAGAAAATCTAGATGATACTTTTTAGATACAACACTAAAGGCACTATCCACGAAAGAAATAACTGATAAGCTGGACTTTATTAAAATTAACAAATTCTGCTCTGCTAAAAATGATATCAAGAAGAAAAGCCACAGACTGGGAGAAAATACTTGCAAAAAACACACCTGGTAAAGGACTGTCATCCACAAAATACAAAAAAACTCTTAAAACTCAACAGTAAGAAAGCAAACAATCCACTAAAATGTGGGCCAACAACCCTCACCAAAGGTTTTGGTGTGCATATGAAAAGGTGCTTCACATCCTATATTATCAGGGAAATGCAAATTAAAACAACAATGAGATTCTACTACACACCTATTAAAATGACCAAAATCTGGAACAGGGAAAACTCTGGTGAAGATCTGGAACAAGAACTCTCATTCATTGCTGGTAGGGATGCAAAAGAGTACAACCCCTCTGGAAGACAATTAGTGGCTTCCTACAAAACTAAATATACACTTCCCATATGATCCAGGAATCACATTCCTACTAGGATTTACCGAAGAGAATTGAAAATTTATGTCCACACAAACATCTGCACACAAATGTTTACAGCAGCCTTATTCATAATTGCCAAAACTTAGAGGCAACCAAGATGTCTTTCAGTAGGTTATGGATAAATAAACTGTGGTATATTCAGACAATGAAATATTTTTCAGTACTAAAAAAAAATGTACTACCAAGCTATGGAAGGATATGGAAAAATCTTAAATGCATATTACCAAGTGAAATAAGCCAGTCTGAAAAGGCTATGTATAATATGATTCCAACATAGGACATTCTGGAAAAGGCAAAAACCAAAAAGGGGACAGTAAAAAGAGCAGTGGTGCTGGGGACTGGGAGCAAGGGGGAAAACAGCAAGGAATGAATAGACAGAGCATAGAAAAATTTTTTTAGAGCCCTGAAAATATTCTGCATGATACTATAATGATGGATACCTGTCATGACACATTTGTTCAAACTCAGAATATACAACACTAAAAGTGAACTGTAGTGTAAACTATAGACTTTGGGTGATTATGATGTGACAATGTAGGTTTGTCAATTATAAAAACTGTACCACTCTGGTGGGGGACGTTGATAATTAGGTAGGCAGTGAGTGTGGAGGAGCAGAGAATATACAGGAAATTTCAGTACCTTCCCCTCAATTTTGCTTAGATCCTAAAAATGCCCTAAGAAAATAAAATGTTAATAAACATTTTACAAGGAAAAGATAAAATAAAAATATCTAAGGATAGGAAAAAAAAAAAAACAAGTAACAGTGGTAGGAATAATAGGACATGTTTGCATAAAACAGAGCTTTTGTAAAACGAAAGAAAAAATGTAATGAGATTGTAATATGTCAGCACTGTCAAAGCTATGTTTAGGGTACACAACGCAACCTGACTCAAAGTGAATATAATTAACACTGCCATCAGCAACTGAAGGTCTTAATTTCTTAAAATGCAAGACCATGACGATTTCTTTCTGTCACATCAGAATCTAGAACAGAGCTCTTCACACAGGTAGGTGCTATGTAAATGTGTTTTTAATCAATTGGCAGAGGGTGTCTATTGGAATAGGCTGAGAAATTTGCACACAAAGAGTAAGTGACAAACATAGGCAGAAACCCACCAATCCCAAAAGGCAAACTTTTTGTCCTTAATATAAAGAACAAATGTGCTGTACTTTCCAGGATGAATCATTGTGCAGAAATTAGCCTCCAGGTCAATAATGAAATGCTTAAGACATAGTCAGGAACAGAAATTTGGGACGTGAAAGACAATGATATTGTTGTATGTCTATAGGACTCTAAGCACCATTTTATAAACCATTAAAAGCAGTCAGTTTTCCCATGACATATTATAGTCTCATAAAAAGACACAAATGCTAAATTAAGTTTGAATTTGAATTAGCAAAGAATAAGAAAATCAATTTAAGTGTTCCCAGTGCAATCTCAACCCTTGCACTCTTGCTTTGCATCTGTGTATTTCATTAGTATATTTTGTTACATGATCATGTAATATTTATGCAGTAACATAATACGCTCTGTACATCTAAGATGAGAGAAAAAGTGCAGTTCCTTTCCATTATTTTGTGCCCTTTATCTGCTGAACACTCTGTAACATTACCCGGGGTTTGGTGATTATGTAATGAGGGCTCCATTATAATACACACTGCACAGTTGGAGGATTGCTGTGGGAAACTTCACTCTGCAAATCCTGAGTTTTGGAACAATTAAAGCCTTGGTTTTAATGTTACATTCACCTCATTTTTCCCCCAGATATTTTTCTTTTTCCCCCTTAAAACCCATAAGTACTACAGTAGAAGAAATGGAATAAAAATTATAGGAAAAAGTTCCACAGGAGACGAAATAGCAGCTGCTATCTGGTGCATAACAGATGTGTGTTCCACGAACTTTTTTTTTCTTTTGAGTTCTCCTATCCAAGTCCTGGCCAGACCCAAACACTATGCCTCCCTTATGAGATCTGACAACTTTACAGCCCCAGGCTGGATGACTGCAGGCTAGTGTTTTTTCTTGAATTCACTGAAGCCCCAGGGAATAAACTAACAGGTTCAAGAATGATACCCAAAGGTTATTTTCCCCCAGAAAGCTGTGAAGGACTGACATTAAGTTCCCATGTAAGAAATAAAGTTCAAATAGTTTCCAATAAAGGAGTATTAAAGATTCTGTACCTTCGAAGATAGATATTCAGCATTTGGCATCTTTAGCAGATGCCATCCCAGTCCCAGAGAAAGGAGTCACCTGGAGAGGCATGTTGTTACCTCCATCCAGGTAAAAGAGGTCAAACCTGATTAGCCATTCATATTTGTAAAAGTACAACCATACTGAAACTGATAAAGCCACCTGCTTCCTACCACCTGGTCATGGGTCCTGCATTTCTAGGGCTAGCGATTCCTATCAGAAAGTACTAACAGGTGTGAAAAGTAATTCGAAGTTTGGAGGACTGTGACCTTTGTGATTTTATAAATTGAGGCAGAATTGTTTTTAAAAGGTTGAATGATCAAATTAAAATTAAAAATCTTTTTTTTTTCAAAATCATCCATGGAAATTATATATTTTTTTATAAATTTTTGTTTGTTTCAAGAGTTACTTATATCAGCTCTCAGATTTTTTGTCATGGTGCTTGTTTTTAGGGGTCAGATTTGTCTATTCTTAACACATTGTGATCATAATGCACTTGACATGCCCTTAGAGTTCAACAGTTTTGTGTGTGTGTGTGTGTGTGTGTGTGTGTATAAATGAGACCCTTGTCTTTTTAGCTTTCAACTATGTGGCACTAGAGAGCTCAATCAAGCAAAGATGGGTGACAATAACTATAGTTCTGAGACAATATAAGGGTAATTGTTGGAACTCTCTGTTTTACTAGCATGTTCCATATTTTTTCTTCTCTATATGGCCCCAGAGTGCTCAGATTTCCACTCACGGTCATTAATCATTTTTTCTCTTTAAAGCCACTGTCAGATAGAAACTTTTTATTTCCTTAGGGCCTCAACATGCTGAAGTTCTAGATGCTCCACTGAGGGACTTCCTTGTATTTTCATGCATTGTGAAGGGTTTGTTTCCTTCTTGGTTTATTTTTCTGCCTTACTATTGTTTCTGATGATGTGGGTTCATAACACAGCGTGTGACTTTAATATTGTCCACTTTGTCATCAGGGCCACACTCATCACCATTATTACCTTTACTTCAATTCATTTCTCCTCTGACTTCACCTCCAGTAATGAATCCCATCCTGTGCACTTGGTAGTAGTAAGATGAAATCTACAGACTAAATTCAAGATTATTTATTATTTGGTCATGGAATTAATGTATTAATAAAACACAAATGTACATAAAAATCATTACCAAATGCAAAATAGTCCATTGTTTAGTGGTATGTATGTCAATCAATAAACACTAAAAAATATGGCTAATTTGATTGGAAATCACTGGGATAATGCCTATTATTGGCCTCCCAAATAGAGTGGCTTTGAGGTCTGAGTTACTACAATAGCCCAGTTTTATAACACTTTTAGTGAATTAATAAAACAGTTCTACTCTCTGGAAATCTGAAACAAGTTCCTTAGCAGGGGTTAGGGAGATGGGGTTTGAAAACTGAAAACAACATAATTTTCTGCCCTTACATGAAACAATCCTGAAAGCAAAGCATAGAACTCTATCTTGCAAGTCTGAACTGACAACATTCCCAGACCAGGCCCTAAAACCCTGTTTGATATCCTACCCTGACTTTCCCCTTCTAAAACACTACTAAGATTTTATAAAGATGGTATTCTTCCTCATCTAATAAACATGGCTCCCCCTTGATCAACTGGTATTTCCAGTGGACTTTAAGGAGTCAGGAGTATACAAACCTAGAGTTTCCATTCTAATCAACATCTTTTCATTGTTTTGTGCAATACCTGCAGAAGTGCACTCCCCTGAGGCTCCCTGATTCTCTAAGCTGGACCTTCAGGTTTCATGGTGTAGTGATCATCAGATCTGCTTGACATGTAGAAAATCCCAAGATAGACTCCCAGTGGAACCACATTACTTGTTTCCATTCAAAAGAAATTACGAGGGGCTCTTGATCCTCTAAGTTGGGATTGAAGTGGGTCCTCTAAATCAAGTAGGATCTGACCAAAATTGGGTCTAAGCTCTAGTTTCCTTTCATCAGCTCATAAAAATTGTTTATTTTCTCAATGAAGAATAAAGCATTTTATGAATTCTTTAATGATCAATGAGAAAACATTCCCCCCTCTTTATTTTTAACATTTTGGTTTATATTCCTGTCTGTCCTGCTGTTATGATTGCATAAGAGAAAGTCTATAGGGAGAGAAGGTACATTGACCCAGTAAGTCCATCCCCAAGGACTGGAGAGTTTAGAAGCTCATGTAAGACTGGAATCCTTTGGACAAAATTTGCAGTATGCCTGGAGTGTATGTAGTTGATTGTCATAAATTATGTGTTAATAAAGGTGATTTAAAATAAACATTTAAGAACTTTCCTGAGACTTGTCTTTGCATCTCTAGAAATGCTTTATTTAGTTTTGTCTGCCCTGAGCTCCCAGCTGTTGGCAACATATCTTTGGCCAGGTCTAATGACATAAAGTAGGAGCTACCACCTCCTTCTGACTTTTCCATTTATGAGGGTCTCTTTTCATGTATTCACTCTTGTGTATGTCTCTCCAACATAATCCCAGCCAAGACAACCTGAAATTTCAATAACCACTTTGGGAAACTTTTGGCATGATCAAGAATGTTTATTTAAGAAAGGCACTAAAACAAATAAAGAGATTATAGAGAGATTCTCTGACTGATTTGTCTGTCTCAAAGAAAGATTTCTTTGTTTAAAATAGGAAACTCTCCCTGTCTGGTGACCAGACTTCAAAGTTTGATGTACAATTAAAAAGCACACAGCTTGATGAAGTAGCAAATAGTCTGAGTTACTGTTTAAATCAGCTATAATAATTTCCTCTCTCTCTCTCTCTTTTCTGTGTGTGTATATATGTGCACGTGTGTGAAAACGGGTTCTCCCGAACCTCAAGCTTCTCTCCTTGCAGAGAACAAGAACATTTGCCTTTTGTAGTGATAATTTAATATCTATTTGAAACCTTTTCCCTCTCACTTTTTTCTCCTTTCCTCTCCTACTCTTTTTTTTTTCTGTTTCTTACATAAATTTGGAGATTAGTTGATCAAAAAAATAGGTGTTTGGGGGGCTGCCTGGGTGGCTCAATTGGTTAAGCATCTGACTCTTGGTTTCGGCTCAGGTCATGATCTCAGGGTCATGAGATTGAGCCTGGCATGGGGCTCTGTGCTCCGCATGGGGTCTGCTTGGGATTCTCCCTCTCCCTCTCCCTCTGCCCCTCCCCTCACTCTCTCTCTCAAATAATTAAATAATCTTTTAAAACAATATGTGTTTTGTTATTCTGTACATACCCTAGGAACATCTAGCTCAGATAAGGAGTCAAAAATTTCCAAAAACAAAAACAAATAGTTCTAATGTTATTTTTCTCTTGCCAAAACTATAAATCAGAAAAAAAAGTTTATCTGTGAATTGGATAATGGTCTTGTTAGATGAAAAGAAAAGCTAAGCACATAGAGGTTTTGACATGAATTCAGAATCTTAATTTATTTTTCTGATATATAAATACAGAGGTTCATTTCTATTTTTTAAGTTCATGCAATATAAATAGATGATTACTTAGACAAATTAGAGTGATTAATTCTAACTTGACAACAATTTTAGTCTTCTCCATAATATCACTACCAGAAAAACTAATGCAAGCACAGTATTTTAATTAACACATAGTTTGGGTTTCATTTCTCATGTTTTAAACTTTTTAAACTTCCTACATCATTTTTATGAGTTCCTCAAATTATCATTATTTTTATATACCTATATTAAAATGTTTAAGTGAAACTGAATAATAGATATCTTTTTAATATTGTATATTCTTGTGCTATAAAAGGATTTAATGTGTCAACTTAACTCATAATTTCCAGATTTATAGTTAACTTGGAGACCTTAGCCTCATATATAATTATATTTAATAAATTATTTTTTGATAAACACATTCTAAATATGAAATAAGTACTAGAAACACTGGTCACTAAATATTGTTTTAAATAATATTTTTCCTTATTATTATACATGGAATGGGTACTTATGGAGCAGGATGTGTAATTTCCTTTACATCATTAGTTTTTGATGTAGTGTTCCATGATTCATTGTTTGCGTATAACACTCAGTGCTCCATGAAGTACGTGCCCTCTTTAATACCCATCACCGGGCTAACCCCTTCCCCCAACCCCCTCCCTCTAGAACTCTCAGTTTGTTTCTCAGAGTCCATAGTCTCTCATGATTCATCTCCCCCTCTGATTTCCCCCCCTTCATGCTTCCCTTCCTGCTATCTTCTTCTTTTTTTTTTTTTAACATATAATGTATTATTTGTTTCAGAGGTACAGGTCTGTGATTAAACAGTCTTACACAATTCACAGCGCTCACCATAGCACATACCCACATAACATAATAATAAATAAATAAGTTATATTATGCTTATGTTTATTC
Source organism: Leptonychotes weddellii (assembly GCF_054177405.1). Lineage (NCBI taxonomy): Eukaryota > Metazoa > Chordata > Mammalia > Carnivora > Phocidae > Leptonychotes > Leptonychotes weddellii. The sequence continues at coordinate 107,864,483 of NC_138376.1, read as the reverse complement.
TGACAGCTTAAAATATGCTCAAGTTGCATAAAATATGTGTTCGTGGGGAAAAAAGTCGCTTAATAATTATTGATGTACTACCTTCTAGTTCTTTCTACTGTTTACACACCAAAAAAAGTTGGCTTCTTTAGTTAAAGGTTGTAATTAATATAAATGGATACAGAAAAACAGGAATATGTACAGAAGATAATAAATATGGTTTATTTGGTTTTTAAAGGAATGGTTCTAGGTTATTGAAATAGTAATGTTAAAATACATACATACTGATTGTGTGCAAGTGATTAATTAATTATATTTAAAGATAAGATTAAAAACTTCAACTTATCATCCCTTTGCATAGATGTATATCTATTTAAACACATACATTAAAAGATATCTTAAGATTAAATCAGAGATTATAAATAATAAAAGAAAACAAATTTAACAGTATACTGTAAATATAAAATTTCCATGACAAGAAAACTTTGTTTATCTGACAAGGACTATATCAGATACTATTAACAATTGACACACAGTAAAATTCTAGAGCATTAGTCCTTAGATTCACATTTCTCAGTTGAAAACACAAACATCTTTTATGAGTCATATTCCAACCAGAGACATTCTTAGGAATCCTCAAAAAGCAGATGACATTTGGGAAGATAAAGCTTCCACTCAAAGCTTGTGTATATAAAGATGACTATAAACAGCTTCCAAGCAAGACCCATAAACAAGAGCCACAGATTGTTATACTTCAATCTGTATGCTTTATTTTTTATTTTCCCAGTGATTTTCTTTCCTCTTAGCTATTATAAGGTTCTAGGTTTTTAACAGACTCTTGTTATCTCTTAACATTGACATTTATAAGATTCTTATCCTTAATATTGCCTTTAGTGTTCTTAGTCACTCTTTGGTATAAATTCAATGCCTGAATAAAATTTGCTTATGATTTGGCAAAAAACATACAATCAAAATGATTATTGGATTTGTGCTCATTTTCCTAGATGTCACCAAGTTTATTTTGATAAGAGTCGCTTGAAAATTAATCTTTTGGTTTCCTCAGTAATTGGATTAAGCCATTAAGCAACTTTTAAAATTAAAAACAATATAGAGGGTTCAAGATGACTGCATAGGAAAATTCTAAACTCCCTCCCACCCATGGACACAATAAATATACAACTACATATGGAATAATTTACTCTGAAAAATCCCAGAAAACTGGATGAACAAAGCTTCTATAACAAAGGACTAAAAGAACAGCATCAATGTGGATAGGAGAGACAGAGACATCATCTCACCAAAAAAAAACCCCACCCCAGGCCTAGCAATACACAATCAGGAGAAATCTCAAAAGCACAGGACTTTTTCCTATGGGAATGAGGGGTTTGCACCGCACATCAGGCACCTCAACCTTTAGATCTTACACAAAGGAGGTGGGACCCCTAATGCTGGGCTTTGAAAACCAATAGGAATTATACCCAGAAAAACCATAGAACTGTAGAGACAGATTGCCTGCCCTCTCTTAAAGGACTTGTGTGCAGACTCACTCTCCCCAGGACTCAGCCAAAAAACACCAATTTGAAAAATGCCTAGACCATATGTGAAGGAGACCCACCTACTAATCTTAAAGTGCCTACTAGAGAGGTAGGAAACTATTGGAACTTTCCGTGATGATGGAGACACTGGTAGGCACCATATCTGTGACTTCATCCTACCTTGCTAAGGTTAGCAACTAATGGGGCCATTTTGGAACTGCCATTATAACCTGCTAGAGTCAGTGCGTGCACCCAGCTGAAAACCCCACCTACCTCTGTAGCAGTCAGACATAGCATCCAGACAGGGTGACAGCCCAGCCTACTTCCATACCCCAGCATAACTGTGTGTTGCAGCCATGCTGGGTGCAACCCAGCCTACTACTGCCTCAGTGTGGCCACATGTCACAGCTGGGCTGAGTGCCCAGCCCCGCCTACCCCCATGCCACAGATGTGGCCCTGCCACAGCAGACAGGTGCATATAACTCACATAGGGCATGCCCCTTAATACCTAGATCTAGTGGTCAGAGGGGATTACACTCTGGGCTCAACTTGAAGACTACTCCTTGAACATTGGGAGAGATAACTGATTTGCCTAATACATAGAACTAAACACAGAGAGTCAGGCAAAATGAGGAGATAAAGGAATATGTTCCAAATGAAAGAATAAGGAAAAACATCAGAAAAAGACATCAGTGAAATAGAGATAAACAATCGACCTGACAAAGAGTTCAAAGTCAAAGTCATACAGATGCTTACTGATCTTGGGAGAAAAATGGATGAACACGGTGAAATCCTTAACAAAGAGATATAAAATATAAGAAAGTTTCAAGCAGAAGCTACAGAGCTGAAGAATACAATAACTAAACTAAAAAAAAAAATACACTAGTGTTGTTCAATAACAGATTGGATAAGCTGAAGATTTGATCAGTAGGCTGGAAGACAAAGTAATAGAACTTACCCAACCAGAGAAGCAAAAAGAAAAGAATTTTAAAAAATGAAAATACTCTAAAGGACCACTAGGACAACATCAAGTGGAATAGCATTTGCATTATAGGTGTCCCAGAAAGAAAAAAGAGAAAAGGCCAGAAAATTTATTTGAAGAAATAATGGCTGAAAACCTCCTTAATCTGGGGAAGAAAATAGACATTCAGGTCAAGGAAACCCAAAGAGATCCAAATAAGATGAACCTAAAGAAATCTTTACCAAGATACATTACAATTAAGATGGTAAAAGTTAAAGATTAAGAGAGAATCTTAAAGAAGCAGGAGAAAAACAACTTATTACACACAAAGGAAACCCCATAACGCTATCAGCAGATTTTCAGCAGAAATTTTGCAGGCCAACAAAGAGTGGCATGAAATATTTAAAGAGCTGAAAGGAAGAAACATCCAACCAAGAATTCTCTACCCCGCAAAGTTATCATTCACAATTGAAATAGTAATTAAGAGTTTTCCAGATAACCAAAAGCAAAAGGAGCTCAACACCACTAAACTGGCCTTACAAGAAATGTTAAAAGGACTTTAAGCTGAAAAGAAATGGCACTAATTAATAGCAAGAAAAAATACAAAAGTAAAAATCTCACTGGAGAAAGTAAATATATAGTAAAGGTAGTGGATTAATCACTTATAAAGCAACTATGAAAGTTAAAGGAGAAAAATAATAAAATTAACTAAAACTTCAGTAACTAGTTAAGGGATACACAGAATAAAAAGATGTAAAATGCAACTTCAAATACATAAAATGTGCTGAGGGGAAGAAAAATGTGGTTTTGGCATGTGTCCAAATATAATTTGTTATCAACTCAAACCAGAATATTATACACATAGGAAATTATATGTGAACCTCATGGTAACCACAAAGCAAAAATTTATGGTAAATACCAAGAGGAAAATGAGAAAGAAATCTAAACATAACACTAAACAAAGCCATAAAACCACAAGGAAAGAAAAAGAAAAGAAAGGAACAGAAACAATGAACAAAATGGCAATAAGTGCATACCTAATATTAATTACTTTAAGTGTAATAGACTAAACACTTCAATCAAAAGACACAGAATGGTTAAAGGGCACCTGGGTGGTTCAGTCAATTAAGTGTCTGACTCTTCATTTCAGGTCAGGTCATGATCTCAGCATCATGAGATCATCCTCTGCATGGGGCTCCACATTCATCATAGAATCTGCTTGAGATTCTCCCCCCTCCTTCTCTGATGTCCCCCCACCTCCTCTCTCTCTCTCTCAAATAAATAAAAAAAATAAAATCTAAAAAAAAAAAAAAAGACATGGAGTATTTGAATGGATAAAAAAACAAGACCCATCTGTATGTTGCCTGTAAGAGACTCATTTCAAAAGTAAGGATATACACACTGAAAGTGAAGGGATAGAGAAAAATATGCCCTGCAAATGGAAACAAAAAGAAAGCTGGTATAGCTTTCCTCATAGATGAAATAAACCTTAAAACAAAGGGTATTATATCATAAGACATACCTTTATAAATATATATGCACTCAACATAGGAGCACTGAGACATATAAAGCAAATATTAATGGACCTCAAGGGAGAAATTGACAGCAATACAATAATAGTAAAAGACTTTAACACCCCATTTATATCAACAGATAGATCATCCAAACAAAAACTTAATAAGAAAACATTGGTCTTAAATGACACATTAGACCAGATGGACTTAATAGATATATGTAGAACATTCCACCCAAAAGAAGAATACACATTCTTCTCAAGTGCACATGGAACATTCTCCAAGATAGATCACATATTAATTCACCAAACAATTCTCAATAAATTCAAGAAGTTTGAAATCATAATCAAGCATCTTCTCCAACCATAATGGTATGAAATGAGAATTCAATTACAGGAAGAAAGCTGGCAAAAAACCCACAAAATATAGAGATTAAATAACATGCTGCTGAATAACCAGTGGGTCATTGAAGAAACCAATAAATAAATAAAAATATACCTACAGACAAGTAAAAACAAAAATATGATATATTAAAATCTTTGGATGCAGCAGAAGTGAATCCAAGAAGGAAGATCATAGTAATATAGGCCTACCTCAAGAAACAGGAAAAATCAAATTTTATACCCAAAGGAGCTAGAAAATGAAGAACAAAAAAAAGCCCAAAGTCAGTAGAAGGAAGGAAATAATGGAAATAATATACATCAGAGAGGTAATAAATGAAATAAAACTTAAAAAGAGAAAAAAAGAAAAAAAGAAACAATGAAACTAAGAGCTGGTTCTTTGAAAAGATTAACAAAAGTGACAAATCATAGCAAGACTAACCAAGAAAAAAAGAGAAAGGATTCTAATGAAGTCAGAAATGAAAGAGGAGATGTTACAACTGACACCACAGAAATACAAAGGATCAGAAGAGATTATTATGAACAATTATATGCAACCGGACAACATAGAAGAAATGGATAAATTCCTAGAAACAAACAACTTTACAAGGCCAAATCACGAAAAAATAGAAAATTTCAATAGACCAATTACTAGTAAGGAGATTGAATCAGTAATCAAAAACCTCTCAACAAACAAAGTGCAGGACCAGATGGCTTCAATGGTAATTTATACCAAACATTCAAAGAAGAGTTTATACTTATATCCTTCTCAAGCTCTTTGAAAATATTGAAGATGAGGGAACACGTCCAAGCTCATTTCATGAAGCCAACATTACCTTGATACCAAAACCAGGCAAGCACACCACAGCATTCAGTTTAAAGATTGAATGCAATCCCTTTCAAAATTCCAATGACCTTTTTCACAGACGTAGAACAAATGATTCTAAAATTTTTATGGAACCACAGAAGATTCCGAATAGCCAAAGCAAACTTGAGAGAAAGAACAAAGCTGGAGGTATCATGCTCCCTGATTTCAAACTACAGTACAAAGCTATAGTAATCAAAACACTATGGCATTAACATAAAAACAGACACACAGATCAATGAAACAGAATTAAGAGCCCAGAATTAAACCCACACTATATGGACAATTAATTTAGGACAAGAACTAAAGAACATACAATGAAGAAAGAATAGTCTTTTCAATAAATGGTGTTGGGAAAACCGGAGAGCCACATGTAAAAAAAAAAAAAAAAAAGAAACTAGACCACTGTCTTACACCACATAAAAAATTAGCTCAAAATGGGTAAAAGACTTAAATGTAAGACCTGAAACCATAAAATTCCTAGAAGAAAACATAGGCAGTAAACTCTTTGACATTGATCTTAGCAATATTTCTGTGGTTCTGATTCCAAAGGCAAGGGAAACAAAAATAAAAATAAGCAAATGGGATTACATCAAACTAAAAAGCTTCTGCACAGAAAAAGAAACTATCATCAAACATAAAGGCAACCTACTGAATGGGAGGTTTTTGCAAATCCTATATCTGACAAGGCATTAATATCCAAATATATAAAGAACTCATAGCTCAACAACAACAACAAACAAACCTAAAAATTGGGCAGAGGATCTGAATTGACATTTTTCCAAAGAAATACAGATGGACAACAGGCTCATGAAAGGATGTTCAACATTACTATTAGTGCAGATCAAAACCACAGTATCATTTCACACTGGTTAGAATGGCTGTTATCAAAAAGATAAGAGATAAGTGTTGGTGAGGATGTGGAAAAAAGAGAATCCTTGTGCACTGTTGGTGGGAATGTAAATTGGTACAGATACAGTGGAAAACAGTAGCTCCAGAAAACTTCCAGAAAAGTAGAAATCTAAAATTCTCTATCATGTCAAACCTAAAAAGAGACATTTCTCAGAAACAAATCCTTATAGAACTTTCATAGGAGCTATATATTCTGCAAAGAGCTAGGATACAGATAGTGTGTATTTGAAAACTAACCCATTTTTACAGACTTTACTCAAAGGCATACCACTTAGGCTGTACCCTAACTTTTCTGGCTGATGATCTCTGTACTACAAATTCATCACCTGGTTTAGGCCGGTAATTGATGAATGGCACCAAATATTATAGTGCTGTTTAAAAATTACATAGAGATATTTTGACTAAAAATATATCATTATGTGGTCTTCTGGTATTAGACTTATGACACAAAAGTTTCTTGCCTATTACCTGGAAATTAAACAAGTATCTGTTATCTTGGTAAACTGACACTTGCCTTAAGTATATACTCTGATATCATCAACTGTCTTTCTGGCCTATTTCCTATCTCCAGAAAAAAAGATCTTGACATAATTTAATTCAAAATAAAAATTGGGGCTTTGAATTAAGTTAAAAACTTTAGCCATAAGAGGAAATTTGAACTGTTTTCTTCTGTCTCAAATTCTCTTTAAACATGGGGAAAATTATACATGCTATCATTTGGAGAATAAAATGTGAACGGGACTATGTCACTAGGGCTATATTGGTTTCCTATTAATTCTGCGACAAATTATCACAAACTCAGTGACTTAAAACAAATTTATCGTCTTACAGTTCTGGAGGCCAGAGGTCCAAATGCATTTCGTGGAGCTAACATCCAGGTACTGGCAGAGTTGAGATCCTTCTGAAGTTGCTAGAGGAAAATTCATCTCGAGTCTTCCAGCTCTAGAGGCTACCTGCGTTCATTGGCTCATGGCCTCCTTCCATTTTCAAAGCCAACAATCTCATCACTCTGACCACTGTTTCCATAGTCACAACTCCTTCTAACTGTCCTCCCTCCTCCTTTCACTTATAAGGCCCTTGTGATTACATTGTGCCCACCTGGATAAACTCTTAATTGTAAGGCCAGCTGAGTAGTATCCTTAATTCCATCTGCAACCTTAGTTCTCTCTTGCCATGTAACAGCACATTCATAGGTTCCAGGAATTGGGAGGTGGATACAGTTGGGGGCCTTTATTCTGTCTCTAACAAAGGTCAACAGGTTCATGAAAATTACACAGTGATAGTTTGAAACAGAGACACTTTAAACTGAGCTCTCCAGACGAACAAGTGCTTTCTGAAGGAAAGCTACATTTATATCCCTATCCATCTTGCAAGTATATTACTAATAAATGTTGGAAACAACAAAATCATGAAGGAAGGTAATTTGGCTAATATCCCTTATATGATTCTACAGACTTTTTGGATTAGGAATGGGATATGTTCTTTTGTTTAATTTGGGAACCCTTAGCTCCTGGCTTAGACATACGTTACAAATAATGATCATAATACTTTCCTTAGTATTTGTGTTGCAGTTTCTCAAATTTGTGATCTCTAGAGACTTAAATGCTGCTATGCATTTGCTATGGCAAAACACTCCAACAAATAATATTCCCACTTAAAAAACAAGAAAATTAGACAAATACAGAGATGGGAACAAATATCATCGGAAGTTCTATACACTACAGAGTGGTGAAGTTCTGGAATGATCATTTTCCAGACGATAATCACCTCTCTTCCAGCTTAAACTGAAGAATGACCAATAAGGAGACAGAACTGAAACCAACTTTGCCCCTGAGTTAAACACTACTTGGATCATCGAGCATAAATTCCTGTCTCATTATTGTGTTACACAATACTGAGAACAAGCAAAGATAACTTAAATGCTTGCTTCAGAAAAACATCTGCTCCTAGAAGATAAACTGTAAACCAATAATAATTGATTACTTCTTATAGCTAACAACTTCTTCATCAAGTTCTTCAAGGGGCACCTGGCTGGCTCAGTCAGTAAAGCATGTGTCTCGGCATCGTGAGTTCAAGCCCCACGTTGGGCCTAGAGCTTACTTAAAAACAAAACTAAACCTAAAAAGTTCTTCAAGATCCTTATTTCTCTGTGCCCAAACCAAAACTAGTATAAATATTGCCTCCTCCCAAAGAGTTTTTTTTTACCTTGAAAGACCTTAAAATGATCCAGCCCACACTCTAAAGGCTAGAAATATTCTTCCCTGACTTTTCTGAGACATTACTAAGAGTCTGTCAAAGTACATTTTTCCTTCTGCTGCTGTAAGTCTAGTAAATATAGCTTTGACATGCAACAGATTTTTTAGGTGGTCATTTGGGGAATTTAGAGTTGATGGGGTCCAAGTCGGAAAACTACCCTCTTAATGGTAACTTCCCTGTCCCTATGCAGAACTATGCAAAAGTTGAAGGGGTAGCCATCGTTGTTACTCTTTACTGAGATCCTTCTTCATCAGTTCAGCTATGAAGTCTGTGTGAGGATCCATTGGGTTGTCATACAAATAAAACCATTGTTAGTCATCCTTGACATGCCAGTGGTTCCAAAGGGAATAAGGTTTCCAAATGGAGAAGATTGAGGGGAAGTTTACATTTGAAATAATATTATCATAATATCTTATAATATATATAAAATCATAATATGGTATCACATTTGATATCATATATTATATCCCACTTATGTATATTAAAATGTATATATAATATTTTAAAATTTAATTTTCTAATTTTGTCAGGTGTCAGAAGAAAGTGATATGATAAATTTTCTTGACTAAATCTAAAATATATACAACTGATGCATACAGATGAATCTAACTCTCAAAGAAGAGCATGACTTTACTAAAATACTTCTCAATATTTTTAGCTCCTATAAAAAAGGATATGTCTAGCTTATCTAATTATGATATTAGAGCATTTTCAGTAGAATGGTAATATCAATGAGACCCATTGTTTTATCAGTTTTTACTGAGAATTTGCGGGTCTATAATTATGAATCATCCAGATATACCATGCACACAATGTCATACTGTCTATTTTCCCTCACATATCATGGTTCTATCATGACTAGTTCTAATTATGATGATTATTGCTCAAGTAATCTAAAATTTTTTCTCTAAAATATAAAATTGGCTTAACTTATTCATGTTGAATAAGTCCCAAATGAATATTCTAACCTAGCACATAACTTGCAGGTTAAGAAAATAACACATGGTTCAAGCTCAGGGTGAACTGTAAAATGTCCATGACCACTTGAGCCAATCATTTTTATATAATTCATAGTCCAACATAGTAAATTAAGTCAAATTCAGGGAAAGAATATAGAAGCAGATCTAAAGATCTGATTTTTTCATGGAAGTTCAAAATTTTCAAGATTTTATTGTTTGAGTGGAACATAAAACAAAAAGCTTAGCTAGGAAAGCAATGTTTATGAGTTAAAACTAAAAGAGCCCTAATCCCAAAGAATATTTTAACAAACAAAATTCTAAATGCTTACCAACTTGATGCTTTCTAGCACGTTATCTTATTTTGCCACTTCACCCACTTGGTAACATTCTAATACGATATCTTGACTCATATTTTAATTTGAGTTTATCACATTGGCTCTTGATAAGCCCTTTCCTTAAGATATACCAAAAATAAATCATCTCACTTCACATTCAGATCATTTTTTTAAGCAAAGTACATTCATGACATAGAGGTTTTAAGTTGAAAACTAAGCTTTTCTATAAAGTCATCCTAGGGTCATTCAATCCCAGAACTGACTTTGATGTAGAACAAAAGTGATGATGGAAAAGCAAATGCACAACATATTTTAAACACTAGAGGGAGTGAAAAAAGGAATTTGAAGGATGAGATGTTTGGAGTTTGCAACAACTACAAGCAGATCTTTCTCATAACTTCAGTCATAATTCAACAATTAAATCTGACAACCCACGACCAACCTTGCTATGCAACATGAATAATGGTGTGCCTCAGATTACTTAGCATTGGATATTTAAGCTATTCAGGAGCCAAGTACTCTGTATTGCCTTGCTGTGTGACTTTGTACAAACCATTCAACCTCTCTGGGCCTCAACCCTCATGTAGTAATTGAAAATAATGCAAAAATAAAGTAGTCATAAATAAATAAATAAATACATCAATAAATCAATAAAGTAGTAACAAAGCTACTTGCTCTATATTTTAAATTAAATTACTAATATTAATTAAAGGAGAAGCTGCTGAATATTTCATGCAATGGTTACATTTTCAGCAGACTAACTACAGGGTAGCTTCACCACATGTCTCTACATCGACTTTATCAAAGCTTTAAATAAATATGTAATGACATTAATAACTATAAGTACATAAAATAATAAATATTTTTTTTCATTTTAATGAGGACCAAAATAGATGATCAAGCTTAGATTGATGAGTTACTTCTTCAAAGAAGCCTTCTCTGACATCCCATCACCTCTTCTTCACATTTGTCTCCAAAAGACTAAAAAAGCTCATCATCACCATGTGCGGTTAAGCAAAGACATGCTATAGAAGGAATTGAATAATTAACAGAACAGTTCTGAGTAAGCAAGAACTGGTTTTAAATCCCCAAACTACCTAAATTCAAATTTTAGTGACCTTGCACTACTTACAAAACTTTTCTTTTCTTTTTTTTTTTTTTTAAGATTTTATTTATTTATTTGACAGAGAGAGAAACAGCGAGAGCAGGAACACAAGCAGGGGGAATGGGAGAGGGAGAAGCAGGCTTCCTGCCGAGCAGGGAGCCCGTTGTGGGACTCGATCCCAGGACCCTGGGATCATGACCTGAGCCGAAGGCAGACGCTTAACGACTGAGCCACCCAGGCGCCCTTACAAAACTTTTCTTAGCCCTTTTATTCTTAAATGGAGCTGATCACTGTCTCAGGAATTCTGTAAGATTTATACATGGCAATGGAGTAAATCTGAAATATTACACCAGTAAAGAGTAGTTATTAATACTTGACAAACAGTGTGGTTTTTAAAAAGTGTGTTAGCCAGAAGATTCACCCCCAAATTCTAAAGGTCTCTTTCAAGATTCTGTGTTTCTAACCTACAATCACACGAATATACTCACATTAATCTAAAATGGATTCTTTCTGAACTCTCCTTGATGTTACCAGAAAGTGGAAAACAGCTACGTTCATAAAGCTATGTAATGGCTGCTAACACACTTAAAACAACTGTCAGATACCAGATGTTGTAAAATAACATAGATTATTAAATTCATTAGAGAGGTGCTCCAATTTTTAAAATGTCTGTCTTAGAATCAATGAAGTAAGTATCCTTAACCATTCATGACTGGTTAGAACTGGGACTCTGGTCCCAATTCTACTTTCCAGAATATTCTTCAACTAGGTCATTAACTTTCCTGCTTGCACACACCCCTTCCCTCTCTTCAAATGTTCTCCTTCCTAATTTAACTCCACCTCCTCCTTAATGTCTTCTCCTCTCCTTCTTTCCTCAGAACACCTGCAATCCTTTATTTGTTCCTATCATGTTGGGACATAATGTATAATGTATATGTTTTGTTTTGTTTTATCCTATACCAGAGTGCAAAGTTTTGAAAGCACAGAAAATCTTGTCCATTTTTGTATCCTAAGTGCTTTACATAGGATAGAAACTTAATATTTATTGTTTAATCAAATAAATGAAACTATAGCAGAATTAGTTACATTTCAATGGATGGTAAGTTGTTTCTAAGAATTTCAAAGATAACCAATTACATGGAGCAAAATGATGTTAACTTACATAATTCTTATTTTAAGTAAAGTAAACACAGAGTCGTTCATTCAATCAAGTAAAATGAAAACCAGAAATATTCTCCACCCCGCTTTTTGACCACTAAAGACGTTGTTTAGTTCAAAAGTCCTTAAACACACCCTTTAGTTTCCTGTTATTGGATACATCACCCTTTAAAGTGAAAAAAAAAAAAAACAGTATTTAATGATCATTATCTTTGCAATAAGGTCCTGAACTATATTGAACAATAATTTTACGAAGTCTCCTGTAATACCATGACATCCTATAAAATACTGCCAAAAACTGAAGGGCCTGAGATTCTACCCTGTTTACAAGTCAATTTGCTCATCTGCCACAGTTTCATGCAGGCTAACATGAGACATGGAATCTGTGAGTCAAAAACAAAGAAAAGTTTATTACCCAAAGCAATATTAGTGGCCAAAGAATTATCATTTTTGTACTACTTCTCCAAAACCTCAATCCCTGTCAGGTGATACAAAGAGGGTCAAATGACACGTGGACACACAGTTGGTGACAGGAAAGAAATCCTAGGTTTAGGGAACCAGATCTTTTCTACTGGACAGCAAGCATCCTTCCGCGTTGCTCTGGAGGGGAAATGCTTTCTGTATCTTCCAGGGCTGTAAACATATCTGTCCTTTGCTCCAGAGAGATACTGTCTCTAACTGCAGAGCCAGTTTGCTATATAAACATCCTTGAAAAGGTCATCTGGAAGAAAGACACAGAGCTGTGCCTTTGCTCAGAAGATGGGCAGAAAAGTGTGACACCTCTGGATAATTATCTCCCTACAAATGCTACTTATTGACTTCCATCAAAGCAGAGGACCAGACTCCAAGATTCACTGCTCTATCATACGTAGAACAGAATCAGTTCTACAATAATGTAACATAGGCATTCTTAAAAAGTGCCATGCTATGCAAAATTATGCAATAAAAATAACAGAGCTTATGGGAAAAAATGGTTTAAGGAGGGCAACACTCAAAAGCTTTGCCAATGACACACTAAAAATAATATAGAAACCTAATAAAAAGAGTAGTGTGGTTTTACACATATGAAATATTTAGCTAAATATAAATACTCCAGTAAATATGACACTTTACCTTGAAAAAACTTGGAAGTTTATTTGTGGAAGTGACTGTTGAGAATTTAGGTTCTAAGTTATTGTGAAGCAATGGAGAGAGCTATGTAAAATCAAATGGAAAATGTAACAACAGATGTACATAGGTGTGACTCATAATACATGCAGTGACTGAGATAGGCAGCAAATGTTTGAGGCGTGTGTGTGTGTGTGTGTGTTGTGTTTTCCTCATGACTCAGCTGAGCTGGGTGCTGTTCTCTGCATTCACCTGGTGTTTCTCATGAAAAAAATCAAACATAAAGGAACAGAACATCTGTGTTATGCTCAAATTATTCCCTAATCCATCAATCTTGTTGGAAAAAAATCGCGTTTTCAAGACAAATGTTATAACTATATGATGATCTAGTCACAAGTGACCCATTGTTCTTATTCATTCATGAAAGCATATTTTTTGTAGAACTCTATCAGCTAACATTCTCATTACCTTAATTTGAATTAATCAATGCCTTTGAACTTGCATTCTTTTTATTGGTTTGTGTTACCAAAATAAAATATAGCTTTCAAAATCTGGAACAATTTAGTAATTTCTTCCTCATCTTTCTTTGCTATAACCCTGTTTCTTTCCCCAGAGTTACCTGAGTGACAGTTTTGTGTTATCCTTCGAAATATTTGTTATAGTTTTATACACATACATAGGTGGTTTTTCTTTTTTCTTTCTCTCTCTTTTTTTATGTCTATGAGATCATTGTGTGCTTATGTTTTTGAGACTCATCTTTTCCATTCTGAGTTTCAATATATTGCATAGGTATTTCTGTTAGGACATCATGCTCATTAACTGTTATCTAATACTCCCTGTTGTGAATGTCAGCAGTTACATCAATCAATTGCTTCTCTATAAACATTCTTGAAAAGGGGGAAAAAAGTATTGGTGCTCACGTCTGAATTTTCTGCAGAATGACTTCCTGGAAATAGCATTAATGGACGAAAGAGTACACAACTTAACATTTTGATAGATATTGATAAATTAAAAATAGAGCACTATCAAATTACACTATTATTGTTTTCTCTGTATCTTTGCCAACACTGGATATTATCCATCTTTTACAATTTTTGTCAATATCATGGCGATTTATTTTCAGTCTGGATTTAATATAGTTTACCCGTGAGAATGAGCATTTTTTTTCATGTTTCTTGGTTATTGCATTTCATCTCTGAATTCTTTATTCATAGTCATTGCTTGCTTTTGGCATTGGATATTTTTTGATATGTTTTTCTAAAATATTTATTTGCAGTTTTTTTAATAGATTATTGTTAACAATCTGTTGTCTCTTAAATTTGGTGCAAATAATTTCTTCTAATACATTTTATATTTTAAATGCGGCATGGTTAACTTCAAAAAAGAAAATTTTATTCCTATAAAATATTCTGAAAATTTTTTCATTGTTTTCTTAATGTATAGAAGAGTCTCTGAACTAATCAGGTGTTAGAAAGTGTATAAATAAAGTAAGTTAGAGGGGGTTGAGCATTAAAAAATACAAAGAAAGAACCAAAGAAAAGGGAGAGAAACAGCAAGCCCAATAAGGTATAAAAATGTCAGTGAGGATCGTGAAAGACACATCAGTCTTATAGTGCTTTTCTCCTAGATGAATCCTGTTAAGAGCATTATGACAAAAGTAAAGCTCCTTTATCTGGGGAAGAGAAAGCCTTCCAGTAAAGAATAACACAGATCTATAAATAATATCAAGATTATTTTTTACGTATGTAAAGAAAATGTAAAGGGAGATGCTATTAGTGGGTTTAATTATAATGTCAATTAAATGGAAAGGTTACATTTGATGGGTTCAGTAATATTGCATGTGAAGAGCTTTTTATAAAAATTTCTAATGTCTTAGAATTAGTGCCACCCCAAGGTCATATTCCATTTCCTGGGTGACCAAACCAAAGCTCTGAAGCAGGGTGGTGGAATAAAAGCACCAGAGCTCTCTGGACTCATAATACGAAAGGAGATCAAGATAAAAACAAATAATACACAGGCTCTGTCTGAAACATATTCGTAGAAAGGATAAAAGGCAAATATTTTCTACTTTGTTTCATAACTTTAAAATATTCAAATACATTTATAATCGTTGGTAACAGTTCTTTATGTAAGTAAATAATACATTTTGAGAACTATTTAAAAATTTTTTCCCAATATGATCACCTGCATTTGCAAGGTCAGTGTAAAAAAGAGGCCAAATTGTGACAATTCAATGGTATCTGCCTTCTCAGATTAAGTGAAAAGAAATGCACAATCCACAAGGGGCTGAAATATGTGGGGGTGTGATTATAAGACTACTGTCCCCCGAGAACCTGGTAGAAATAAGATATGTATCTCTTGAGGCCATTCCAAAGATGAGAGAAATTTAGTGAATACAAACAGATAGACACGTTGCCCACATTTCTCAGCTCTAAACATTATGTTGAGCATAGCTGGGTTCCATTATTGCAGTTAGGCTGGAGGGCAGTGATCTGGACCGGCTTTGTTCTCCCCAGTAAGAACTGATGCATTTCAAGTCGCTAATCAGCATTGTCTGTGCTTTTGCTCAGCTAATCTTCTGGCAATGTGCGATGAACAATCTGCCTATTGACTGTCTCAGCGGTTGCCAGTCCCTCCGCCCTCACCCCATGTTGATCCTCATCTAGTTTCTGCTGGCTGCTCTTTTTTCCTATAAAAGAAGGGGGTATAAAAAGCCGGCCATTCTCTTCCCCTCCCCCAAGATACAATTCTCACTCTCCTAGCGAGTTCTCTGCTCCCCTCCTCTAGGTGATTCCTTCTGGAATTTGAAAAATGCTGCCTAATTCTTAGCATGTACTTGAATCATTACTGAGTTTCAGGCCACCTTGAGCTCCCTCTCAAACAAGAGTTTTTGCTGTATTTCACACTGTGTGTGTGTGTGTGTGTGTGTGTAGAACTAATTTATAAAAAATATGGACATTTTGGTAACATATATCATCACTTCATCCAGAAAATACATGTGATTAACACTTTGTATTAGGAGATAGAGCAGGCAGGAAGATATTGACCTTTGTATTACTGAGATAAAAATACACATTTGCCAGTGGATCTCTTTATAACACAGGCCTAAGAAGGGAATATGGAAAATCTCTGGATTTCCTATCTTAAAACTTTTTATCATTTGCACTCTTGCAGAAATAAAACAAAACACGAATTTTGCCAAGACTAAGCATGAATTTACTTTTAACAGAAGGTGTAGGAGAAGCTGTACTATAAAAAGTACTTAATAATAATTTTTAAAGCTACTAGCCCAACACAAAATATTATTGCCGGATACTACGTAATTTGAATTTACCTGTTCATATAAAGCTGCTCACACTCAGTCTCAGGCAAATTGTCTTCATTTGCTAAGAGCAAAGTTAGAAAGGAAACCAGATAATTACCTATGTTTTTACTCAGCCTCATCTTCTTTCTCCCCACATATAACTATAACCACATATAACTCAACCACATATAACCAGTTCTATATACATAACTACTGCATATAACTACCTATAAACCCAAAATAGAGAAAATAAAATTCTGTCCAGGCAGAAGAACACATACCACAAAGAATTATTTGCAATCCTTGGACCACAATCTTCTCCCCTTCTTTCCTCTTTTTGTTTCTCCAGAGGACATAAACACACAAATATCACCGTTGAAACTGAAAGACTCAAAAGAAAAATATACTTCCCCTACTTATAATAGCAGGATCTTAGAATAGTCATTGCTTAAACCCTCAAGATCTCTGGGCATAGCTGATTCTTACATATAAGCTCAAAATCTTTAGAGATTGATTCTAGACCATCTGTGCTTTTGCCCTGTGGGGATTCAGACAAACTAAAAATTGCCCGCGGATCTAGTAAATGTATCAGAGTCCCTTTACCAGGCAGGTTACTCATCTAGGATTGTGCCATAGTTACTCCAAATTTTCTGCTTAGTCTAGGAATCTAGGCCTCTCCTGTGGCATGTAGTAAAGTTACATAAATTTTAAGGACTCAATGAAAGAAGCAGCTGGAAATCAACAGATTGCTGATACAGTGGTTAGGCCCCCGTGCTCCCACTGTGCTTTGCCTATCTCTTTGTAATAGCACTTAGTTATATTGTATTGTAATTTTTCTATAGCTGAATCTATCTTCTGGTAGACTTAGATCACTGAAGGGCAACTTAAAGGTGGTCTTCATTTCTCTTACCTCAAATTTGTGCAATGAGGCAAATTATAAATATATGTGAAAATACATAAATAAATAAAAGTTGTCTTTCCCAAGATCCTAGTACAACACCTGCTGTATATTTGGCAGACAATCAGCTCATTTGATTACAAGAGCTAATTTGTGAATTAATATAGAGGAAGGAAGGAGGCTCAGATCTTCTGATTTAAAACTCATTTGAATTCAAACCTTCCACTGTCTGTAGTTGTCTTTCCAGCCACTACCTCTTTTCCTTATTTTCCTGCCAAACATCTTGCAAGAAATGTCGGCATTTAGTGCCTCCAAGCAGAAGTGTCCAAGACAACTGAAAGTCTTAACAATTCATAGGTTCCAAAGGGGAAACTAAGAGATTGAAAATCATGAAGTAATGATACTTTAAAAAAACTGAGCAGAATTAGAGAACATAAAACCAGCTACAGAAGGGTCAAGTTTCCCAAAATCCTCATGAAGATATTCATTGCATTTTCTTATTTTATTCTTATTTTATTTTAACAACCAGTAACAGTATCTCCTCCTAGTTATGATTTTTAAACTGTTATGCATTCTCTGGAGAAAATACTTTTGAGGACTCATTGTCTAGTCATCTTGGTACACGGTATGACTCATTTGAAAAACTTTTCACCTTCTGAATCTTTATCAGAGCTTTCAAAATAAATTCAATTGTTTTGTACCACTTAAAAGACTTAGCTCCAGAAAAGTGGAGTAATCTAGAGCACAGTTACTCAAAGACTCAGCACTCTGGGAAAGTTTTCTACCTGGTAGGTGGGTTTGTTGAGTTTCAAACGAGGGGACCTTGGGCAACTCACCCTAATTTTCTCATTTAATGAGGTTTTGTTATTGTTCCTGTTTAAGGGACCTCTACTATGAAAGTATTGAGGCTACCAAAATCAATACCTTGTTGCAAGGGTGGATCAAGTTCTTCACTCAGATTGGTAGACAACATTTAAGGGAAGGGAAGATTCCACTTCAACAGCATGGCTTCAAAGAAGACTATAAGTAATAGAAAATAGTGTTACAATGATAGAAAATTTCAGACCTACCACCCTGTAGCTTTTCCTATTTATGTTTCACAAGGTTGTCAGTGTGCTACTCTTCAGATTGTTTTTAGCATTGAATTAGAAATCTTGAAGAGTAACATAGAGCCAAATTCCCTAATTTGTTCTGTTTGAGAATAGATCAAGAGCCTAGTCATACACATATAAAATCCTGCCAAGACCTAAAGGAAGGGTCCCATAAACTTACTCTCCAAACACATGCTCTTTTAGATATCAAAGCTCTAATTTTAGTGTTTTATAAATGGTTAGGAAGCTTTTAAGTGACTTCCTTTTATTATCATAAACAATTCTGCTAATGTATGAATGGAGGAGTAAAAAAATAAATAAATAAACACAATACCCCAGATCGAAGGGGCAGATGATGAAGATAGAACATCCACACAACAATCACTATTTCCCCCCCAAAAAATCTTGAGAAATGCTACATCTGAGAGGAAAACACAGATATGATTATAAGTAGGCGAAGTTATACTTTAAAAGTAGGATTTAAAACATATACTTTTATTCATGGCAAAAAAAAAGTTAAAACTAAGTGGAAAAAAGATGTATACCTACTTGAAGTAATTTTATTACTCCCACAGCAACCAAAAAGAAAGTGCTCATGAACTGAGTTAAATTGGATCATATATAGACTCAAAAATCTTACAGTAAAATAAAAGAACCCATTAGAGAAATGAAAAGCAAAATAAAGTTTAAAAATGTCTGAAAGTAGAGATTGAAAAATGAGAACATTGTGACAATTCAGAAAACTATCTTTGTACTAAGTTATCAAGGTGTTAAGGTTTTATTATTATTATTATCATCATTAATACATAAAGTGAATTATCATAGAGCTAATAAGAGATAAACTCTGGAATCAGACTACTTAGGTTCAAATCCCAGCTCTGCTCTTCTCTAGCTGTGTGATCTTTGGCTGTTGACTTAACCACTCTGTACCATTTCTCACCTGTATTGTAAAGACTATCATAAAGTCAACCTGAGGATAAATTGAGTTACTACACGTAATGCACTGTGTCTGGTCCACTGTCAATATTTCATAAGTGTTATTATGCTTAGCCTCACACTTCCATCTTGGTGCATATATAGGTCAGTGTACAGTGCTCAGGTCAGGCCCCTACTAGGCTTGTACAATCCAGTAGAAAACAGAGAAATCATACTCCTATTTATCATATCTCTCAACACATAACACCACATATTGTAGTGTGGCGGGTGTCCTTCAAATTGGGTTGATGTCATAGGAATGAGAGCAAGGCACAATCCCATTTTCTTTGTTTTTCAAAAACTGAACTCATACCACTGTGTTTCACACATTTCAAACGCAATTCCTTGAATTTTGAGAAGAATTTTCTTTTTTTAAAAGGTATTTTATTGACTAAAACCCGACCAGTTTTTTCCCTGATCGCCATTTCTGAAGCTGCTCTGCCAAGCCAACATCACCAGTCAGTGAGAGAATGTGTCAACAGGGGGCTTCTCTTCTTTTTCTGAGGGTCTGTGATGTTTGTTTTTCAACAGAAACTGAGCTCTAAGTAAACACAAATTTTTATTTCAGAGTAAATGTTTTCAAGTTCTACAGCACCTTTGTTTTCTGAGCATGTCAATTTCATGTTGGTTCCCAAATTGATAGAAAAAGAACTAAATCATTTAGAGAACACATTTATTTCTTGCAACAAAACGGTCTAAGGAAATAGTCAAAATGTTCAGTAAAGCAAGGCATTTGCTAAAGAAATGAAAACGGCACAAGCTAGATACCGAGTACATGTCTGCACGCATGCCCACAGAAGAAAGGGAGAAAGAAAGAATAAATAAGTCATTCCAGCTTTTAAATAAAAAATGCCATGGCATTATATGTCTCTACAAAGATGGTAAAACAAAAACAGAAACAGTTTTGGTCTCTGTTTCCCCAAAACCTTGGTTCGCATTCGTGTTCCGTCTTCTGAAAAAAGGGAACTTGAAATTCAACATGAAACACAGTTGTGCTCAAATTCTGCAAAACATACTTATTAGTGAAGTTCCAGAATGTTATCATCAGTAGGAGATTCACAAACATGCGGGAAGCAAGCCTTCTAATTATTGATAGTGATCCTGTTTGCTATTTTACACGTTAATTTCACCACTGCTTCTAAGAAGCAGAGACATGAGACCTGGGCTGGACCCGTTACATCACAAACTGTCATTCCTACATCCCTTCGAGTCTCTACAAAGCTGTCTGCAAGTTGAAGTTTTAATGAACACAGTTTAAAGAGCCACAAAATCAAGTGGAAGGTTGGCAACCATCTGTTGAATTTGTGCTCCATAGATAGACAGTCCCCACCATTTAGAAACTGGAGTGGATTGTTTTGCCCTGAATGGTGTGAATTTCCTCTCCAGGCAGACCAAAACACAGAGAATGACTACGTTGTACTGGAGAGGCCTGGCCTAAGAGCTGGGAGACCAGAAATAAAATCATACATTGTATTCCTTCTTGAGGAGGTCAGCTTGCTTTATGCACACTATCTAATCAATTCTCAAAGCATTCCATTGAAATGAAGGAGAGGCAGCTACAATATTCGCTTTACAGATGGATAACCTGAGGCTCTGAAAGGTTAAGCAGTTTTCCAAGGTCAGGAAACGCCATTTCCACACAACCACAATTAGCTGTGCAATGGAGGCAAAAAGCAGCAAAGACTGTGGACGGCTTTGCTTACATGGAGGTGCAGTACCTGACTGACTCCAGAAAAACAAGGACCGGGCCAGAATTCTCCACAGAAGCTGGCCTATATGCCCAGCTTCACCAGATGATTGACAATTTTCTGTTCAACTTGAAACTGGAAACAGCTCAGCAAGGGAGAGAACAGGAATGAGGTCACAGATCTGCTATTTATAGGATATCAGCCACCACACTCAGCTGCTTTTCAGTTAAGGTGAATATTGAATGTAATTTTCTTTTTCCAACTCCACACAAAGAAACTATTTTCAGAAAAGGAAATTATAGAATTTAATAATATTTCTTGTGACATGGTGATTTGCTTTGTGACGGTCTCAGCAAGGTTTACCACATATTCATCTGGGCTTATTGACCATAAATAAAAATGCAGTCACATTCTTTCTTGCTCCACAGATTTTTTTTTTTTTTTAAATAAGGCAATAAAGATTCCATGGGCTTTTTTTTTTTCCTCACCTGCAAAACATTCATTGAATTTGCAAAGTTACAACAAAACAGAACACCAGTGTGGACGAGGAAAACACAACACAGCCTTTTATGAGGTAAGGAATCTAAAGCAGCCTGATGGGCCTGGTTAGCTGCAAGAGTTAATTCCTGTGAAAAACACACTTCCGCACACTTCCTTGGGCTGAGCGTGGTCTGAGGCTTGTGAAGGCTTCAGACCGTGAGCAGAGGCGGGCCGGAAGCCACCGGTTCTTTTGATGTAGATTGATGCATGACAGTAGCCCTTGTGCTAAATATCCAGTTTTTTTTCTCTCCCGCATTTTTCCCAAATCATGAAAAGAGATTCCTTCAGCCCCAAATACTCAGATAATGGTCCTAGAGCACACCAAAAGTTGCAGATAAAAATGCCTCGTGTTTTCTGTGACTCACCAACCGTAACCAAAACTAAACCAGCAAGCTGAAACCGAGAGGCCTGAGTGAGATTCAAGATGAAAAAGAAACCCAGGGAGGAAACTGCCCCTGGAGGGTCTCTAAGCTTCTCATTTGGAAAAGGCTGAAGGAGGACGAGAGACTGAGGACCCTGTACCTTTCCTCCAGGGAGAAGGCTCTGGGACAAGCACTGGGAAGCCTTGGGCATCGCAGCCAGCCTGGAGCTCCTCCTGCTGAGGCTGACCTGCTGCCAGGACCCTGCAGCTGGTGCCCACAAGGACCCCAGCAGGGGCTGTCACCCTGGTGTGTGGGCAGCAACCGCCTAAAAAAAAAAAAAAAAAATCTCCTTCGGCATGCAGATTCCCAGGCTTACGGAAACTGAAGGTGATGTGGTCGATTTGAAGGTCTCCCGAGTCTGCATTCTAACCAGAAGCTCAAATAATCCCAGGGCCACACTTGGAGGCTGAGAAATGTATTAATCATGTCACCTGGAGGGTGTTTCCAGAACTGCTCTCACACCCTGGAAGCAAGAGCACCACCTTAAACCTTGTATCTGGTGGACACGAGGACTAGTCTATTTAATGGGTAATTACGGGTAAAGGCCTAAAAACGAACCTAAAAGATATCATTTAGAAGCCTCTTTTCACCTACAAAATGAGACAGAGATTAAATTTGTTTAAATAGTCATGGTTGCAGCTGCTGATCTGGAATGGACAGTAGATTTTACAAGACAATATTTGGCAAAAAAAAGATCATTCGGGGATATTTCAACCTTATTACCCATCTTTTGCGTGGAAGAGCTACTTTTCCAGAAGCATGTTTGACTGTGTGTGTGTGTGTGTGTGTGTGTTTCTTCCTCTGACCAGTATCTTCTGTGTCTTGCCCTTCCCCCACCTCACCATATGCCAGTCTTTCTTCCTGTGCCCTCACTGTCTCCTTTGTCTCATTTGACAGCCCCCCTTTGTCCTCCTTTCCCATCATCCAGCTATTGTCGATACAATAAAGCTTACACAGAGGATGGCTCATCAGTGAGACTGTTGACCAATTTATGGAGAAGAGAACAAGAATCATCAAAATCATAATTCGATGTTTGTTAACATTTCAGAATTTAAAAGCATGTTCCTGTTGTGTCATTGACATTCACAAAACAAACACCCAGAGGTAGTATTATGCCAAAGGAAAGCATTGATATTGAGAGTTACATAGGACCCGTTCAAGGCCACGCTGTTGGTGAAAGGCAAAGCCTGAACTTGGACCGAAACTTTCAGTTTTTGTTACACTGCTCTTTACCCATACCGTTTGGGAGAAGGATGGCTCCAAGCACCACTCAGATCTTTGATATCATTGAAGTGTTCCAGTTTGAAACCAGGTTTTAAAAAAATAGATTACATAAAACCACTGGGCTGTAAACAGGATTCAATTTATCCTGAGGTAATTTGTCCAGCAGTGTGAAGAAAAGCATTTTTTTTTTTTTTTGCATTTTCCTAGAAAGGGGACAGAAAAAACAGCAGAGAGCACCCGACCTGTGAACCCCGGGGAAGGAAGGAATGAGCACTCCTTGTCTGGGCACTGCCCCCCTCTTCCAGGGCTCCTGGGGGTCTTCTAATTCAGTCCAGTGGATCTTGGAACTTTTTAAAGTTGATCATCCCAATCAACAAAAGGACACTATTCAACCACCCATCCTGTGTTTATTAGAAAAACTCAGAATTAGCTGAGATATACCGCAGAACAATGTAATGTTGCAACTCTTCTGTTAAGTGAGTCAATGTACTTAGAGCAACAACGGAGAACCCTTTCCACGAGGGCCAGCACACCATACCAGTCGTGTAAGAAATCACTTGAGAGGGCCAATTTTCCAAGTTAGCTACTAAGCTTGATCAAATAAATTAGACAACACCTTACTCTCCACTGTACTTTAGAACTTGTAGAAACAATATCTGAGGCCCAGAAGGATTCCCAAATTGCACCGTTATTCTTACAGCAGGAGATGCAAATGCAAAATGAAAAAAAAAAAAGGGGGTAATCAGCTCTCAAGTGCTGTGTGGTCCTCTAGGTGTTGTAAAACATTCTTAACATAATTTTAAGCAAATATTATAAGGTTATTTTTAAAAATAATCCCTCCAAACCAATTACAAGCAGTGTTGAAGTGGCTTAAGAGAAGCGAGAAGAATTCAGTGCAATTTTTATTTGCATCCCCTATTGCCAGAGCATAAAACTTAGAATTTGCTAGGGATGTGATTTCAGGAAGTCCAAGGAGCAGTGTCTCCTTAAAAGCACATGGCAGAAAGCTTTGTGAGAAGATTGTGCTTTAAAGTCAGAATTCTACCTTACATTCCTCCAAAAAGAAACTGACACCTCATATGGCTGGTTTTTTTGGTTTTTTTTTTTTTGTTTTTTGATTCAAAGTCCTCTCTAACCTTCTGAGTCCAACGCTGAGCAGTCATCTCATTTGCCACTACGGGCAGCAAGGATTCTGAACACTCAGCATTACATGGATAGTTCCTGCTTATGGAGGTCAAGAGAAGCAGTGGCTGTAAATTTGAGAGAAAGATTTGACCCAGAGGAGAGACTTAATGGCAGAGAAGTGATGTAGATACTAAATGAACTTTACTTGCACTTTATTTGCTGAGGATGCTAAATAAGTACTCATGTAGACATAGAAAGAAAGTAGGCTGTGTGACAGCTGCCCCAGTATTTTCCTCTCAAATCCCACCAGTATGTTCTGGAAAGTGGTAATACTCAGAGGTATGTTATCTAGATTTTTTTTTAATACAGTTACACATATGTCCATATTTATCTAACCTTCTCTTATTGCATTTCCACACCTTATAAAAATGGCTATTCTACTGTGCCCTGGGACCCCACCTCAATATACTTCCATTCAAAGATGCCTCACCTCAACATGCCCCACCTCAACATGCTTCTAATCCAAAGCAGGATTCCTCCTTCTTTGAAGACTCCATAATACCAGTTTACAAGAATTGGGTAAGAAGTTGTCAGATGGTGAAATCATGACATAGTCCAGAGTTGTCTTGTTCTTCATCCCTGCCCCTTCTTCCTTACTATCTCTTTCCCAGTGTGCCTTTGCCTGCCGAGCACCCAAGACCTGATTTCTGACCCAACATCCCTGCTTCAGAGGAAAAACAAAACTCATTTAATAAAATGAATTTCCACTAGGTAATTTATACCTTAATGTATTCCTTCACCCAAGAATTTGCATAAAGATTATACGAACTAATGGTAGAATGAAGGCATTTGCCACAGGCTGTTGATGATTTGGAAGGTCTTCCTGGAGCCTCTCAAATACTGCTTTGTAGGTGCCCAACATCTTCCTCCAGTTTAGTCTTGACTGTGAATGTTGGTAGAGAACTTAAGGTTCCATATGCAGCTCTGCAAAGTAAAATGATGCAAAATGCCATCCCCTGCTCTGGCTACTGAAGCAAATAACTTACTATGGAATTGGTTTAGACAAAAAGAAAAATAATATCCCAGAAGCTAATGAAATGTTCAACTAAATATGAAAAGTAAAGACATGATGACTCAGGTAATTCAGCTCTTATACCTAAAATAAGTCCAATAACTTGAATAAAAGATGAGGAAATGCTTGAAAGTCAAAATCAAGTATCTTTTAATTGATCCAATAAATGTTTCATGCTTCACTTCCCTTTATTTTGTGGCCACAATAAGGGAACACAAAGTAGACGGTGATTTGAGACAGTTGTTGAAAATTCCCTCCAGGGTGGTCATGCTATCTAAACAATGCTAGTACTTTTAGAGAACATTTAATGTACTGTATCTAAGTTTTAATTGTTCTGCGCTGGCAATTCTGTGAGGACCATGCATAACAAAAGGGAGCAAGAAGATAGATAGAGACAAAGAAAAATCTTGGCTCTTTGCTGCGGGGGACCAAATATATTTATGGGGGTTTGTATAAATGTTTACCTACAACATATACACACGCAGATGTGAGGGTGACCTGGTCATGACATCTGAAATCACTTGGCTCACTGAGAAACCCAGAATCTATCAGGTTGAGTTCTCCGTCTTGGTGAGTCTCCCAGAAATTCTGCATTTGGTCAAAGAAGAGTTCTTAGGCCATGGAATATACCAACTTACACACATAAGTAGCAAAAGGATGGGAATGCCTGGGGACAAACAAAAATACAGCTTTGCTTTATACATTTATGAACTGCAATGTTTCATTTTTAGCTTAAGAGCTATCTAAAGTACCCAAGATAAATAAAAAAAAAAGTATCCCAAATAAAAATGGCAGAAATATCCACTTCTTTAAATTAGCTTTGCAAATATGTTTTATCTTCTTCTTGCAATCACATTAATAGGCTACTTTTCCTACTGAATAAGAGAGGAAAAGAAAGAAATGAATTTACTATTATGTGATCAAATTTACAAAGATTTTTACACTGCATTTATGATAGATTTCGCAAGGGTATTGCTATCTCCAACTAATCAACTTTTATACAGAAAAAATTTATTCAGAATAAATCAATGGGAAGAGTAAATGAAACAAAGACAACGTTCAGGGAGCATATTGCAACATCAAAAATCCTTGCAAAGTGTAGAAAGAAGAGTAAAGGCAAACAGAGCTGAAATTAATAATTTTGTTCATTTACTAAATTTTTGCCCTAAACCTATATGTATTTATTGTTCATAAACTAAACTTTTCCATTAATAATCAACAAATTTGTCTATAACAAATTTGAACATTTTCTTTCACAAACAGATTACTTAAAAGATATATATTGTGTTAGGAAATCCTTAGCACATTAAAAACACATTATTAAATAAATTTCAAATAATGAAATTAGAGAAAAACTAAGGAAAAATTACTATCTTGGAAACTATACATAGCTCATATGCAAAATGAATGTATACCAACAATAGAAGATGAATGATACACAACCAGGAAAGCTTAGTTTGGTGCTGGAAAGCTAAAGCCAAATCTAACTGAAACTTCCCCCAAATGCTAAAAGGTAACCAAAAAGAATTAACTGCTAAGTAAAAAAAGAAAATGCTTTAATGTTAATAGATGACTACCAAAAAACAACTCAAACTCAGCTCTCAAGTATGCTAGAAGTTTCAAACTGAGAGGAAGGAGGGTAAGATGAAAGAAAACTAATCAGGACATAATATCCTGGGACAAAATTCATCTTTATTATGAGGAGTAATCCCTCCAAAATGAACCAGCTGTTAAAATATCAAGTCCAAGAAGGTCAATGTTTCTATGGAAGGCAAGATGTAAGTCTAAGTCCTTTGACTTTAGGGACATGTCTTACTTATCTGTGTAACCCCAGTAGCTGACATGATTCCACACTGAAAAAGGAGGGAGGGAGGGAAGGAAGCAAGGAAGGAAGGAAGGAAGGAACTGAGGGAGGGAGGGAAGAAGGGAGCCAGATTATGAGACATCATAAGCACACTTTATTGTTGTAAATGGGTTAAAATATTTAGAATACAGCAAATTATATTCAAGCTTAAAGATAGTTGTCCTAATTCTCAGAGAAGAGAATGAGATGCATTCCAGAATTCACAAAGTAGTGAGTTTGAAGTTGATCCCTAGCCATTTTCTAGAATGATTTGTTAAACAGACACTAACTAGGTAAGCTCTTAGAAAATAGCCCTGTGAACACTAGCAGCTGGCATGATTCACTAAGAAAAAGTTATGTAAATTAGCTTTTATTTTATTTTTTGTGTGGGTCACTGGATTATAAATGTATATGGATGTCTATACTGGAAGGCCAACATAATGAATCCAACCTTCAAAAGTTATTAAACATGGCTTTATGACATTTTTTTTTAAGATTTTATTTATTTATTTGACAGAGACAGCGAGAGCAGGAACACAAGCAGGGGGAGTGGGAGAGGGAGAGCAGGCTTCCCGCCGAGGAGGGAGCCCGATGTGGGACTCGATCCCGGGACTCTGGGATCATGACGTGAGCCGAAGGCAGCCGCTTAACGACTGAGCCACCCAGGCGCTCGGCTTTATGACATTCTTGATTGTTTATACAGTTATGTGGAATCACAGCTGCTTGACACATATCAGAGAAGTGTTTATTAACAGGATTTTATTAACCAAAAATGTGGTTTCTAATATGTTGTTCAAAACCTTAGTCCATAGACCAATCTTGGGGTTTTCTGTCCTTTTTCTGTTTTGTTGTTGTTGTTGTTGTTTTGGTTGGGGGGGGGGCATGGAGGCAGAGGGAGGGGGAGAGAGAGAGAATCTTAAGCAGGCTCTAAGCCCCAGTACAGAGGCCAATGGGGGACTCCATCTCACTATCCTGAGATCATGACCTGAGCCGAAATCAAGAGTTGGATCCTTAACTGACTGAGCCATCCAGGCACCACCAATCTTGTTTGTCACATGGATAAATTGGCTAAAGATAGAAGGGATGTCCAAATAGCAACAAACAAGATTCAAAATTATCTTAATAGACTGAAATGCTAATCTTAATAATAAGATTAAAATTTAAAAGGATAAACATTAAATCTTGCTTGTAAATTAAATAATCAATTAGATAGGTAGATTGCTTTTATAAAAGGCCTGGTAATTTTAGTTAACTAGAAATGAAGGACAACCTAACTGATTGACAACAGTCCAGTGGTTCATGGATAGGATTCAAGGGGGTCCATGAACTTGAAGGGGGAAAACTATGTATGGTTATTTTCACTAACTTCTGGCTGAAATTTAGCATTTTCTCCCATTATGAATGTAGTCAAAATTATCACAGTAGTATTAGCAGTACTGTAACTTTGTCAGCAACAGCAATCACAGATATTTTCCTATCACATTATAATTTTTGCATATATTTCTCAAAGTGGTATTTATTCTCCACTACTTCAAAATTAGTATAATTATTGGATCCACCACTAGGTCTTATAACAATACACGAATAAAGCGATGTACACATACACATGTATAACACTAAACCATAAATTTCTTTTCAGTACTTTATAATTGCATTTTTACATAATTTGTTGGTTTGTAATTCTATGCATTATATTTTATGCATTTAAAAACATTATTCTGAGAAGTGCACATTTTAAACCAGTGACATAAGGATCTGTGGTGTAAAACCAGTTAGGAAGCCCTTTGATAAAATTTAGATACATTGCTTTAAACATAGACTGCATGCATAGAAACATGTGGCATAGCAGTGTTTCCTGGAAAATCTGCTGGTTAGCTCACACATGCACAGATCATGCTTGGATCTGCACTTCAATATTGAGATATTGACAACTGGAATACATTCAGGGAGTGGACAGAAGCCATGACCAGGATGACAATACCCTAGAAATTATATCATGAAGAACCTAATTCCTCTGGAAGCAAGTACTAATTAATGCAAAACACAGAGAGGAAACATGATATGAGGGAAAACAAACAAACAAACACATGCTATGATATGGGCAGAACTGCAAGCATCTCCCCCCTCCACCACTTGGGGTGCCATGTTATCTTAGGTGGTTGTTCAATATTCTGGTTCTCGGTTTGGGTGTCCATATATTGAAGATAATGCTTATGGCACAGATTCATGATAAGGATTAGAAAGAGTAGATATTTAAGACTAACAGAGCCTGGCACATAATAGACCCCCGAGAAGTGGCATCATGGTTGGTGTGGTCTTGGCAAGGGAACCAAAAAGCTCACATTCATATGCCCAGGTATCTTTTACCCTGCAGAGGTTGGGGGGTAGTTTGGACAGGGCCTTCTGCCCTCGGGACTTTCCTATGAAAGCTGAACAGCATTGCTTTATCCTGCTCCCAGAAACAGGGACAGGAGAAACGGCACAAGACAGATTTTAGTTTCCCGTCATGAAGAATTGCCTAGCCATCAACACTGTCCAACAATGGCCTTGATTGCTTCATAAAATAATGAGAATCTTGCCTCTCCATGTGTTCACGCAGAGACTAGATTCCCATGCATTCTGCATGTGGTAGAAGAGTGTGCGGAGATGGGGTATCCACCCACCAGGCCTTCCAGGTGACCTCCAACTGTACTTCTCAGAGTCTTTGTAGCCTCATGAACAATGGCTAAACACAAAGAATGTATCTGGCTGTCAGATTCAACAAATGGTTTTCCTCTGCTTCTGAGGATGATCGTCATCATTTAAATAAACAGGTCATTAATTTGAGAATAGAATTCTCAGCCTCTGTAAAACAGACATAACATCGGACAGGGAATATTTATATTTCGAAGAGATAAAATGACAGTCATAGCTACAGGATTCCAAAATGAACTGAGGTTCAATTTTGTAGTAATTAATGACCACATAAAATGGCTGAAATGATAATAAAAATGTACATGAGCATGCTGTAATCAAGGGAACGCTTAGACAGACCACTGTTTTCTCAGGGGAATTACAGTCCTAACGTCAGTTCCAAATAACACCAACAAGCCCCTTTAATGAAAAGGTCCATCTCCAAAAACAGCTGAGTAGCAGGTTGAGAATTTTTACTTTGAATACCAGCAAAGGAATCATAAACATGTTCTTGCCAGATGTGCTTCCCAGATGTAAGGACACTCAACGTTTTAGCAAGTAAGGATAGGCAGAGAGAAACAGGAAAGCTGAAAGCAGTACATGAGTTAACCAGTTATTTTAATAAATATCCAAATACCCAAGCGATCATGTACCCTATAGTTAACAGAAAGAACTTTCTTCTTCTTTTCCTTTTCTTCCTTTTCCTTAGCATATTCATTCCCTTCATTCTCTCTCTCTCTTTTTTTTCTCTGGTCATTTCCTCTCTTCAAAGGGGCCCCTTGAATTGCTTTCAAAATCTGAGGTTTCCCCACGATCCCACACTTTCACAAGCCCTCCCCTCCTCCCACTCCATCTCCATTCTGCAAAGTCTATTCTTCAAAAATAGAAACAACTTTTCCGAAGAAAAGCACATCCTGATAGAATCACAGTTGATTAAGTCACTCACATTTCCAAATAAGTTAACTACAATAAAAAAGAAGTCTGAGCAAAATCTCATGCCGTTTAGACCCACAGTTGGCCCTTGAACAATATGGGTTTGAACAGCATGGGTCCACTTACACATGGATTTTTTTTCAATAAATTCAGTACAGTACTATAAATGTATATTCTCTTCCTTATGATTTTCTTAATAACATTCTGTTTTGTCTAACCTACTTTATCATAAGAATATAGTATATAATGCATATAACATGCAAAATATGTATTAATCGACTGCTTATGTTATCACTAAGTCTTCTGGTCAACAGTAGGCTATTAGTAGTTAGGTTTTTGAGGAAATCAAAAGTTATGCATGAATTTTCAATTGTGTAGTGGATTGGTGCCCCTAACCCTGGCATTGTTCAAGAGTCAACTGTATTTAGGTGCACAATTATTTACTATTATGTGGTATTTATCCAGATACAGAAAAAAACTGTAGGAAAGGGATATCAGCACATATATTAGCATATAAAGATTTTCCACATAAAATGTTTCTACATTAAATTTTGGTCTAGGGGCACCTGGGTGGTTCAGTTAGTTAAGCGTCTGCCTTTGGCTCAGGTCATGATCTCAGGGTCATGATCTCAGAGTCCCGGGATCCAGCCCCTGCCTTGGGCTGCCTGCTCTGCGGGGAGTCTGCTTCTCCCTCTCTCCCTCTGCCCCTCCCTCTGCTTGTGTTTTCTCTCTTTCTCTCAAATAAATAAATAAAATCTTTAAAAAGAAAATCTGGTCTAATTCACATTTTGTGTCATATTTTACTGATGTCCTCTTTACACAGAGAGTAATTATTTAAATCCTTCCTACAAAAACACCACAA
This sequence comes from Leptonychotes weddellii, assembly GCF_054177405.1. Taxonomy (NCBI): domain Eukaryota; kingdom Metazoa; phylum Chordata; class Mammalia; order Carnivora; family Phocidae; genus Leptonychotes; species Leptonychotes weddellii. The sequence continues at coordinate 107,832,767 of NC_138376.1, read as the reverse complement.
TGTATATTATCTGAATGTTGCCCCTGATTAAATGTGTGTTGTCACTGCAAAAGTTCCAAGAGAAAAAGTCACTGGGCCCCATACTACCTTGGGATGTCCAGTTAGTGGCTCAAAGTCCCCCAGAAGGGGAATTCCCTGCTCTGAATTTCAAATCTAGGAACTTGACTTTTCTCACCCCCACAGTGAAACCTCTTCTGAAGAATGAACTCTTAGCAGCCACACTCCCAGAGAATGATATGCTCCATCCCAGTTTATTAAGATACTTTGGAAATGTAAGTGCTAAAGGGACATTCTTTCTCTGTAGAAGTTTTACGGGCATTTAGCCTAAGATGCCTTGGTGAGCAGTGAATTAGAAGGAGAGAAAGAGAGAGTTTTAAAGATGAAGAGAATGTTTGATGGTAGAGCCTAAAGTGTCTGTGTCAAGGTTGGGTCTATCATTGTGTCTGGATAATTTCTCGGAACAGGTAGTTCTTCTCTTGGAGAGTACTAGAAAGTACACTGATAATAATGGCCTTTTTCTACTTCCTTATAAAACCCAATATTCTGATTATTACATTTTTCTTTAGATACAGAAATACTTCCAAAATATATAGTCAAATATTAATGATCTGGGTATAATTTATATTTTTTAATTAATTTTGCATTTCTCTGCTCTGATCTACTAATTTGTTGATGTTAGTGTTTTACTCTAACATGAGGGGATGAAGGAGATTTTTCTTTGAAATACAAATACAAAAAATGTATGCCCGTTGTTAAAATGAAATGTAGCCAAGACAATTTTTACATATTCACAGTGAAAATCATGCATTTATAAGCTACATACAGCTCATAGAGAGTAAGACTGACTCCTGGCCCCACCATATGCCTCTTGTGTGAGCACCGTTCAAATTATTTAATCTCTCAGATCCTCAGTTTGATCATCTACAAAGTGAGAATAACATCTGCCTCCCACGTTGTATCATGAAGACTTCATTGATGGAATGATTCGTAAAGAGTATGATGCACTAACAGGCTGTGGCACATTATTCACTTGATTTCTTCTCCCTCATCACCCTCTCCTCTCCAAAAAGTGAACTTTTGCATCACTGCCCATTACATTTGTAACAAGTGAAGCAAATTCAGGTGGGACTCAAGCAAGTCTTGTTCATTTGCCTGTGCACCTCTTTCCTCTCCAATCACCTGTGGAGATGGCTTTTTTGATGAGCATCAGCAAAGTCACCTTCAGGATTAACATCTCCCCTTACATTTCCCCTCACAACATTGCATTCTCAATCTGTCCTATGTCAATTTGCACTTGAGGACATATTGCTCAGTTTCATCACTTCCTATGTGCCTTGTTGCCCTGATAGGTCAACTTCTTCACAGGAAAGTTTCTGCCTTCTAGTTCTTTGAAACTGGCCCCCTCAGTCACCTAAACCCCCAACCCTAGCTCCAGCTAATGCTGCAGTGGCATTAATTTTGTGTTGACTGTCTGGCTAATGAGAAATGATTTTAGCTACAGAAGGAGGAAGTCTACGGAGGAGCTCTTAGATATATCAAAGCAGCAGAATAAAGGAGAGGAATCAAAGAAGGTGAGAAAATTGCTTGCTCTTCCCCTCCTCAAAAAGGCGAATGATTTATTTGCTTCAATGTCACAAGGAATACAGGTACCTTCCCTGTGGCTACTCTACAAATAGTGGTAGCAAAGAAAAGTCAGGAATGCAAGTATCAAAGCAGAGATAACAGAAACACTTGAAAAATAAAAAAGCCATAATAAATCAATAGGTACTTAGAGTTACAAAGAAATTAAAGAATCTAAATGCAAACATTTTCTCAAGTGTATGTTACCATCTTAAAACATTCATTATATAAACCTATATTTTCAAAAAATAAATGTCTACCATGACACATACAATTGAATATATGTAAACTGGAAGTAATAATAACTAAACCTATCCACAACTTTAACAGATTTAATTCTTTGTTAACAGAAGTAAAAATGAATAATTTCATCATGGATAAAATGAACAAAAGGATATGGATAAAAAGGACAATGTTCTGCATTTATTAAAATGAGATTAACAGAGAAAAAAATATGGAGCTCATAAACAGTTATCATCTCTGCTTTCCCATAAAAATCCTTAGAGAATTTTTTCCTTCTTTTCATTTCCCAAGGAGAGACATAAATTCCAGAAATGTGCCTCTATCCAGATGGAAATTTCATGTTCATTAGAAGAGAATCACACCCAGGAACAAGTATTTAAATTTTGGACAGATTTTGAAGGAAATTAGTAAATAAGATTCAGATTAGGGCAAAATCAAATCATAATAGACAAATGGTAAAGCAATTCCCATCTTGACATATGGTAGTCAGATTTTTACTAAACAATAAAAATAGCAATATAGCTTCAAGATTTACATCTCATTTAAATACAGCCCCATTAAAACTCAATAATTTTGGGACAGCTGGGTGGCTCAGTCAGTTAAGTGTCTGCCTTCGGCTCAGGTCATGATCCCAGGGTCCTGGGATGGAGTCTTGCATCAAGCTCCTTGCTCAGCGGGGAGCCTGCTTCTCCCTCTGTCTGCCGTTCCCCTGCTTGTGCACTCACTCTCTCTCTCTGACAAATAAATAAATGAAATCTTTAAAAAAAGAACGAGATAGGGCGCCTGGGTGGCTCAGTCGTTAAGCGTCTGCCTTTGGCTCAGGTCACGATCCCAGGGTCCTGGGATCGAGTCCCGCATCGGACTCCCTGCTCCGCAGGAAGCCTGCTTCTCGCTCTCCCACTCCCCCTGCTTGTGTTCCTGCTCTCGCTATCTCTCTCTCTGTCAAATAAATAAAATCTTTAAAAAAAAAAAAAAGAACGAGATAATTCTAAGTGATTGTGATAACTTTAATATTGTATAAGCAATATAATATTTTGATTAACATGATCTGATGGATGGGAAAGAAATTTTCCTTTAAGAGTGTTTTAGAATGACTATGAAATAGCTAAGCTACTTTAAAATCACACATTGAAATTATTTTTAAATGATTTATTACGATAAAAAACATTTAATTTTACTATGCTTTCTAAAAAACATCTTGCTAAACATTTCTTATTAACATCAAAGTGGATTTAGGTTGATGTTTTGAAACTTTTAGAGGACTTCATGGCACTGAGATAATTCTTGACACTTGGGAATTATGGAGCACTGATAGCAAATCACTTTCCTGAACAAAGACTGCAATACTCTTTAGTGAAGAGAAATTTAAAGTAAAATGACCAAAGACAATTCTGCTGCAGGAAAAACTCTAAAACACATGTAACATCTTTGAGAAATAAAGCAGAGGAAGCCCTTGAACTTAAAACATGCTACTTACTAAGTGTTCATAGCTCTCAGAAAACTGAGTTTGTTTCAGTCAAAACTTTTTTAAAAATGACAGATGGATAAGAAAGAATGGCAGCAAGCTATGAGAGTTTTAGAAAGAGATTTAGAGGGATAAAAAAGCTTAGAGAGGTCTTTGACTTGGGGTTACTCCAAGATTAAGGTGTATGTACATTTGCCATAAATGAGGAAATTTGGTCAGAAGCTATTGGACAAAACAATGTGTGTGTGTGTGTATTTTATATGTTTGAATGGTTTGGATGGCTGGAGTCATCTATCTTGATGAATCTAGTTGAATTATAATCCTTTTCTCCAGGAACTAGATACAAGATTTATAATGTGGATGGGACCACTTGAGGTCAGTCAAAGGGATAAAAGACAATAGATTCATGTTCCCATTTCAGATAACAGTAAGAAAGTTAAGGTAAACTAAAGAACTAAGGAATAAAAAAGGAAGCAGTTTTCTTTTTTTTTTTTTTTAAGCAAGCACTTTACAGGCACCAGGATTATTTTATTATTGTAATTAAATAATTTCCAGAATTCTTAATTCTTATTAAGGGACAAGGGAGAGGGAAGGAGAGGAGGGGAGGGAGTGTGAAGAGCTGAGACAGATAGAAACAAAGAGAAGAGAACGGAGAAAGATCGTTGACTACTGTTTATCTATCTTCTTCCTGCAATCTCTCATTTTAAAGCTAGTCTATGATGGTTCCACTGATTTGTCACAGGTTGAATTGAAAACCTCTAGAGAGACTTTGTAGCTGGGGATAACTAGCATCTATTGAGAGCCTTTTTAGTACCAAATTTTCTGCCAAACACTACATAAATGATCACATTAAAATCCACAATAGCCTTAGAATGTAGATACTACTACTGTTAATGTTTTTAAAAGATAAGGACACAGTAGTGTGTAATGTGCCCGGGCCACACAGGGAGCCAATGGAGAGCCTGGGATTCAAACGGGTCCTTTAATCTCCAAGTTCAGGTTACTGATTGAAGACGATGCTGGTAACAATGTCATTATATCATCACCAAATCATTACATCAGTAACCGCATAATTCTTTGCATTAAGCGGCTACTGTGAAAGTTGCTTACTTCCCACCATTCTCTCCCTGCTTTAAGGATTTTCTTCTGGTATGTTCCCCAGTCATTTCAAATTAACTTCTCTGGAACTGAATATTTATTCCAAGCTCAGCTGCCTGATGTTCTCAGGGTAGTAGCTGGAAATCTTTCTCCATGTTCCATTTATATTGTTTTTTACCAAATACCTCCATATCAGGCCAACCTTTAAAATAGATGTTTCCATCCAGCATGCCCTAGCCCAACACCAGCAAAATTTCAGATGTGTCCAAAATATTAATTATCTCAGGCTCTCAGGCTGGCAGACCACAACTCAAGAACAGTAGCCCCCTCATCTGTTCACGAGGTGAGCTATAGTAGGTTTTTCTGTACGAACTATGATCCTAAAAGTTTGGTTAGACACTGTTCCAACCCATACTATGCATCATATTGGTTTATTTAAAATACTTCTTGTGCAATTTCTTTATATTGAACAAGAACCCATACACTGTATCTCAGTTTAAAAACCTATTTGTAGAGTAATGATTTTCAAACTTTGTTAGTAGTAGAAACCATTTTCCAGTGTACTTAGGATAACCAGCTTTCTCATCATGAGATGGAAATACAATCACTCTTGAAAAATATATTTAAGTAATTTGTTAACTACCACATTCTTAATAGTAGAAGATCCAGTATCTCTCTCCAACTATACTTTTTCTGTGAATGCCACCTCTTACTCAATCCAAGTAGGCTTCGGTTTTCCTCCAAATCTTCTGGGCAGAGAGAAACAAATCAGACATCAGATTGATATTGCTGATGTTTTTTTGCTTCAGCAGGGTACGGAAATCAAAGACTGGCTTCACACAGTCTCATAAAGCTTTGATTGCCACAATGACTAGAGATCTTGCGTGGGTCACCGTAGTGAGTTCTACCAGGACCTCAAAGATGTCAGGAATCTAGGTTCACACTCACATGTTCAGCGATTGTTACCCAAAGCACCAGACCATGCCAAAGCGTCTGGCTGCTAAGAAGATTCCAACCTTCTTTGATTTTATGTAGCTCCCCCAAATGAGTACCCAATCTCTCCTTTCCTTTGGATGGGAGCCCTTTTTGGAGAACCCTGGTATCTTTTTCTTCCTCCAGGCCTTGTTAGGTGCCACTATGGTCCACCCAAAAAGTTTTTGGACTTTGTATGTGTGTGGTCAGTTCCATGTTGGGGTAACCATGGATAAAGATCATATCTAGAAATAGTTTTTAACCTTAAGATTCTTATCCTTAACTTACTAGCAACTGCACTGATACTGACATTTACTCTGAGACCCTTTCAAACAACTTAGGTAAAATTCAATACTCTGAATAGGTTTTTTGCCAGTAGGCTGGATCTCATCTTCTGGTAGAGAAACCTTAGAGGAAAGGAATTCAACTTGGTATATGAATGTGGTTTTCTTCTGTCAAGCTGACTAGATTCCAAATTATAAGAAGGAAAATCAAATTCAGATTGCAAGCTGAAGGCAAAAAGTGCTTCCCTTCATCCCCTCTATTTCAGCTTTCTGGTGGATAGGTTCTAGCCCAAGTTTATCTTTCTTGATGAAAACACCAAGAGGCAATCAAAGCAAGCTAATATTTTGAGTTTTTCCCACCATTCCTCCAGTGACTGTACCTATGATTGCATGTGGTCTCCAAGATGTAGCAGGCAACAATATATTTTTTACAACCATATATTATGGTCACCAGTTTTCCAACTTTCAATATCTGAGTACTTAATACCTTCCTTCCACTGACCTCACTTAGCCAATGTCAAATTTTTGGTTCTGTTTTACAGAACCCCATTCCTGGAGCCAAGTTAATTATGACTTGGGTCAGCTGTATGTAACAGATATCTTACAAATAACAGTGGCTTAAATAAGATAGTTTATTTCTCTTCTATAAGAAGTCTAAGAGGAGAGTATCCAAAGTAGGTATGGCAGATTTATGGTTCAGTGAAGTTCCCAGTCTTTTGTTTTTATCTATCATTCTGCCATCTTTAGCACATGGCTTACATTCTCAAGACCATCATGTGCCGACCCAAGATGGCTGCTAGAGCTACTGGCATAATGCCCCATTCTAAACAGCAAGAAAAATAAATAGAGGAAAAGGAGTACTCTTATCTTTATTAAGGAGACCTTACAGAAATATTACACACAATACTTCTACTTAATTCTCATTGGGCATAACCTAGTCATATGGCCACAGGTGGATAAAAGAAGAGGCTGAGAAATGTTATCTTTTAGCCAAGTAGCTTGTGCTGATCTAAAAACATCAGGATTTTTTTATTAAGGAGAAAGAAGAAAATCAATGTTACGGGATATTTCTCATATATCGTTTTAGAAATTTCTCATAGAGATTAAGCTAATTTCTTGTGTCTACATTTGTCATCAAATATGTTTAGTTACCAAGGCATTAACAAATGATTTCTTTCTATTTGCTTGTTTTTCAGTTATGCACACTAGAGAAACATCTGCAAATTCAGACCCTTTTTAGAAATTAAATTGATATATATGTATATATTCATACAGATACATACATATAATGAACATGGAGATCCCTACCTATGATGAAATAAGCCCCTATTATGATGAAAAATCTACCACCCATGGGGAATTTGTTTGCCATAATTTGTTGTATAGAATAATATTTTATTTAAATAATATTTATCATACTTAAAACTAATGGCAAAAGAAAATCATTCCAAAGAAATTGTATTACTGAGATGGAATTTTGGCTATATTTTAAACTAAATCAAATTTGTTGTACATTTCTCCTCCAAAATTGAGTTACTTTCTCCATACCTATAAACTTCTTGAATTCAGTTAGCACTGGACGTAACATATTACAAGAAAAGCAGTTTGTTTTGCTGGTTATAGCCCCCAAAGTACTGGATATCTCCCAGGAAATTCCAGTCTTAGGAGGATTCCAACAAACATGCAGAGCTGAGTGGTTCAGATTGAGGTGCAGCTTGGATTCAGAATATAGATAGTATTCTAAGTCCAACATGTCTCATTTTTTTACATTCAGCCTTTATTCATGCAGGCTCCTATACTGAGATATTTATGAATAAACTCTGAGGAAAAAGTTGAGTCAATATGTCAATACATAATCTTCATTACTGACATAATGAAAATTAAAATTAATCACTTTCACATAATCTATTATTTATTTCATGATAGAGGGTAGTTGCATATAGTTGTTTTTTTTAATTTTTATGCTGACCTATACTCTACAAAGATGCTATGTTTAAAATCTCGAGTGACACAAACAAGATCACCTATAACCACTTATTTTCATAAAATAAGTTGTTCTAACATATGTTTAAAATAGGCTTTTTGTAGTCATACATGTTATTTAGCTATATTTTCATTACAATGTATAATACATGCATTTTCTTAATAAAGATACTCATAGCTCCAAAGTTGAGCCATAAATTAGTGGGTTATTTCTGTAATATAAAGTTCAATGTTCATATAAAGTAGCCCTTCCTCCTTTTTACTCTATCTTTATCTAGTAAAATATCCTGCACATGGAAGGCATTCAATAAATGAGGTTAAGTAATAGGTAGGTCAGTGGTAATATTAGAATTACCTTTTCACAAAGAGATGCATTAAGAAGCAATGTAGGTCAGTCCTACAGAGCCTGAGCAACTGGTTCTGATACTGGCAAATGTTCATTTTGACTAATTCTAAAGATCACTTATTACCAACACAGGCAATTTTAACTTACTAGGGTCAATATCAGACATAAAGATGACAAAATGATTCAATCAGTATTACTACGCTTCAATCACTGAGTAGAGACCAGATCTTTTAAGGTTTTCAGATATTATAAAACCACCATATACTCAGGAATTAGAAAAACCTATTAAGAGTAAAAGCTACCAATAACACAATTGGACTGTACTGTTACCCGTTGATTTGGGGTGGGGGAGGAGATTTATTGCATTTACTAATTTCACTTGACAATTTATATACATGATCTTAAAGAATCTGTGATAGCATGAAAAAAGTAAACTTGAGATCATTGATAACAATTTCATTAATTTTCCAGTACATAATATCCTTACCCTTTTCAATATTTCTTCCAACCTAGATATATTTTCCTTGTCTTCAGTATTTGATAGGTATATTTCCAATTTCATTAAATTTCATCATTTATTCTCCTTCAGCAAATCATTGCTTAAAAAGGAAAACCTTCTCTAACCTCCCAACCCCTCACCCTACCCCACCCCCTACCCTGTATACTCCCCTCCCCAGATTTCAGCTTTCCACACATTGCTGTCCTGGGGAGTAAGTCCAAAAGTGAGCTGGTGGGACATTGCTTACACAAGGATACTTATGTGTACAGTATTGTTCTCTACTCAAGTTCTGCACACACACATACACACTCTAAAGCAGGTCACTGAAGATTATAATCATTCTTCTGGAAATAATCTTTAAGAATGAATGAGCTAAAGACATAGTGTGTCAAGCCTATTCTCTCTCCTTTTCCTCTTCCTGTCTCCCTCCCTCCTTCCATGCCTTCCTTCCCTTCCTTAGTCCTTCTTCCCTCATCCCTCCCTTTTTTTCCTTTTTTCACATTGGTGGTTCAGTGGTAGAATTCTCGCCTGCCTTTCTTTCCTTTTTTCTTTTCTTTCTTTCTTTCTTTCTTTTTCTTTCTTTCTTTCTTTCTTTCCATTTTTTTCTTTTTTCCTAGAGAGGTTTCTGAAATTCAACAGTGATTTCTTTAATTAAGAGAGAGAGAGGGGGAAAAAAAAAAAAGCCAGGCGAGAACAAGGAGGAATAGTAAACCTCTCCCTTCACTGCCTAAGGGGTTAGTTACAAAATAAACATTTCATAGACTGGGCCACATCTCCTATAATGAGACAGCTCTGGCTAGTGAGTCTGCAACTGAAGTCCCCATTAAGAGCGTTCACTACTTGGAAAAAGTAAGTGACCCACTTGTGTTGGCTAAAGAGCCTCGCAGAGGATTTTTGTAACCACCTACAGCATTTTTTGACAATCCGCTTTGTGCCTACCACTGCCTTCCCTGAAGGCTCTCTGCTGCATTTTGTTTTAATGGTTCAGCCTCCTCACTGGTGATTCAAAGTCTAAGCTCTTCCTGTTAAGCCTCCATATAAAATAACACTCCTTAACCTAGAGAAAAAGAAAGATGAGAAGGGTGTTCAGTTTGATTTTTGGTGGGACATACAGAGGCAGGAGATTAGTATTACATTTTTCCTCCGCTAAACCAAAACATTCTGATAAAAGAAGATTGTTCATATTTGCAATACTTGCCTTGAGCTCCTTGGAGGAGAGATGCTATACAAAATCTGCAAATAAGTAATGATCAAAATGCCTTAGAATAAAAAAAGAACATTCTAGTAATAACCTCAGGGATGTTAGTATCAGTCCAAGAAATGCAGGAAGAAGTCACACTAAAATTTTTTTGCAATCTAGTGGAATGTCACATATTAAAAAGTATCATGACCCATCAAAATTAGGTCACTATCTCTAATGTAAAAAATACACACAAACTATTAATGGACATGAGATGCTGTTTATATTAAATCAGGGGAATATAGAAGTAAGGGACTAACTTGGCCAAAATCACTGGAAAAAAACTGAATTCTAGCTCAGTGTTTCCAAGCAAGAAAAACTCAATAAGAGTCATATTTCATAACATTAAACATGAAATGAGACAAAAATCTAAACCATCCATTTATTTGCCTTCCAAGCTACAATTAGGAGCTATTAATTTATGAAGGTGTTTGTTCACTTGTCAGCCAGCTCAGCAGTAAATACTGAAACATATAATTCACTTCCAGTTTTCTTCTACCCCCTAGATCTATTAGACCCACTCGCAAAAGGCGTTGTTCTTTCTACTATATTAAACCATTGATTTCTGCTCTCTGTTTTGACCATTGTGTTCAGAACCAAAGAAAAATACACCCAAATAAATTTGCCTCCACAAATGTGGAAACATGCGCTCCTTGAAATCTCACTTTAAAAAAATAAATTATTAGCTAAACATCTCGGGAGTGAATTACAAAGTAGGAAACACAGAATAACTTAGTTTACTCCAAGAATGGCTGGGTCTTCACTGTCAACCATTTACATCTGCTTGCTATTGTTTCCTTCTCCCGCTTTAGTATCTCCTTGATCTCTTTCAACTACCCAAACCCAGTGCGAATTAGACAACCCCACATTAGCACCACCTTTTTTTTTCTTCTTTCCCTTCAGAAATCTTTGAAAATGATAGCTTTACATTGTCCCCCTTCTCTGAATTCCTTTTGCAGCTAGATCTCATACTATGCTAGTTAGGACTTGATTATTTTGTGTTATGTGCGTTAGTTTGTCATTCATCCATTCTTTCCGGATTCTTTCAACATTTATTGAGTGCCTCCTGTGGGCCAGGTATGGCTCTCACTGTTGGATGTCTAAGAATAAACACAACAGACAGAAAGCCCTGCTTTAAGGGAAGCTTAGATTTTATTGAGAGTTTCAGATAATAAGCTATATAAATAAGTTAAATATAAAGTGTCAGGTAGTGATAGTGCTAAGAAGAAAAGCTAAGCACAGAAAGGAGGTTAGAAATCTCATAATGAAGATATATGTGGGCGGAGGTGGTGTATATGTGTGAAGAGAGTTCTAATTTATCTTATTTTGCTGAACACAGCTGAAAACTTCCTTCCAAACTGGCATAAGAAAAGGCTCTTGCAAACACTGGTGTATAGTTCTTAACACAGCAATGGACATAATTTAGGTAATAGTAAATACTCGGCACTTAATTGTTTTTGTCATCTGCTAAAAGTAGTTTTTGGGAGTCTAAAGTCTTGACTTTTGAACTCACTTCTACTACTCATTTACCATGCAACTTTGGCCAAATCAACTTTCCTCAGGTTCTCTTTCGTCATTTGTAAAATAGTCATAATTGTACCTGCTTCACAGAATAAGGACCAATGAGGTCAGATATTTGCCAATATCTGTAAGCTGCTATATAACTGGTATCCAATGAGAGGTTTGGAGGGACGGAAATTTCCAGGATGCCCAGTTAGGAGGGTGATGCATATAAAAGGAGTCTTCAGCGGCAGAGAGCTGAATGAGGGCCCTAGAGCTTCAAGAACATGCTCATAACATTTCACAAGGCAAAGTTTTGAAACCTGCCCAAGGGCTTCAACCAATAAATGCCAAAGTTGCCACTGGCTAGAAGGAATAAATCCCAGAAGCTGTACAGTATCTGCCTTGCAGTTTATATGTAAATGTAGAAAGACAATCATACACACAGAGAAATACCAAGAAATAACAAGTCAATAAGCCCTGCAGTCATTACCAGGAACTTAAGGCAAGCCACATACTTTGGTTTCGATAACTAACTGAACACATGCTTCACTCGGGCCTCCTAGATATTTTTATGGCTCATAGTTAACTCTGCCAGGTAAAGGTCTTGCTACTTCCCCGACCACGGTCCCTGGTGCCATTATGAAATTGCTCTCCACCCCCATTCTCAAGTCTGTAGTAACCACACTCTGTATTCCCGCCTCAGCAGTTGAGAAATAGTGTGTTCCCAGAAGCCATGGAAAAAGACCCAGGTGTGTGTTGCCAGATGAGCTGTCTGTCTATTCTCGTGGCTCTTTGTTTCACATCTGAGTATAGAGAAACACAAGGATGGAACATGGGACATCAAAAAAAAAAAAAAAAAAGATACTTGACTCACTTAACATTTCTGAAAAGCATCAAAGTTAAATTATTTGGATTCCATTCAGACACAGAGAAATACAAATTTGAAACTAAGTATATGGATTAAACAGTCTTTAAAGGGAACAAGAAAAGTCTTGTGTTTGAGACGAGGTCCAAAGGAAGGCTCTTTCTGTGTCTTTTCTCAGGACATTAGCAAAGCTGGCTCTCATCAGAGCACAATCCGTGCAAGCCCAGCTGTGGAGTTAGCGGTGACGCTGTTATCACAAGTCCTTTTGGTATTCTCAGTGATAACTCTTCTGAGTAGGATTTTTTTTTCCCCCAAGGCAGGCAATCTCCTTTCAAGCCAAAATTGTGCTTCGGTGGACCATTGGAATAGTGAGCGTTCGGTGAACCATACAGTTGCCACGGGGATGAGTATTCCAGATGTTGGAAACCAAAGGTTAAACTAGGTTTTGTTTGCCTTACTAACAGACACCTTTCCACTTAAATCAGAAAGACTCATGGGCTTGCAGGAAGTGACACACAACCTCGGAGGTGTTTACTGTCCACAGTCTGTAATAGCATCTCCCTCCATGCAGAGGTGTAACTGCAGAGACATTCTTGGACATGTGTTCCCAGCCCTAAGTAATCTCCATAAACTTAGCCATAAATCTAGCTACAGCTAAACGTGAGAGTTTCTGTTTTGTGATTATATATCTTAATCCTCCATGTGGAACATCACTCATTTCACAAGAAAAGGGAGAAGAAAGGCACTGAACAATAAAATCAGCAATGTGTGTCTCCAGATCATGAAATAGTCAAGAATGAGCTGGGCTGACCGTAAGTACAACTAGAATGAGAAACAAAGTTTCTCACAAGCCCATCGCAAAACTGTGGTCTGGTCTGGCCCCCTCTGTTTAGTAGTCAGGTCCTTGCTGCTGAAAACGTTGTAAATGTGGAGGAATGTGTATCCTTGATATTCTTTTTTTTTTTTTTTTTTAAGATTTTATTTATTGGACAGAGAGAGACACAGTTAGAGAAGGAACACAAGCAGGGGCAGAGGGAGAGGGAGAAGCAGGCTTCCCACTGAGCAGGGAGCCCGATGAGGGGCTCGATCCCAGGACCCTGGGATCCTGACCTGAGCCGAAGGCAGACGCTCAACGACTGAGCCACCCAGGCGCCCTGGAATGTGTATCCTTGAGTGTGCTTGTTAGTAGCCCCAGGAAGTACAGAGGGGAGATGATAAAAGTTCACATCAACTTTTTAAAATACCACTATATAAAAGTGGGGTTTTTTTCTCTATAAAACTGTATAGATAGATGCCAGACTCATAACCAATTTTTCTTAACCCAGTTATAAAATACAAAACATTATCGTAACAGCAAATTACAATACTTAACTACCTTGGCTTATATGACAACCTGCTTAAATCAGGAAAAATAGAAACAAAATTGTTGACCAAAGCTGATGGAAATAATTGATCTTATTTTTAGGCCTAACCTTAGTATATATATATTGATATGGACTGACTCAAAATAAGACAGAAGGGGAGTTCCAGATAAACATGGAAGATTGAACACATAATATTCACCATGTTTTCCTCCTAAATTTGCTCCTTTAAAATAGTAAAAAACACATACTCAAGAGGTAAACAAAAAAGAAAGAGGAGATAACAGGAAAAGTTTTGTTTTGTTGTTTTTTTTTTGAAGTTGGAAGCCAGAAAGGAAGAATAGGTAATAACTAATAGAGCAGAAACTTCATCCCATTTTGGGACACCTGGGTGGCTCAGTCAGTTTAGCAGCTGATTTTGGCTAGGGTCATGATCCCAGGGTCCTGGGATTGAGCCCCACACTGGGCTCCTTGCTCAGCAGGGAACCTGCTTCTCCCTCTGCCTGCCACTCCCCCTGCTTGTGCACGCACCTCTGTCTCTCTCTCTCTCTGACAAATAAATAAAATTTTAAAAAAAGAAGAAAGAAGGAAAGAAAGAAAGAAAGATAAGAAAGAAAGAAAGAAAGAAAGAAAGAAAGAAAGAAAGAAAGATAAGAAAGAAAGAAAGAAAGAAAGAAAGAAAGAAAGAAAGAAAGAAAGAAAGAAAAAGAAAGAAGAAAGAAACTTCATCCCATTTTAAGGAAACTCTAGAAATGAACCAAATTTCACTAGGATTTTGGAAAGCCTTGGAATATGGAGGCAACAAATACCTATGAAAGTAAAGTATTCAGCTAAAAGAAATCTATTTAAGAAATGCATGGAAATCTGCTCCCTAGCTGCTCAGATATATAGTCCCTTCCCCAACTCTGGGAGAAGACTAGAATTTGACTTTCTAGGAACACTGAGTGACAGAAGCCCTGGATGTAAGGAAGAAAACTAGGCCCATATGACAGCTGGGATTCAATTCTTAAAAGAGAAGGATTAAGTAAAAGTCTATATTCTGAACACTGCTCCAGCCTCCTTCCTTGGCAAAGTCCTAGAAAGAATCGCCCCTTGGGCTTATGCCTGCTAAGCTAAACATGGGAGAATTACTCTGGGGAAAAAAGCCTTATAAATGCTGCCATTTGGGGACCCCTGGTTAAGAATTTCAACTTTGTCACCCTCCTGGGAAGTCTAGCATTTAGTAAGTTCCACCCATAAATAGGGATCTTCTAGTCAGCTTTTTAATGCCTCCTTAATAAATATAAATAGGTTGCTAAATAGTCAAAGAAAGTTGATGGGAGACATAGACAAACATAAATAAATAGAATAAAGAAACTTGGAAGATATGAAAGCAAGGAAGAAAGAAAGAAGTCTATAAAACCTATCATCAGTATCTTTATAAGAAAATATTACATTCATGCAATAAGAAGAAATGTTTGTTTTTTTTCATAAGTCAGAGAATTAAAAGAGCATTTAAAATAAAATATATGGTACAACCAATAAAAATTCAGTAGACATGCTAGAAGATAAATTTGAGGACGCTCCCTTAAGTAGAACAAAAGAGAGAGAGAGAGATGGAGAACAGGAGATAAACGAAAATAAAAATATAAGACCAAAGAGATCCAATATCTGAATACTAAGAGTTCTTAAAAGAGAAAATAGAAAAAATGGAGAGGACAAATTACTGAAGAAATTATTCAATAGACTTATCAGAATCAAAGGACATGGGTTTCCATGTAAAAAGGGTCCCAACAAGGGCCCAGGGCAATGAATGAAATGACCTACATCAAGGCACATTGTTAACATTTTGGACCACCAGAAGTATAGTGAAAATCCCCCAAATTTCCATATTTTAAAAAAATTGTTTGATTTTAAACAAACAACAAAAACAGATTGTAGATGGCAGATAAATAATCAGAAAATAGAGTGCCACCTGTTTTCTCAGATGCACCACTGGAACATAAAATTCTGAATGAAAATTCTTTCTAACCTAGAATTCTATATGCAGGAAACTATCAAATAAGTGCAAGAGTAGAAGGAAGGTATTTTAAAACCTGCAAAGTCTCAAAAAGTTTAACTTTCATGCACTCTTTCTTAGTGACCTGCTAGAAAAGGCATGCCAACAAAATGTGTATGTGAGCTGAGAGAAAGGGGCATTTGGGATGCAGCAAAGAAGACCAACCATACAATAGAGAATAGAAACACTCCTTTCAGGAGGATAAAGGGACAAGAGGTGAGGTGTAGACCTATGGAAAATATGGTCCAGATTGAAGCAACAGAATGGAAGACTTTGGAAAGGATGTTTCCTAGGAAAAAAAAAGTGGGGGGGGGATGAGATCTTACCTGATAGCTTTGAAATTCTAGCAAGGAATTTTGAGGAAATTAGTGGTAGGCACATAAACATCTTCACTTATTAGTTTTTAGGTAAACAAAAAGCATACTACAAAAAAGAAATATACTCATGGTATACTGTACAGTTCACCTGGTTAAAATAGTACTGAACGTTGGAGGTAGGATGGTACTAAGAGGAGGAAGGTGCAAGAGAAATTCAGAAATTAAGATCTAAAACTGAAAAATCAAGAAACAGTACTATAAGCATATGATTAGAAAGATGAATGAGACTAGATACAACTACTAAAACCGTTGAAAGGGGCAGCCTCTGAGAGGTGAGCTGAAGGTTGGGAAGACTGAGCCCAGGTACTTGTTTTTTCCTCTGATCCTACAGGAGCCCTTGACTTCGAAACCTTGTGCAGATATAACTGACAAAAATAACTTTTCATTTTTGAAAAGAAAGAAGACCAAAAGAACGAAGTGCTATAATAGTTTGGTATATCCAGCTACGAGGTAACTGGGGAGATTTTACAGAAGATTATTGTTAAATTGGATTTTCAAGGAGAAGCAATTTACCAAGAAGAAACAATGGAGGTGAGCACTCCTGGCAGAGGGCATTCAGGGGCCTATAGGTCATGTGCAAAGGTCATAGCATGGGGGCACAATGGCAGTGACCTGCAAGGAGATGGGTGGGATTAGGCCCAAACAAATGGTGAGATCTTGCAGTTCACACTAAGGAGTCTGGACTTGTTTCTGTAGACAGTAAGGAGCTGACAGCATATTGGGGGCAGGGAAATAACATAACAGATTTGCATGTTGGAAAAGTATCTTTGACAGTGTTATGTAAAGGGAATAGAGAGGCTTGAGACAGGAAGCAAAGGGACCACAGAAGGGACTATTATAAAGGTCCAAGGAGAAGGGGACAGGTGACTGAACCAAGATAATGGTAATGTGGATATAGAAGCATGAGGACATTAAGAGCTACCAACTAGGAAACAGGTATAGGAAGGAAGCAGGAAATCTTTTTTTTTTTTAAAGATTTTATTTATTTATTTATTAGAGAGCGAGCGAGAGAGAAACAGCATGAGAGGGGGGAGGGTCAGAGGGAGAAGCAGAATCCCCGCCGAGCCGGGAGCCCGATGTGGGGCTCGATCCCAGGACTCCGGGATCATGACCTGAGCCGAAGGCAGTCGCTCAACCGACTGAGCCACCCAGGCGCCCCGAAGCAGGAAATCTTAATTACCCTTTGAGACACATATCATTATTCCCATGTAGAAGGACTAACTTGACAAGAGAACGCAACTAGTAAATGGTAAAATCAGGATTAAGCGTAGGTCCCTCTGAATTGAGAGCTCAGACTCTGTAGACTAGATCACATGGAGACAAAACATATACTTCATATGTAAAATGAGAATGATGATAGGACCTGACTCATATGATTGTAGGGAGGAGAAAATGGGAATGCACATAAATTTGTTTTTTAACCTAAAAAAGAGTGACATAATGTTGGTAGCTAAAACAACTTTGCCTTGGGCCCCGCCATTCCCAAACCTCTTTATTCATCACATCCACCCACCGCAATGCTCTTGTGCTAAGCCTTGACAACTTTCATTTATGTATTTGACTTTTACATAAACTACAATCGTATGCAGTTGTACATGGATGGCATAAACCCATTTTCCTGAAAGACGGTCTGTTTGTTCTAACCTAATCTAAGTTCCCATGAAAACCTGGAGGGGCTTTTGGCCTCTTCACAGGGAATCTACACAATACTTTGAATTTACTCAAATATATACTGATCCTTGGTCTTTAAGGTCCTCTTCCACTCTCTGAATCGCTATGCAAGATTACAGCACACGTTTCTTCCTCTACCAATAAGAAAGACAGATTGAAATACAGAGACAGAGATTATTTTTTAGTAAATCGTGCGCACTTGTAGGTTGGGTTAATGATACTCAAGTGCATGGAATCTGTGGGAGACAAAAGCACAAAGGTCTTACCTTTGATATGCTCAAAGGTCTCCGAGTTTTTTATTATTTCTGTTTCAGCGTGACACACATTGTCTGGAGGGTGGAGCAGGAGGGGCTCCACTGGCAGCTCAATTATCTATGCCTCATTGTTAGCCTCAGGAAAAGATATCATTTACTCTGCCACCTTCATAGCTCTTTGCGAATCAGATAACCTACTTAGGCTTTCTAACCAGTTGAGCAATCTGGACCCTCCAAAGATGCTGTAACTCCTTGGCACTGATTTCTTGGGCTAAACTGTTCAGTGTCTGAGTCTCTACACTAACGACCTCACAAAAAAAAAAAAAAAAAAAAACCCTGAAGACAGCAGCCTGGTGAAATAAGCCTTGCTATTACCTATGGGGGTTGCTATGTTGGTGTTTCTAATACTTCGTCAGTCTCTCTCCATTCAAAATCATCTGCCTTAATTTTCCTCCATGATTGCGCTACATTTGTTGCTCCAGTAAACATCGGCAAGGGAAGCGGGTGGGGGGTGGGGAGGTACCTGCATACCCAAGGGATTGCCAACCGGCATGACATCACCTGACAGCTCAGACCCTGCTGTCACAACAAGAACATTCCTGAGGATTCAGTTGCATTGTTGGTGCTAATCCCAGGCTGGAAACATCAGAGAAAACTAAAAGCGGGTGTGCGTTTTATATAATTGGAAAGGAAAGGAGTGAAGACGGAATTCTCAGGATGTGGGAAGAGAACAGAGTCACAGCCTCTCAGTCGTGTTCTTTGGGGAAATAAATGAAAAGCCACACGGTGCTTACCCCTCTGCCGGAAACAGTCCAAATGGGGACACTTCATCAAGATGAACTGTCATATTATTACAAATAAAATAAAATCACATAATTCATTGGTTTTTATTGTTATCATGACTGTATTAGTCTGCTTAATTATTCATTACCATTTTTCTCCATTTTGCTATTATTGATGATCCTGTGTGTGTGTGTGTGTGTGTTTTCACCCTGTAATAAAGCCTCTTTCCTTAATCAGTCACTGTTTATTTTTTGTACTTCTGTCTCCATGGTGCAAGAGACATAATTGTTTTTCATTTTTCTGCAGGCAGCAAGGATGGAGAGAAAGGGAAGGCATTGGAAAAGGAAGGCTCTCCCCAGTGCCTTGTGCATTATACATGATGAAGCTATCCTCACAGGCGGTACATTTTCATCTGACCTTCTCAGCACATGGAAGGTGGGGCCTGTGTTTCAGGGGAGAGGGACATAACCTGCAGGAGGAGTTAACCCAGCAGGACCATTAAACTGTTACAAGTCATAAAATGCCTGTGCCCAAGAGTGAGTCATAAAAACTACTAGATAAAGTTGTTAAGTATATGCCATGGCCTCAGAAAAATTCCTTCCCCTCCATTTCTGTCTAAACTTGGCTTACTTTCACAGGAAAAGGTTATAACTACCTGTGAAATCTATTTAAAATGTAAAAATTAGAGCAGTCATGTGCTTCAAAGGACTCATTTTACAGAAGGAAAAATTGAGGCTCAGAGGGGTTGAATGACCTATTTAAAGTCACACAGAAAGTCAGGGGTAGGCCCAGGAAGGGAAAACCAAAGCTCTTGAAGGTTCTGTCCCTGCCCTAAATCACGGTCCCCCTCCATATGATTTCCCAAAACTGACAGTGATGAAAAATAGCTTATAAAATGACTTATAAACTATCAGTAAAACCTAACCTATGCTTTCCAATGGCAAAAAAAAAAAAAAAGTTTTACTTGAATTGGCATTTCTCCCCCAAAATCTGTTCATCAAATAGAATTTATGTATATTAGACTCTGCATTGTTATAATTTACTTTCAGCAAATTGCATTAATCCTTCCATTAACTGTAGTAAATCAAAGATCTCTATTATTTTAATTCACAGTCCACCACATAGTGAAAGCCAGCTATGTGCGAAATACTGAGTCAGATGCTATGAGGACACAAAGTATCTCCTCTGAAAGCTCAGTATCAGTGAGGTTGGCTTCAATCTTCCTTTAGACACCTCTTCAAAACTTCTAGGTAAAGGCGACTTGCTTCTCCAAAAGCCTCACCCCCACCCATTGTGGGGATCCAACCCCTTTCTCAATTCACTTTTCCCCCCACCTAAGTCTGTTATGCCATCCCAGGTGTGCAGTGAGAAAAAGGGTATTGAGTGTCTAGGACCACACAATCACCTCTTCAGCACCCATTGTCTTGATCAGTTGAGCTGTAGTTCCAGGAATGTGTGCTGAAGGCCAGCCTGTCTCTGTTGTTTGTCTCCTGATACATGAAATTCATCTCTGAAGGAAAAACATGGTGGAGGGGAGAAGGAAGAAAGGGACTACCACAGTGAGTCCCACACTGAAGATTAATTCACTGTCCCATTTCTGTGGACTTGGTATGGTAGACTGAATTAGCAACTCCAATTCTTTACTCTTCCTGGTATCTCTGCCTTTTGCTATATAACTTTGCAGTTCCTTCCACAAAAAGGGGTGATCACTGGCCTGCCCTTTGACTATGGGAGCCTCTGTGTAATTTGCTTTTGCCCACAGAACATAGCACAAGCAAGAGTGAGCCAGTTTCAAGCTTCAGTGATAAGACAGCTCATGTGTTTTGGTTAGCTCTCTGCGCCAGTGCCAATGCCATGAGAAGCTCTTTATCTGAGTAGCTTCTGCCCATTCAGCCTGAGCCCCAGGATGAATACATGTAGAGCCAACCAGAGGCCAGCCCATGGGGAAGAGCCAAGCCCTGCTTGATGCAGAGCCCCCTGCTGAGCTTGGCTAACCCCCAACCAACCTACAGGTGCAAAAGAAATAAGTGGTGTCATCATATGTCACTGGGGTTTGGTGGTTAGTTAATACAGCAATTGCTAAGTGATAGATAAGAGTTTTTTGGCTTTTTTTTAAGATTTTATTTATTTGTCAGAGAGATAGAGCACAAGCAGGGGGAGTGGCAGGCAGAGAAGTAGACTGCCCGCTGAGCAAGGAGCCCAATGTGGGACTCGATCCCAGGACCCCAGGATCATGACCTGAGCGGAAGGCAGACACTTAACCCACTGAGCCACCCAGACATCCTGGCTTTTGATTTTTAATCTTTTTCTTTTTTGCTTCTTAAAGTAAACCTGATCAAGGACAGAACCACTTCATCACTTAATGGATGTTTTCTTATTGACATGAAAGTCTGTCAAATACCCATTCTAGTAATGGCTCTTCAAAATTCTCACCAGGAATTCATTTAAGTCTTCATTTAAGGAAGAAAAGGATGCTCTCTTCTTACAGTTGCGGGCTTTTCTAAGAACAGTAAGTGGAACATTTATCTTCGGAATATAGAATTCGTGGAAGGAGGAAAGGTGGGCAGGAACTAAATTATACAGATTTTGTAAGTATGAGATTAATTCTGTTTTGTGAGAAGTTAGGTCATTTATCAAATATGTTACACAGGCACATTGGAAAAGGACTAGACCCAGGGGAATAAAGGACGCAGATCGGGTTGAGCTTTTTAGCTTGGATTTCTGTGACAATGGGAAAGAACAGAAATCTTAAAAGTTAAAAAATAGAACAAATTACTGGCAAAAAAGAACTTTGATGACAAAAGAGCTTTGATGAGTTCCCTAGGAGGGAACTTGAGGTCCTCTAATATTTACTGGCTCGGCAGAGAAGGAGGAGCCTGCAAGAGGAACACAGACAGAAGAGGCAGAGCAGTCAGATGAGAAGAGAGGTGGTGTGCAAGGCAAGAAAAACCAAGAAACAAGATGTCAACAGGGTCCAATGCTGCTGAGAGAGCCAATAAAATAAGAACCAATAAAATGAGGGCCAATAAAATGAGGGCCAGTTGGGTTTATAGATATCAAAATGTGTGTGAAGGGGTCATCAAATATTCATTCTTTAAGAGAGAGGCTAATACAAGTAGAAATATAAAGAAAAAAGAAAAGGCTTTATTGGAGTGGAGGAGAATGAATCATTTATTAATTGTATAAATAGTAGGTATGAGCTAGGGTAATTTATTGGTGGACAGTCCTTAGTGGAAACATGAGAAAATGAGGGGTAAAGAAACTCAACAAAGAACAACCTGAGGGACTGGGGACTGTGCTAGTTAGTCAGGTTTTCTGTGTTGTGGGGAAGAGAGGTACAACCTTTGAACTAGATAAGAAGGGGAATGTGAACAATCCATGTAGAAAAGATCTTGGTTTTTTGGCTCTGTAGGAAATTGTCAGGTACCAGGTGCTTTTTTTGGATGTCTTACATATGATTCTCACTCAATGCTTACAGTTATAGCTAATACATACTACTAGGTGCCAGGCATGTCTCTATGGGCTTTCCATGTATTAAGTCATTCATAATTTTTCTAAAGTGTCAATATTACTCCCTTCCTAAAATAAGAATAATGAAAGAGTTCAATCGGGTTAAGTAATTTGCTGAGAGTCACAAACTAATAAACAGCACATCTGGGTTTCAACTCCTTGAGTCCAAAGTCCATGCTATTTCCACCCTATCAGATTACTTGGCTTAAATAGGGAAGAGAAACAAAACAGAACTAGGAAGTGAAATCAGAGATAACTGTCAAAATGTTTAAATTTAATAAATGAGCCAGTCACATTTTGGCTTAGATATGCACAGACAGCGTCCTGAAAATAGCTTTGACTAAAATTGGCTAAGGAGTAGTGGGTTCTGCTGAAGCCAATATTTCAAGGAAAAAGAAAGACTATGACCCTGTAACCGTGACCGTGAGTGAGAAAACTCTCTCGCCTTCAATTTGCTTAAGTGGTGGGGATTATTTGAAGCACTGGGAACACTGGATCTTACCCCTCTTTCTCATCTCTTTTCTCCAGTACATTGAAATGTCTGCTCAGTGTTCACCCTCAGAAACACTCACTTGAATATGAGTTTTTTGCAAAAAGGAAGACTAATCGTATAGTCAAAAGAGAAGATCCGGTCTACCAGAGACATAACTCTAATTCACTTAAATATTTGGTTTTTTTGGTTTTTTTGATCTGCATCTGATTTCTACCATGGTTACCTCATAGATTCATGGTGAAAATTCAGTAAAACAACATATGCATACATACTTTATAGACTGTAAAGTGATATACAAATGGTATATATTATTATTCTCCTGAACATTCATATTCTAAGAGGCTGTCCCATACTCTTTGAATTCACTAACTTTCTTTTCAGCTTTCTCCATTTCACATCCAGCTCTCACTATTTCCCAGAAGGGACAAACTCTATGTCACCAGTGATCATTGCTGATTGCCAAATGCTAGATGGCAAAACATTGTAGAGCTATATTGTTGATATCAAAACTCCGTGAAATCCAAAGGACCTAGTACTCGATAATATCGAGGTAGCTATCACATTTCAATCTAAGATGCACATATTTCTATATTCTAACATCTCTGAAATCTAGATGCATCTTGTATTAATGTGATAAGAAACCATAATGTGGTACAGATCAAATCCAGCCTACCACTTGCTTTTGTATGGTTCTAGAAATAAGAGTTTTTCATTTTTAAATGGTTGAAAAAAATTCAAGAGACAAATAATGGTTCATGATGTATGAAAGTTTTATGAAATTTAAATTTCAGCACCCATAAATAAAATTTTACTGAAACACAGACATGTCCATTTGTGTATGTATTGTCTACACTGCTTTCTTGCTACCATGGCAGAATTCAGTCACTGCAACAGCGACCTTATAGACCTCAGAGCCTAACGTAATTACTATCTGGCCATTTACTGGAAAAATTTGCCAACTCCTTGATATTTAAATTGACAGCATTTTATCTTTCTTAGTGTGGTACTAGTCGGGATTCTTTAGTGAAACTGACCCAATAGGAGATTTTTGTAGAGGGAGATCTTCATCTGTCTATCTATCTATCTATCGATGGAGAGATGGGGAGAGGGAGTGACAGACTTATTATGTTTATTATGAAGAACTGGTTCACACAAAGGAATCTGAAAAGTTTATTGATCTACTATCTGCAAAGCTGGAGACCCAAGAAAGCTGATGGTGTAGTTCAGTCTGAGTCCAAAGGCCTGAGAACCGGGGGAGCCAGTGGTAAAAGTCTGACTGTAAGGGCAGGGGAAGACTAATACCCTAGCTCAAGCAATCATGCAGAAGGGGGAGAATTCTCCCTTCTCTACCTTTTGTTCTATCCAGCCCCTCAGTGGATTGGATGATGCCCTCCATATCAAGAAGGGCAATCTGCTTTATTCGGTCTACCGATTTAAGTGTTAATGTCATTCAGAAACACTCTCACAGACAATAATATTTAGCCAAATATCTGGGTACCCATGATACCCAGTCAAGGTGACACCTAAAATTAACCATCACAGGAGTGATACAATAATGGTGCATTTTATAATTGAGGGCCTCTTATAGTCAATGAAATGTGGTAGATCCTCAATACTAGTAGCTTTTACTGAAAGTTAACGGTTTTTTTTTTTTACTCAGGGGATGGTGCTAGATGGTTTGCTCATCTGAGGAAATAAAAAAATGATTGAGCTTGATTGATTTAAAGTCCCCCACTTTTTTTTACCTGATATATAGTGGTAATATTGGGAAATTTATTTTTCTAGACATCTCCAAAGCACAATAGCTGATTTAATTTGTTCCTCTTCCTTAAAGTTCTTATTCAGATATATATATTTTTCCACATGTTAGAGTAGAAAAATTGGACTTTGCTCATGATGTAGACTTGAATCCTCACCCTATCCCTGACATGCTAAGTGGCTGAGGAGCTATTCAACTTTTCTGAGTTTCCCTCATAGAAACTGAGGTTTGACACATACAGAGACAAATTTCTCAGATTTTCCAGTGTCTAAATGGTGATAGTGGAGCCCCCAAGAAAAATATTTCTTAGGAAAGAAATCTGGCATACGAAAATCATTTCCACAGTGGGCCCTAGAGTTTGAGAAAGAGCACAAATTATAAAATTACTGTTTCAGTTGAATCCATACCAATCCAAGCTTGTTTGCCTGAGTTAACCTAGATGATAAACAGAAAACTAAAAGTAAGTTTTCGTTAAGTGAGGGCCCACACCACCCAGCTAGTGGACATTCTCTCTGAGTATAACATCAGAGACAGGGAGTCTTTGTGTTTATTGATGCAAAAGACAGTAGAGCAGTTCCAGTCTGGGATGGAGAGCTCGGAGGCTGGGCCATCAGTAAGAATCTGCACCTTGGAACAAACACAAAGGCACTGTGAAGAGACAAAGGAAGGACAAAGGATTTTTAAGTGGAAACTACATATATTATTTAGAACTCTTCTGATGACATATGAAAGAAACTTTTTAAATAGAAGGTGAATTTATTGGCTCCCATGACCAAATTATAGCAAGAACAAGGAAAGTAAGAGGCTCTCCTACTTTCAGGACTCCTGAGGGCATAACTCTTACTGTTTGGTTTCATTTTTCTCAACGTTCTCTTCTCAATGTTGATGTGCCTTCTAGGCTTCTAGGTCCTTCTCCCCTCTGGCTCAGATTAGGAAAATCCCAGGGGAGCCTCTGATTGGCTGATTTAGGTCACATTCTCACTTCCTGAATGGATCTGCAAGTTAGGAGGTAAATCTCTCAGAGGGACTGTGGAGAGCTCACATACTCTTTTTTTTTTTTTTTTTAGATTTTTTTTATTATTTATTCATTTGAGACAGAGAGAGAGCATGAGCAGGGAGAGAAGCAGAGGGAGAGGGAGAAGCAGGCTCCCCGTCAAGCCAGGAGCCAGACATGGGGCTCGATCCCAGGACCCTGGGATCATGACCTGAGTGGAAGGCAGATGCTTAACTATCTGAGCCACCCAGCCGCCCCAGAGCTCACATACTCTTAAACCACTAACTGTTGTTGGGCGGGCCGGCTGGCAGAACTCCTATCTGGACCTCATGCATGTCCAAATGGAGAGCAGCTGAGGAAGACAGAATGCTCTCCAAAAGGGAAGAAGCACAGATACCATCCAGTGTAAAGGAAGGCCAGTGTCCACGTTCATGACAACAGGATCTTTTTTAAAATTTAGGGTGATGGAAAACAACTTCATTGATATGGTAAAAATGGCAAGTGTAAAATGTTTATCGTGTAGAGTGGTCATCTATCCTACCCTAATCCTATAACAATTAAAAACATATTTTTTACTAAAATGAATTCACAATTATAGAAAGGAGATTTAATAGAGAAACAATTTGTAGTTGTGGTAGTTGCTCATGATTCAGATTTCCTGGTGCTCATCAATGGATACTCTAGTAGTCTATGAGCTCTGTTTATGAGAATTAAGGACACCTGCCTTAAATACAGTGCAGACCACTTTAATGGATGACAAAAAAAACCCCAAAAAACAAAAAAACACACCATGAAAAATCTTAGGATCAGTGAGGGGAAGCTCAGGAGTGGTCCCAGCTCTGTTTATGTTGAGGAGACTTGCCTTTTGACATATCAGCATAGCTTAGAAGGATCTTTGAGGGGTTTCAGCTTCTGTTCAAGGAGCAAATAATCCCTTAACACTATCTTTGCCCCTCAATTCTAACACACAGAGGATGTTGCCCTTTTGTTAGCATAAGAAGGACCCAATATATAAATATTTTAAACAAGACTCATTTCTGAACTGTTCAGAACATTTTTTCCTTATTTTTCTTTCCATAGCTCTCTAATTTCTTCTTAACATATTTTCCTCTAAGCCTCTTTATTTTTAGTTTCAATGCCTTAATTTTTTCCTACTTAGTGATTAAGTCCTACTAATCCTTAGTTTTATCTATTTTTACACTTAAACTTTTTATCTTTTGGGATTAAGTATTTTATCTTATTCTTTAATCATCTCCAGTTTTATTATTTTAATGATCCATCCTTTTATCTTGTATTTTAAGTCTCATTTATTTAATCTTATTTTCAAATTCAACATTTTATTCTACTGGAATTCCCTCATACCCACTCTTACTTTATTCTCTTTTCTACTATTCTCAATTTTTACATTTGATTTTCTTCTATAAGCTTCTAGTGCCTTAACCATTTTTTTACTTTTTTTCTTCTACCTTCTCTGTTTCTTTTTAAAAATACATTTTTATAATAGCTGACAAGATAAGCGCCAAAGTAGCAATAATGATTATGATGATGAAATTGATAATTGATAATTAACAGTAATGATGATGATAATAATAATAGAGGACTGAGTTTGAAGCTCTTCTTTCTCTACATGTCTTTTTAGGTCTCTACCTTCTCCTCCAAGTGAATCCCTAAATCTCTTTCAAGGTTTTCTCCCCCACATACACACATACAAAAAACTTACTTCAGGAGATTGGAAATATCTTTAATCAATATCCTCAAGATTATTATTTTCTCTACATAGAAAGAACAACTCATTTATTGAGATTTTTGTACTTTCTTAGATCTTACACCATGTTCATTTTGGCAATTTGTATGCATTGGCAGGCAGGTAGAAATGGTTGGTAAGACATCTTGCCTGAGGGACATCCACTATGCAGTAACTCTAGCCTGAGCTTCTTATAAACACTTGGCAAGCACCAAGCCTTACTATACCTACACACGGAAAGACACCTAGTGAATAATTCATAGCTGGGCTCCTGCGTCTGCTTGGACAGCCTGCCCTTAGAAATGGTAGTGCCTACATTCTACACTTTTATGACAGTTAAGTGAGTTGATGTTTTTAGAACCCTCAGAAATATGCTTGACATAGAGTAACTGCTATATGTTAATTAAATTTTAAATGTGTCCATTTCTAAATGGATCCACCGTTTATTGGTATCATAGACAAATCCTCTTGTGGGTCAAGGAATGCAAGTTTTATTTTGTCACTGTGAACATTAAGGAAAAGCTAATCAAAGCAATAGTCAAGAGGTTTGTTGTTGTTATTTGTTTTGTTTTTTTAATGGGGTCACCTGGTTTCTCTAGACAACCTTCACTGTTTTTAGAACCCATATTATTCAGATCAGACAGTTCTGACTTTTTCATCTTTTTTCTCTTGGGCATAGGTAAGTGTCTATGGCTGACTTTCTTTAAGGATCTTTTCTATCTCCTTATGGGACACGTGAGTTCAGTAACTTGGAGAATTTAGACAATCTGAAGAAAGAACAAATGACCATATATCTACTTCATAGAGATGGTGCCCCATGAGTTTGAACTGATTATATTATTACTAAATGAAATTTTCCCCCATCAGAGCTCCAGTTGGGGATCCTTGCAATGCCCCAACTCGAAGGAATTATCTCCCTACAAGGGTTTTGTCACTTTATTAATGGGTACCTCCCTCCCCAGATTTTAAGAATTGACATTTCTATCTTTTTCTGCATGAAAACTGGACCCCAGGTCTTTCTCAACCATTATCAAACATCCTCAAGCAACAAATAATCCTTCAGCTGATTGGCCAATAAACTCCACCTCAACACAGATGACCTGCTCTTGAACACTTGTAGAGTGCCCATTTCCCGAATGTACTATCTTGTATATGTCAGGTGTAGGTAATACTTCTCTGCTCAGGACAGTTCTTTAACTGGTGATAATCTACCTACAAATATTGACAGTTGCCCTTTTTCGATTAAGTAGATTTCCTATGACTTTTTCTCTCAAAAGCAGTGTTTTGCTGTTTTTCTCTTCTGGGACTCAATGCCTGGGATCTTATAGTCTTCTGTGTTGTGGTAAAACCATTTCTTTGGAAGAGAACTGAATATTAAAACATCCATCAACCCATATCTACAGTTTCTGAATCATTTTTTTTCTAGTAGATTTGTCATAATACTTATCTTTATTTTCATACATACATTCCCTAGTCAAGGTTCTCTCTGTGTGGATATATGATTATTGTTGAACATTCATCTATCCTACATATCTATAGCAGAGTTAGTCATCCTTGGATATGAACACCAAGACTGCTGGTGGTTCATATGTTGAGCTACCACAGCCATTGGAAAGTGGATTCATTGCTTCTCCATGCTTCTCCACCTTTTAAAGACCAATTTATTTATGAAAATATTTTTAAAATCACTAAAATTATTTATGAACAGAATACTAGTGGCGTTGAGTGGTAACATATGGAATAGAACCAGAGCTTTCATTTTCCCCACATTTTAACTTCTGGAGTGGTTCTGATGCAGTATGTCTGTGATCCTAGTTGGACTGCAGGAAGTAAGGAGCCTGAAAAGTGAAAACTTTACGGATGAGAAGTTGCTCTCTAAGCAATGTTGAAAACTAAGCATTGGGACCATAAGGAAAAGATTTCTTCTCCTATTAAGGAACAGCTGATAACTTAAGCTGTTTATACTAAAATAACAGAAGTAAAAGAATAATATCTTTTCCCCCCTTCTAGCAAAATTACTATTAAGGGAGTAAGTGTCTTTGACTAAGAAAATATTTTATTATATCATTTAGGGTATCATTTAAGAAAAGAGCTAAGGCACCACATTAATAGTTAACTGCTCTTCATGAGAAAGTTCGAAGACATTGTTTTTGTTCTGGAGAGGTATGGGAGAGAAGAGCCAGAAAAACTGGGGGAGATTGCAGCCTGTGTACAGAGGGAGCAGCCAGGAAACCCCTCTGGAGATGCACAGTGGCTTGTTCAAACACCTGCTATAATTTAATCTCCATGAGGGTAGGAATCTGTCAGTTTTATTCACTGATAAACCCCCAAGCATCTTGAACTGTGCCTGCACAATGTAAGGATTTAATAAATGTAGAAATGAATGAATGAGTCGGAATTTTCAGTGTCCAACTTGAAATCGTTTGTGTTGTTGGAAGGTAAACTCTTCCCCAATCAAAAAAAAAAAAAAAGGTCAAATTTACTATATTCCAAAGTTCTTCATGAGTTAGGAATTTTCAGAGGAGACTGAGGCTGAATTTCACATCTGGTGAAATGGTGCAGAATAGAGACACCATATGTGGGAGAGCGGAATGATCTCAACCAGATTAATTCAGTGAAGGCAGGGACCCTCAGCCTGAGGTAACTGTGAGAAATAAAACTTGAATGCATGCACAGAAAGGGTGAGGACAGTTTTGGACTACCACAGGGCACAGAATCAGGCTTCGGGCTGATTGTCTATAGAAACTCAGGGATCTGAAGTTCCCACTGGATTTCTAAATTCCACCCATGGGTGTTCCACCACAGGCAAAACCTTGCCTCCGTGTACTAGATCAGGACTTCGAGAAACAGCAGCATAAAAACACATATACATACACACACCCCAACAGAAAAATAATGATAAAGTTAGTGTTGTGACTACAAAGAGAAAGGTTTAGAAGTTCATTATCCCAAGGAAGCAGTAATTGAAACCGTACTAGTCTAATGAAAATACATTTTGTCTTTTTGAATCCTTAGAAAAAAGAGTTTTCCTTTTAATTGGATGCTCCACTGTGTTCAGGTAACTCCAGTCAATTCCCTTTCCCCCTGCCGGAAGAATCGCCACACTTTGCAAACACCAAGACATTCATCATCTTTGTCTTGCTTCTGTCTCTGTGGGATTCCCAAGGTGGAGCTGAGGTTGGGGTTGATGGCTGGGGGTGGGGAGAGCCATCTCACATATACGTACAGCTCTGCCCTCCTCCCTCAGATTGACATTTTGCTCATCTGGATTGATGCTGCCCTTACATGGAGGCAAACTATGTTTACAGCCCTATGTTGGCCTATGGGCTGCTGTCCATGCTGATGCAAAATACCTCGTCACCTACAGACTCTGCCCAGATCACGAGTCACTGCCGCATTTGTGGCATTAATTCACCCATGACCTCCAATCTCTCCATGGGGAGCAGAGCATTCTGCTGCCAGTGACCAGTGTTCCTCTTAGTTGATCTCACTGTCTGCTATTTATTTCTTCAGATGTTGGGGAAATGTCACACTTTTCTTAGCATTTACCCTTTTGAAGAGATGCCAGTAGATCTGAGGTCTATCAGGCCCTAATGATACTCTTTGGTTCACTGCTCAGCAATCTGAAGTCTAGTCTTACAAATCTTTAATGTTTTCTGTACCCCTTAATTTCTTGGGGCACAAAAATTTTTCTTCCCAAGACACATGTGTAGGGGAAACTGAGGCTATGCACTACCATTTATACACAATTTGTGTGTTAACAAGAGCACTCACTAAACATTGTTCACATAAAACACAAACTGTACTTCATCCCAGCCTCCTCTCATTTTTATGTCCCTATTTTCCTTGGGTCTTTTCCTCCAACCACTTATTTTAAATTTACGTTATCTAGCTGTATTAAATATAATTATAAGTGTTCTCCAGTTATTTCTAGAACATGATGGTATAAAATTAAATAAACATATACATACAGGCATATGCTCATGCCAAATGAGGCCAAGCTTTTCACTGAATCACTAGGGAGCGGGACACCATCTTCGCTACAGTTTTACTACAGGTTCATCAGAGGGTCTTCACTAACTTGCTTCCCCCCACCCTGCTTTGTTTTCATTTACTTTGGCATAAAGGGGTATCATAGCAGTTAACCTATCTCCGGGGTGTGTTCAGGTTTAATGAATAAATGTGTATAATGTCTTCAGAGTGCCCCACGTGAGATGTGCTGTAACTGCACATGATTAGTGCTGCTATTACAGCACCCCCTTGGGACCCTCAGCCTTTAAGCTGGCTCGAGACAGGAGGTCTCAGAAATAATAACAACTCTTCTCCCCATGTGCCTTGCTCCCTGAAACCTCAGAGAACTTAAAGGCATTACCCTATTAATGTAAAAAACCCAGCACGAGATGGATGGGAATGACTACGGAGTATTTCCTCTTTCCAGGTGGGAGACATTAAGGCAACTCTTCTGCATTTCCATGCAGCTCACCTGTAATGGAAGCACTTCCCAACATTCTTCAGTCAAGAGACACAGCCTACTTCACTGTTTCTCCACTGAGGCATGGCACCGGGTAACGCTGCTGGGAAAAATGGGTTCCAGTCTGCTATTCTTTAAGTTTCTCAAGATGGTGATGAGAGAATCAAGCCACATTTGTGCATAAAGAAACCTAATGGTGATCATATATTTTTATTTAGCCATGGTTTAGTTAGCTAAAGAAAGCATCCAATTTCTCTCTCTCCCCCCTCCCTTACAGTGATCTCAGTGGAATGAACAAGACACCTCTATTTGTGGGTCTGTAGGTTACTGATTAATTTAAAATGGCTGAAACATTGGTGCTAATGGGCACCATTTGGTAGTCAAAATATTCAATTTATAAGAGACTTTTAATAGATAAGAAATCACTGGCTGGGGATCGAGTGTGTTTGCCTAGGACTCCACCACTTGAAGGATGAGGAAGCTAAAGCCTTTAGTTATAATCAGCCTGCTTAAAAGTAATTCAACAACACTTCTTAAAACTATAAATCAGACAGCCCTTTCCTACAATTAGTTTAAACTGGGAAGTAATAATGATATGATTTTAAGCCCCAGTATTGTGCTATCCTTGATACCCGTTATGATCTATCCTGATGAGTCAGACTCCCTTACAGTAGTGCTCTTTGGGCTCTTCAGTGATGAAGCCTCTCGGAATTGGGCTGCAAAGGACCTGGTGAGATTGGTCTCTTCAAGGGCACGATTACTATCCCTCCTATTTGTCATGGTGAGCCCTTTTTACATTAAATTTCCTCCAACATTTTTATAAGTGATTTTTAAAGTAAACTCCATAATTTCACTGCAGAAAAACTGGCATTACATACTGAGATGATGGGGATTTTAGTGAGTTGTCTGCTCATGCCAATATGTACTGGAAATAGAATGAGCCCCTGGGCTCTCTGTCACTTGGTTAAACCTCGGGCATTTAGCTGACATCATTCTTTGGCATTTGCCTTTCTTCCCTCACTCCTGTACCAAAGGGTAATGGAAATACAGTTGTCAGCTTCAAATTATTCAAATGTGAAGAAACTAACTCCTCGTAACAATTTGCCTTCCCCATCCGAGCCCCACCCAGCCCCACACAGACCTCACACCTCTGTTCTCTAATAGCAAATGGGAAAAGAGCCCAGACAATTTCCATGTCAGACATTTAACTTAGTCTTAGGCCACTTGCAGTGACCAATTCCTCATGCTTCACGTAAAAGCAGAAATAGATGGGAATTTGCCTGGGCTGGTTATAATGATGTATGTAATGGAAACATTCCTTCTAGACACCTGAAGCAACTAGCTTCGGCTTTGAAGCATGAGATTTGCTTTCCCCATTTTAGCATACAGGCCTGCAAATACTGTTATTGATCATAAAATTATCCAATCTTTTTAAAATACAGCTATGCTCTTTGATTAAAGTGCTTCCTACTGCCATAAATTTCAGACTGACTCCCTCTCAGTGCAGAATTTTCTTTCCACTTAGTTTTTTAAAGCGTCTACCATTCATTTTGTTGAGCAATTCTTTAGTTTCATGTCAGTGGATGGCTTAAGCAGGTGGAATCGGCAGGTTCGTTTTACTCTCAGCTTAGCAGGATACCAAACTGTCCTCTCTAGGAAAATACTGAGTTATGCTGATCTCTGACTTTCCGGAGAAAAGTGCATCCTTCCTTCTACTGGGCCTGGGAACTGGAGCTATAGAAAATCCTGTTGTGATTCAGACTTGGTCACATCACTCATTCCTGTGCTGACATGACTCAGCTCTTCCTGGGCCCTGACAAGCACACTCTCTTCTCCCATGTCAAAAAGAATCAGTTCACCCAACTGGGCCACCAATTGTCTGCATGTGGCCAAAGGGAACCGTTATTGTTTGCTGAGAGCCGATCGTAGTACTTGTGTTACAAATCAATTCAAGCCCTGACTCACAGCTTTCTTTCATTCCAAAGAAAGATATTAAGGCCAGTGCATTGTCAAATAGATTTCGAATTTTCCCAGGTTATAACCTCCATTCATTCACCACTAGCCAAATCAGAACACTCCAGATTATTTTTAAGATCAGTACTTTTATTGAAACAATTAGAACAATGTTCTAGTAATTTGCATTGAAGGATATGATTTCCTCAGGAATATTTTGAAAATTAGTTTTTAGCATCAATTATTGGGTTAAGTTTGTATTTTTTTTCCACTGTGCTATTTTAGATTTGGTCTGTGGAAATCTTTTGGAACATCGCTCTCGAAAAAATTCACTCCGAGCCAGCGATCAATCACAATTTCAGAGGGCTTGATTACCAAAAAGACCAAGATGGAATAACCTATCATTACTCTTCATGTGAGCACACGTCACTGTTGACAGTGGTTGCTCCCTCTGTTATGGGGGTGATTGAAAAGGTAGATTTGATAACAACATTTTTTTCCCAATGTTTTGGACATGGAAAAATGGCCTTTGATTTGTGGCTATAGAACTTATTTGAAGGACCCTGTATTGTTTTCAATGAAAAAGGAGCAGTAGTTAGTAATAATCGATGTGATTTTAACCCCCAGTGTTTTTATTTATCCCAGAGATCAATATCTCTCTAGGAGCACTCCCTTCAATCAAATTCACTATGGAGAAACTCCGTTCATCATCTTAACCATATCCATTTCTCAGAACCAATGATTAAATAACTTCAGCATGTATGAATTTGTTTGGGGTGTCCTTAAAGTAGGCTAATTCTATTCCAGTTGAATGTCCTTGATTATATGGTACTCAGAAGGAGATTACAAAACATTAGAAACTGTTCAAATGTCTTTGTGTTAATTAAATTGCCAGAAATTTTATCATGAAGCTGTAATGATTCCAAGGCCTGGCAGGATGTAGCTCCTTTAAAAGGAGCAACACACTGGAAAGGCAGCTTCCCTTCCTGGCTTAGCAGGGCTGAAATCAGCCTGCTTGCTAGAGCCCCCGAGAACAGGGCAAAACAGCCCTTTGGTACTAAATCGGTGTATGAAAGTTTTGCAAGGAAATTTAAAAATGCGTGCAGTACATCAGACCTTAAATCTGCTCAAATCAGGACAAGGTTTTCTACTTTTTTATTTCAAAGTCCAGAACTACTATTTGAACTTGGAAATGTGACTTCTCTCTTCACCTTCATAACCTGCTAGAGCCCATTTCATGAATAATATTTTGGGGACTTTCTCTTCATTCTTATCATTGTACTTTTTCTTCTACTCTTTGGAACTTGATAGGAAATGTCCCATGCATTATTCTCTCTCTCATGTGAACTTTGCAAAACCCTCTGGGAGAGTGTTTTCCCCCTCGCTTGGCTTTGAATGTGGGAACCTTATGATACGATGTGATAATGAACAATGTAAAATTGTTAGTACAGTGATAGCATCCAGTCCATTGAAAACTCCTGTGTGTTTTAAGGAGTCTGGATGGATTTCCATGAAATGTGTCTCCCTGGAGGTTTTATTCTCAGTCAATTGTCTCTTCCAATAAATTACCAAAATCAGCACCTGGGATTTTCCTCAATATTGCAAGGAGCCTTCTGGCTTGGCCTGCTGAAAGTTTAACACTTGAAATTTGAATCCAGGTAAAATTTACACATTTCTTTTGGAATCTGACACTGCCCAGTTTACTAAGAGATTTGCCAAGATTTGATGAACCTTTCTATGAACCTCGGGAAATTTCACACTAGGGCTGAAACCGGAAACGAAGCACATTTCACTAGGTGTCAGATTTCATTCTGACCAGCTCACCAGGCTCTCCCCCAGGTTGTATTAATTATTTCCTGCCTCAAGATGAGGGAGAAAGATTAACTGGCCTCACACTACCAAATAAAATATTCCAAGGAAAAAGGAGTCCTTTCGAATATTATCTGAAGTTGACATCACAATGTCATTTTCATCTGAACTCATTATTTGACCAGGGGCTTTGTCACAATAC
This sequence comes from Leptonychotes weddellii, assembly GCF_054177405.1. Lineage (NCBI taxonomy): Eukaryota > Metazoa > Chordata > Mammalia > Carnivora > Phocidae > Leptonychotes > Leptonychotes weddellii. The sequence continues at coordinate 107,797,230 of NC_138376.1, read as the reverse complement.
AGATAGTGTTTGTGAAAATAAATGCATAGGTAAGGACCAAAATTATGACTCATAATGAAAATAACAACAAGATCCACAATGATAGTTTCAGAAGGAAAGAAGGAAGGAGTAAAGAACTTCATAAGATAGTCTTGGATTAATAAATTCATCAGTATTTTTACTAACCCCATAGAGCCCTTGACGTGGAAGAGGGAATTCAAAGGCAAACATGCAGTGTATAAAACTTGACAAACTTGGTATATCTCGGCAAGCAATTGTGTGTAATTCTCTTTTCAAATAATGAAATCTTTATGTCCTTAAATAAATGACACTTCTTCCTTAAATGTGTTAATCAAGCTTTCTCAACCTCAGCAATATTGACATCTTGGGCCAGATAATTCTTTGTTGGTTCCATCCTGTCCATGTTGAGCAGCACCCCTGCCTTCTATCCACCAGATACCAGAAGCAACTCCCCTCCGGTCATGACAATCAAAAGACATCTCCAGACATAGCCATATGTCCCCTGTTGTGCAAAATCACTCCCAGCTGAGAACTGTTTGTGTGCCCCATGTCTTCAAATGCCTCCAAATTCAGCAATTTGTTTCGTTCCATGAGTTCAGAACACTACATACATCAAGACCACAATTGCTAAACAACTCCAAGGAACATCTAGGCACAATCATAGAGTCAATGAATTGGAAGGGATCTTAGAAAAAAGAGGGTAACATATCAACAGCAGCAGCCACCACAAAATAAATTCTACAGTGTGTATCTATTAATAAGGAAACAAAAATGTCCTAAAAAGAAAATACAAAGATTAACTCCTTTTAAACTTTTTGAAGAGTCAGCATATGAAAATGGTCGTGGCTCATTCTGCAAAATGTTAGAGCCGCATTGTCCAATACAGTAACCATTCACCACATGTAATTACTTAAGTTTAAATTTAAATGAAGTAAAATTAAATTGAAAATTCATTTTCTCAAGTCCCTAGTGCCCAAAGCTAGATAGTGGCTAGTGGTTACCATATTGGACAGTGCAGATAGAGAACACAACCATCGTGGAAAAAAAGTTCTACTGAAGAATGCTGCTTAGATGCAGGAGCAGTGGATAGAGGTTCCTGTAGGATAAGTTTCAATTTAATAAAGAAAAAACATTACAAAATTAGAGCTTTGCAACAGTTATCTTCCAAAGAGCATGAACAAAATTTGAGCAGATGCCAAGAAGGAATTTTTGCTGGGTAGACCACTACACCAGATGAACAGAATCCTCTAACTCAGACTCAAAAGAAGCTATGTATGAGTTTTTTTGTTTTATGTAATACAATTTTCATCATTTCCAAACACAACCTCATGGAATCAGAAAAAAACATTCATATTTTAAGATCGAGACACTGCAAATAATACATAACTTCTAGAGTAAAACAATACTCACAAAATGAAGACTGCTTCATTTTGTTCTGTGGTAAGGTCTGTTCCCATCTTATGTGCCATCATTTTTTTAAGTGTATATTATTATGTCAATATTTTCAAATGAATTCCTGACATTTATAAAGTATAAACCTTAGTCATATGCCATTTTAGATCATACAATATTCAAATGCAAGATTTAGTCCTGTATTGCAAGGAGTGAAAGACAAGGACTCAGGATGCTCAGAGAATGAGAGGGAATTCAAGTGGAAATCCAAGGCCACAGCACCTCAGTGGGAAAGATATTGCTCTAATATTTGCCAAACAACTTCCAGTTAAAGGAAGGAGTACTCTGGGGAGAATTTGAAATTCAGGTAATAATTGAGGATAAATTCTCCTCAAAAAAATCCAAAAAACTACATATACTCATCTGTTTATCTATGAGCCTTTTCCCCTCCAAAGTAAAAAGTCCACTTATAAACACACAAACACACACACAGAGAGAATTTACAAATCCAGTTCACTTAATTTCAAGGAATCAACTAGTACTTATTGAGAACTTTGTTTTACTTATGGTCTTCATTGTGCTTTGCAGTATTGGTTAAGACAAAGAGAAGACACAATCTCAGCACTCTAAGAAGCGCAGTAGCCTTAGATGAATTAAGGTGACATACAAATACAATGAGAGAGTGATAGTACATAACACTGACCACAAGGACTATTCTTGTTAACACCGTAAAGTGACTGCTACAGCTAGAGCAATCAATGAAGTCTTCAAGGAGAGCATGACAGAAGTCGAATTTAGATAAGTAGATGAAGAGATGGAAAGCAAACCCTGGATGAAAAGCAGAAAGTGAAAAAGGAAAGTGATATCTTGATGAAGGCAAAGAAAGAGACCCGCAGATCAGGACGGGGGTTATGATAGTTATGATAGTGAAATAATGGTTGAATAACAAGCAGAGCCCAATTGTGGGTGGCCTTGAAATCCGGGCAGAGAATCATAGACCAGACATGCTGTGAAACTTAGAACAGGAAGTCTTTACACACTTTACAAAATCAAGTGGCATAATGATCTTGTCTTAAGGAAGATCACTGGATGCAGCCTGTAGAATGAATTGGGCAGGGTGGGTTGAGAGAAAGGAGAGGAATTATGGTACCAACCTTGTCAGATGGCTGTTACTGGGATTGAGGTATGACATGATGAGGGCTGGGAGATGGTTGTAGATGACGGCAAAGTCTGAGGAAGAACGTTCTAGTAATGAAGAATATTAAACATTCGGTATGGATTATAGTCAGGAACTTGGCATCTCTACTGGATAAACTCACATACAGGCTTCACTACAAAGAGATAGTGGGATGTTAGCTTCTCAGAGAATTTTTCAGCCCTATGGTGCTCTGATCCTCAGCAGAAGAGAGTAACAGAGGAATTAGGTTATTTCTTTTCTTGATCTTTATTCTGCTATTCCTTGCTGAGCTGCTGGAGGGCCAGAGCAGATCACATGCTTTCTCTGTGCCTCAGTTTTAGTATCTATAAAATATATATTGGTTTGTTACCTGTCTCATGGTGATGCTGCAGGGCTTGTGAAATATTGGACCCTAGAAAATATTGGGCATTTGGAAAAAAACTTGTGATAAATAGGAGACAGAAGCCATCTAAAATTAGATATAGACTTTTACCTTTGAGAGCTGCATATTTCTTACCCTGAAGGTACCTAGAGTCCATCATGAACAAATATATTCGCACAAAACACACTATGAACAGTATAGAATATTAAAGTCTACAAATCTTTTAATGTTCCAGAATCTAAATGACGAGTTATAAATGTGAAAGCTTAAAAAGGCTCTCTTCAAACTAAGTGATTTTTCTATGCATTTCATACTCTAGAAAGGAATATGTGAAACAAATATTAAGACAAAATGAAAAATCAAGGGGCTCCTGGGTGGCTCAGTCATTAAGCGTCTGCCTTTGGCTCAGGTCATGATCCCAGGGTCCTGGGATAGAGCCCCGCATTGGGCTCCCTGCTCGGCGGGAAGCCTGCTTCTCCCTCTCCCACTCCCCCTTGCTTGGGTTTCCTTTCTCTCTGTCTCTCTCTCTGTCAAAAAATTTTAAAAATCTTAAAAAAAAAAAAAAGACAAAATGAAAAATCTTCATGAGCAGTCATTAGGAGGTGAAAAGAAATAAATCATTCTCTTATAAGCAACACCACTGAAAAATCAATTACCATCTCTTGGTCATCAAGCACAGCACTTCCAACCAAGGAGAAGACTACTGTGTGATACCAAAAGCCACACAGGAAATGCCTTATTAATGGTTGGAATTAGCTGATGTAAAAATAGGAAAAAACCTTGGGGAACAGCTAGTTTCACCCCTTCAGTTTCAAAAGATGAAGAATCTGATGCGCACAAGGGTTATGTGGCAAATGGAAGGTCACATGACTAATTTGTGAGAGCCAGGATTTAGACTCCTGGTCCAAGGGCACACTGTTCACTTGTCATGGATCAGAATTGGTCTCGGAGCCATCTAGAGAGTAATCATGAGTATATTATGCTTGAAATAAAGTGATAATATTTTCCTCTCTGGGGTTCGAATCTTGCCAGAAGAGCAAAACTGAACAGTGGCAGCAAAGGGATGGAAAGAATGAGTAAGAAAAAGATCTGGAACATTCAGATTAAAGGTCTCTTTTGAGGAGGCCTGGTTCATCTCCACTACTCGTCCTCACTACAACATCTGGTCTTAAAGGCCAGAAGGAAGGAAAAGGAGGAGCTACATTAGGACTTGTATTGTAGATAACCTATCTCCTAGAAAAAAGATGAACATTAGGGAAAAGTTTCCATTTTTGGATGTATTAGAAAATATGAAAGGTTACTACTGAGAAAACAGAAAGAAAGACCAAAATTGAACTGAAGAAAGTGAAATTAACCTCAAGACTTTCGAGAACAAAATAATGTAACAACGAGGAGGAGAAAACTTAGGTGATTAGATCCACATATTGGGCATGAGAACTTTCCCAATAAGGTGAATCACGATCTTCTAAAGAAATATGTTGCTGGGCTCACACAATATTAAGAATGCTTAACAAGTTCAGGATACCCTTGAAATGAGATGAGGTATGTCTATTGTCTATAGTGATGGGTAACCCTCAGAAAAGGAATTTAGCCTGGTTCATGTGTCAACTTGTTATAAAATAATGTAGAAGTACAATAATATGTAACATCTGGTGGAAATCTTGCATGTACTACCTGAGCCCACCAACCTCTACCAGTTTTGCTTATTCACATGAAGCAAATAATAAGGGGGACAAATAATAAGGCAAAAAAACATATTGGGAGAGACAGAATCTATATTTGGTGATTTTGATTCCATGGGGAGAAAGATAAAAATGTGAAGACCTGGGGCACCTGGATGGCTCAGTTAGTTGAACGGTCATGAGGTCATGATCTCAGGGTTGTGAGACGGAGCCCGGTGTTGGGCTCCATGCTCAGCGGGAGTCTGCTTGAGATTCTCTCTCTCCCTCTCCCACTGCCCCTCTCCCCAACTCTCTCTCCCGTTCCCGCTAAAATAAATAAATAAATCTTTTTTAAAAAATGTGAAGCACCATGGACTATTTACAAATTTTCTTCAAGTTGAGTCTCATGGCTTAATAAAAGAAAGTATTTAGATGATGTTAAATTAACTACTCATTTTTTTCAGAAGCCTATCACCCATTTTTTCTGTAAAAATGGGCAAAAGGTTGGGAGTATTTATTGAATGATTATAAAGAAGAAGAACATTGTGGCATCAGAACATTGGAATAGAAATAAAAAATCTGGTTTTAAGTCATGCATTTCTTCTCCTATAAAGAAGAAATAATTATACTCCTTCAACCTTTCTCAAGAGTTGTTGGAACACTCAAATGCAAATATAAAAACAATTTTGCAATGTATGAAGTATTAAATGAAATTTGCAATGTATGAAGTATTAAACAAAAGCAATTTAATATAATTATTTGTAGACTTGATCTGAAAAGTGTTAACCAGAAATTTGAAAAAGAGAGATAATTACTCAGATAAATTGATGAAGCTAGGAATAATCAAAAGCAGCAGATATATATGGGAAGCATATGTTTTCAAGAGTAAAGAATATTTTCAAGAGAAAAGTATAATACTGGGGTAATAGTAACAGTTTCAGATGATTATATTCTAATGTACAGAGAATGCTATAGGAAGGCAAGCTTGAAATTTTTACAAAAGACAGTACACAAACCTAGGGTGCTAATGAGATTTGAAAAAGAGCAATGAACATTGTGTTTACCAAAAGCATACTTATTAAAAGTAATTAAGAGTATAATACAATAGACCAAGACTTGTGAAATTACATAAAATTCCATGAACTGCCAGAGTAAACTAGAGAAGAGACCATTTAGGTGAGAATTTAAAAAGACAGAGAGAGAGAGAATGTAATAGAATGGGAGGACACTTCTCATGTAGGATGACAACTTGTCCTTGTTAGCCTTAATAATCCCAGTGTATGTCTGTTTTCCAAGTGTAATTGCTAATAGCACATCTTCCACTCTCAAAATTGTCCTGGTTTGAATAAAAAGCACGTGGTGCTCCTAGTGGAGTGTAAATATAGACTGCAAACTTAGATTACATTTATAAATGCATAGCATGCCAATTAAAAAAGAAAAGAAGCTCATTGTAAAAACAAACAAACAAACAAAAAACCCTAGGGTAACTAGGCTAGTAAAAGGCTGCAAATTCTATCATAAGATAATCAATTTAAGACCTAAAACAAGAAAAGACTTAAGTCTAACATGATATTGTCTTCAGTGTTTTAATAGGTGTTTCATGAAATAATGGTGATTCAGCTTCATCTTTAATAGTGTAATAGGAAGATGTAGGATTAATAGGTAGAATCTGGAAAGGTAGATTTCAATGGTCTCTAAGCAAGCTCTTTCTAATATTGAGAATTGTTCTAAAAGGGAATGAACTGCTTTGATAGCTAGTGAGCATCCTGTCCCTTGTTGAGTTTAATCAGGGGCTGGATGTCTGCCAGTCATGGCTGATACAGCAGTAAATCTCACTTTCCGAGGAATCTGGACTCAGTACTCATAAGACTCCACGTATCCGTAGCTTACGGCACACTTCAGCAAATGAAGTATGCCTCTTCTTTGAGCTCTCAGGAGCTCAGTAAAGGCAGATGGTCAATATCCACTTAGAGCTATAGATTCATAAATGAATAAAGTTATTGTTTGTAAATGTACAAGTAAATAATATTTACTAAACACCCACTTTATACCAGAGCTTTTCACCTGCAGTACTACTTTTAATTCTCATCATAAACACGTGAGAAAATCACAGTTATCCCTTCCAAACAGAGAAGGAAAATGAGGTTCAGAAAGTTTTGATGTGCCCAAAGTTATTCAGTTAAATACTGGTAGAATTGAGATCCTAATAAGTACCCTGTGAAACATGTATATTCAAGCTGATTGTTATTTTGTGCTCCGAATGCCCCAGCAGTATACCCTCCTGGGAGAGTGCTGAAATGCTCTATTGTTTTACCTCTTTCCTTATTTTCCATAAAATCAGTACAGCATAGGGCGCCTGGGTGGCTCAGTTGGTTAAGCGACTGCCTTCGGCTCAGGTCATGATCCTGGAGTCCCTGGATCGAGTCCCGCATCGGGCTCCCTGCTCAGCGGGGAGTCTGCTTCTCCCTCTGACCCTCCCCCCTCTCATGTGCTCTCTTTCATTCTCTCTCTCTCAAATAAATAAATAAAATCTTTAAAAAAAAAAAATCGGTACAGCATAGCTCTTTGCTGCAGAAAATTAAATACCAGATGATACCAGAGGAATGTGCTATAGAGACAGTCTTTCTGCCCCTCTCTGTGTATGTCACCTCTTTTGGTGATATACCTCCCCTCTCTCCTCCAGCTAAAATTAAACCAGTGGAGAATGTTTGCCTCAAAGTACATGCCCTCTCTTAATGAAATGCAACTGTAGTTAAAGGTCAATAGATTAACAAGGGAACACAAATAGACGGTGTTCCTTATCTGGTAGGCAGAGAGATGGTGCTAGCATTGGCATTTGGGGAATAAGAGAAATGGGATTTTGGCGGGGAGGGGGTAACATAGAACAGGAATAGCAGGTGAGGTGAGAGAAAACTGAGGAGACCGCTGAACAGGGTAAGTGAAAGTCCTATTCAGCTTAATAGCAGCTCAGGGCCCAGCTTAGCATAGCTTAGCTAAAGCATAGCTCTAAGAAATCATTTGTCCTAGAATTACAGCAAAATAAAAAAATAAACTTCATATGTGTGCAGCATTTTATGCTTTACAGGACATGTTCACTTGCATTACCTCATTGGATTGTCATGATATTTGAGGAAAATAAGCGTAATTGTCTCCCATTTTAAACCAAAGAGAGAACTGGGCCCCAGAGACACAAATGACTCACCAATGTCCATAAATTGGGAGCCGTCTAGTGATAATGCTTTTCCACTATATTCCTTTTATTCCACAGATACATTATTTGCTCCTTTGGAGATCATTTTGTCTGCCTGTTATAAAGTTGCATATAAAAATATAGTTTTGACTTTTATTAGACATTCTGAGCAAACAGACGTTAATAAAGGGACCTAGGTACCACCTCTATTTTTAATACCACGTAGATTTGCTTTTGAATTGATATTTCTTTTCTCTGTGTATAATTATTCTGAATGAATACTTCTACTTGGTGGTTCCAGATTAAAATCTTATGGACTTATGAAGAAAAAAATATTGAAATGAGCTGGAGGATTATCTTCTAGTTAGACTCTTGATGCATTCATTCTAAGATGATCTATCTCTTGCCTGCCAAACCAATCTTTGTTGGTCTTGATTTTCATTATTGAATCAGGTCATCTAAAGCACCCCACACCAAGGATCAATGAAAGTTACAGTTTCCTTGTCAAGATCAGCTTTAGGGAGCAAACAGCAATTGGACTACTTTTACAACCAAGAAATAATTTGTTAGCGAACAATGTGATTGTGATTCACCGAATTGAGCCACATGATTTCCAGCAATATTTTGTTAAGATTTTCTTCCATCCCTTAACTATCTTGTAAATACCAACATAAATAGCAATATAAATAGGATAAATTTGATAGTGATTTCCACCTGTCCTTTTGCAAAGGGAGAAAAAAATGGAGTCATGACATCAAGGCATGACATCAAGGACTTTGAGACAGTTGAGTGCCCTTCCCAAATAAGATGAATGGAGTCAGTTTAGAAGGGGTTTTTTGGTGTATCATGATTTTTCTGAGTTTATTCTGTTACGGGTAGCACCTTCTTGTGACCTTTAGAGGGAATCATCTGAGAATCAGCAGTGTTTACCAAACCACCTTACATTGTTAGTACTGGAACATTAAAAGTTTTAATTTGCTTTATAAGAGCTTCCAAAGGAACATTGGAGATGGGGATGAGAGATGTAACTTTATCTTGGCATAATCTTGTAATGGCCTTTCCACGTGCACGAATGTATTCTAACACAAAACATTCATTCTTATACTGTACTGATTCAGATATTGTGGAGGAAACTGCAAATTGCCCACCAAAATATACTCTTCCCTTCTTCCGTAAATTAGCCCATGACTGCATTGCTGCTCTCTGTTTCCCAGCCTCCCTTGCAGTTAGATATGGGCAAGAGATATATTTCTCACAAATGGATCATTAGGGGAAGTGATGTCTGCCTTTTCCAGGTCTGAATTTTAAAATATTGACTGTAACTTTTCTATGCTCTCTTTCTCCTACATGCTAGCTGGAACTCAGGACATGGCAGAACCTTGGACTTGACCATGCAAACATGGAAAATGCCCAGGTGATGGTAAATCTCCTCACTCCCTCCCACAATCCCCACCCCCCACCCCGTCACCTAAACTGGTCACGTTTTGCTGGAAAGCAAAAAGGGACTTGTATTTTTTATTAAACCACTGAATTTGGGGCCATTCAGGTACAGCAGTATAATCTCTACTCTAATTAAAACAGAAGCTGACTGAAAGCCCATCAGCTGTCTGTTCACATCCCTATAGAGGCAACGTAAAGGTGAAGATTAGGAGCAGCAGTTATATCTCCTTATTGTCAGAATTCAAACAAAATTCAGTCTTCAAAGCTAGCATATAAAAAGACACTCCGATTCTTTGCAAAATCTGTGTTTCTTTCCTTTCTGTCTACAAGAACTGTATCCATTTTGAAACATAGACTGGTGGTTTGTTGAATCCTCTACTTCAGGGTGAGTAGTGGCCAACTGCTTTTAGGCTGTCTGTGGTATTTTGCCAGATGCTGGAAACAGCACCATGACCCAGTGTTCAATGGAGACATTAACTAAATTGAAGGTGATGGCATAGAACATTATTTCCTAATGAGGTTTCCTTAAAGTGAGTATGTGCCAGGTATTTTTTTCACAGAAGCAGAGGAATGTCCTTGAGTTAGGAAAGTGCTGAGGTAATGTGACTTACGTATAAGAAAGACCCGACAGATCCTACTTTTTATATTCTTAACTGCATCGGAAAAGTCAACAAGCAATTTTCAGCTACCTACTATGTGTAAGGGCTATATGGACGAAAAAATCCCCATCAAGTCTACCTTAAAGAATTTATAGATATTACATTTTCTCCACAGCATAGCTACATATCATTCACTGTTTCCCAATTCTGACGTCAACACCTGATCTCCACCTACCCTGTTCTACAACTCCGTTTCCCGAAGTACTACTACCTTTTAACATATTATATAACTTATCTGTCACATTTATTGTTTTGTACCCCACCCCACTAGAATTTAACCCCAGAAGGACAGAACTCTGTTTTGTTCACTGAAGTATCTCAAGAATTAAAACAGTGTCTGAGACACAGTAGTCATTCAGTAAGTATTTGTGAAATAATGTTACCCAAAGGGGGTGACAGATACAAATGACTGGTGCCGCATGGTATCGATATAGGACTTATTGGGATGGCAAGGAATTACAAGAAGAGAAATAGAGTGCAAGCAATCATCTGACCTTCATGACCTTGCCACTTAGAACAGTCACAAATGATCCTTATTTACATCCCATGGCTAACATTCTAGTAGGGAGGGTCCCCCACTCCATAATGCGTTATGTAGCAGTGGTTGGAGAAGTAACCATGTTAAGAAGTGGTGCTTCTTCAGCCTGTGATAGCTCTCCTATTTTTGGGTAAGTAACTCAAACCTGCTGAGCCAACCCTCAGCCAAACTACCAAAAGTGGAAAGAATATGAACCTCTAGAGCATCCAATTTCCCTCTCACTAATAAATATACAAATAAATAATAAAACAAAGAACAAATTTGATCTCTTTAACCCACTGATACATGGGCAATGGTTTTTAGTCTACTCCAGGCTCTGTTTGAGTGAAACAGGGAAAGGCTTAAGAAATGTCAACTACATCCTGCCTGTTTCCTGGCCCCATAGTAAATGAAGATCAGCTTCCATATTTACCATCATGGATTATGACTAGGTTTTTGGTTTTTGTTTTTGGTTTTTTTTTGGATAAAGTCGCATTTCACTGCCTATATGTTGAGTGCCCCATACTTAATGCCTGTCTTAGAGAACTAGCAAAATGTGGATCTCATGGTGATGCTTCTTCTAATTTCATTTTACAGATTTTGGCGATCTGCCCATATAACAAGAAAGGTAGCAGGGACTCTATTTGAAGACATTACTATATCAGATCAAAGAAAAATGGCTACATATGTAAAAAAAAAATCAAAAGGAATGAATTTAGTTTGATTTCCAGAATTCAAGGAATAAAATATACACTGAAGTCCATCAATGATTTTCAGCGAATCTAGTACTAGTTTTGTGTACATAGGTCAAAAATTATTAAAATCAAACCTTAATTTCATCTTTTCTCCCTTTTTTGAGTTTCCCATTCAGTCTCTACCATTAATTTTTTTATTATTACTATATGAGGGAGGGCAGAGTGGCTATATTACAAAAAAAATCTGGAGATTGGTCCTACAGAGGTAGGAGGGTGTAACTTGTATGAGGAAGGAAAATATATTTTTAAATAATTCAATGAATCTACTATGGTGTGAAAAATAAACTCCCTCCCTAAGACATGATCTGGAAGATAACTGTAAAACAAAAAGATAATCAAGAAAATTAAGTTCCTATTGGCAGCACATGCAAGAGAATAAGGGCCACATGAATAGTAAGAATTGGTGAGAAGGGGCCATAGAGACAGGTGAGTACGAGCAACAAGGTGGAGACAGCAGCAGATGGAGGGATGTGACCAGTGAAAAAGTCCCCAAGGTGGGAGATGCTCAGTACATTTCTACTATGCTATCTGGCATCAAATTTGAAAATAATTCTGCTTTATCCATTAAATAGCCTCACCAACCACAAAACTTTAGGAAAAACTATGTTCTATGCCTTCTGTTAATGGTGAAATTATTTTCTGCTCTGTGCTGTCTTCAAACCTTCAGGTAAGCCTCATCGATACCCTACATCTTGGATTAGTGGTACCTAAGAGTAATGCAAGAATGGGGGCCAGGGGATGAGTGAAGAAAATAGATGCTGAAGGATATTAGCAAAGTAGGAAGCACACTGAAGAATAATCTGACCAGAAGAACATAGAAATAAATTCACAGAGATATGCTCCATCATGCTGGATATTAAAATCAGGGGTAACCTCTGAGGGTTACAGGACATGTGAGTGTTCTGAATTACACCTGGGAATTTTGTCTGGAATTGCCTTGAGCACTGATGCAGACTCTCCAATATCCTGAACCAAGCAATACCCAAGATCTGAGCCAGAAGTGTATCCTTACCACAGTTATGAAATGGGAGCTGAATGGTCTATGAAGTGCTGTCACCCAGCAATCTGGGGATGGTGGCAGCAACTTCCTTATCAGGACTGAATTCAGACATTGCTTTAGAAGTTTTTTCCTGAAGGTTTAGCCTGCATCTTGTAACACCCGTCCTTCCAAGGATTCCATGAGTCACCCTTCTTGCATAACTAGGTAGAGTAGATTCTGATGTTTCCAGCTAGGAGATTTGATAAATACAACAGCCTAAACTTGAACTTAAAAAAAATGTTTTGTTATGGTAAAATGCACATAACATAAAATTTAGCGTGTTAATCATTTTTAAGGGTACAGTTAGGTGGTATTAAATATATTCATAAGATTGTGCAAGCATCACCACTATCTCCATAGTTCATTCATCTTATAAAACTTAAACTATATCCATTAAAGACAAACTTTCCATTATCCCCTTCTCCCAGCCCATGGCAATCACCATTCCATTTTCTGTTTCTATGATTTGACTACTCTAAGTACCTCATGTAAGTGGGATCATGCAGTATTTGTCTTTTTGAGACTGGCTTATTTCACTTAGCATAAGGTCTTCAAGGTTCATTCCTGTTGTAGCTTATGTCAGAATGTCCTTGCTTTTTAAGGCTGAATAATATTTTATTGTGTGTATATATGACATTTAAAAAACTTTTGTTCATCCATCGATGGACACTTGAGTTGCCTCAACATCTTTAGTCATTGTGAACAATGCTTCTATGAACCTAGATGTACAAATACATCTTTAAGCCTGTGCTTTCAATTCTTTTGATACATACCTAAAAGTGAAATTACTGGATCACAACTCTGAGCATTTTGCACGAGAGAAATCTTCATTTGATTACGGTCTGGTCATTAGACTTCTGAGATAGGCAGAAGCCCTGGTTATTTGGCTTCTATCATAAGCAGATACTGTGGAATCCATTAGAGATTCACATGTAAAGTTTTTAAAATTATGCACCAAAGAGAGGGAGAAGAAGTCTTCCTAATATGCTAATATTAGAACACAGCTAATATTAGAACAAGTCATGTCCCAGGCTTATTTTCCTCCAAGTTCACCATATTTTCATAGTTCACTTTTAAAAACATTATAAAATATGACCTTCTCTAAGCCATGTTAACTACACATGTTCCTTCCCCTCATTTTCTCACCCTTCTGCTTTTATTAGTTATAACATTTCTACAATTCCATGGTGTAAAATTGTCATAGTTAGTTCCATAAGCATAATTCCCACACTTGTTAGCATTAGCTGAATGTTTAAATGGATTCACTGCTCACCATGACTCCGTGTATCTTGACTTTTAAATTCATATTTTGGTTGGCTGAAGTCTGTCCTCCAATAGTTTTTATAAGAATGTTTATGGAAACAATATTTCTTGATTTCTTGTATATTTGAAAATATTTTTCCCTGGTTTTTATTATTGTACAGTGGTATAACTGGACATAAAATATGATGATGTTCTTTTTCATTAAAACTTTGTAGACATTGCTCCATAGTTGCTAGCATTGGATGTGATCCTGGAGAAGTTTAAATCCAATCTTACTGTTTTTCCTCCCTAAATATCGGGCTCTGTTTTTCCTGCCTTTGCCAGAGGCTCACAGGAGTGTTCTGATATAGTTTACATCTAATAATTTTTCTCAGGAAAGACTTGGAGTTGATCAACCTGCATCAGTTTTTCCTGTGACACGCTTTGCTCTTAACTGGAGAATGTCTTCAGTTATTCCAGGCAATTTTTTTAAGGTATTAGTGGACATTTTGTCTTTTTACTGGATATTGGCAGTTTCCCATCTGTTGATACTGCAGAGGTTTTCACATTTTCCTGATAATTCTTGGAAATTTTCTTTTTCTCTACATAATTTTGCTCATTTTTTATTCAAATGTCTGCTTTCCCTAATTGGATTTGTAGCTGTGTCTGTAATTTTATCTGCTTCCAAAATATAGTTTGGATCTAAAGTGGTTTTATTTTTTCCCTTCCATTTTTTGTTTGGTGGTGGTTGTAATTGCTTATGACCTCTATGTTTACATTTTGAATAGGTAATGCATGAAAGGTGTTCAAATTTTAAGCAGCGGAAGCTCTATTCACCAGGACTCACATTCTAGTCCCCATACCTACAGTGAATGCAGGTCTGTATTTTCCCTGATGTACCACAATAAAAATATTTATTAATGGGGCGCCTGGGTAACTCAGTCATTCAGTGTCTGCCTTTGGCTCAGGTCATGATCCCAGGGTCCTGCCATCAAGCCCCACATCCCGCTCCCTGCTCTGCGGGAAGTCTGCTTCTCCCTCTCCCACTCCCCCTGCTGTGTTCCCTCTCTCGCTGTGTCTCTCTCTGTCAAATAAATAAATAAAATCTTTTAAAAAAAATTTATTATTTTCCTTCTTTACACAAATAGCGGCACACCTTATAAATACTATTCTGAGTTTTGATTTTGTGTATATTTTAAATTTATCTTGGAGATCTGTATTAATATATAAAGGGTTTCTTTTTCTTTCTTCCCTTTTTTCTTTCATTTTTCCCTTTTCTTCTTTTTAATTCTTTCTTTCCTTTTACAGTTGTATAGCATTGTCTGTATGTAATTTATTCAGACTCTTGTAGGCAGATATTCAAGTTTTTTTTTATTCTTTTGTTATTATAAACAATGCTGTACTGAATAACTGAGGAGGTATGTTATTTCACAAATGTGCACACATATTTGTTAGGTACATTCTCAAAGGTGTAACTACTGAACTAAAAGTTATTTGTTTTATAATTTGTATAAATATTGCCAGGTTGTGATCAGTAAGAGCTGTCCTAATTCACACTCCCACCAGAAACATACCAGTTTTCTCACACCCATGCTAACACATGTTATGAAATGTTTGCTCTTTGCCAATCTGATAGGTAAAAAATGTTGTTTATTGTTGTGTTTATTTGCATTTCTCTTATGAGTGAGTTGAGTACCTAGTCACATGTTTAAGAGCCAATTGTATTTTCTTTTCCTTGAATTTTTCCTATATCCCTCACTCATTTTAATTGGGTTATTGATTTTTTTTAATTTTCTAAATACATTATAGAAATTATAAATAGTAAATAGTTTTCTACAAGTTTCTTTTTTGTCTTTTAATTTGATTAATGGTGATTTTTCTCTAAGCATACTTTTTGTGCCAAATAGTCTTTCAATCTTTATCCTTTTATGATTGTTGAAATTTGTATCTTACTTAAAAGTTCTTGCCCTTCTAACATCATTATAATTTATTTCTATATGGCTATCCTTTTTTTCAAACACAATTTATTCAATAATAAAAACTCAATACTTTATTCAATTCGTGCATCTCCACTGATTTGAGATGCTAGGCTGTGCATTGAACTATTTCTGAACTTTTATTTCTGTTGCATTGTTCTATTCACTCATTTTTTTTTTTACCATTGCCACGTAGTTTTGATTTAGATAACCACATATGTTAATTTTATTCAGAATTTTCTCTGCTTATTTGTTTTTTAATATGAATTCAAGATTCATGTTGTCTAGATCCCCCAAAATCATCTTGATATTTTACAGCTATTGTGTTATATTTACTTAAAGAAAACTAATATTTATATTATATTGATCTTTCTATCTAAAAATGTCATGAGGTTCACTTTAAGTCCTTGCATCACTCAGGAAAATGCCCAAGATTTCTTATAGAGATCTTACACATTTCTTACATTTATTCTACATATAGAAATCTCTGTCCAATCATTTGATGATCACTAATCTAACCCAACAAACTTCAGTAGCCACACCCATCAGAGAATGCAGACTTTACAGAGTTAGGTCAGTTGAGTCATTCAGAAAACAAACAACAACAACAAACTCTGAAGAGGGGAATATTTAAGATATATCTTTTGTTTCTGAACAAAAATTGTGAGACATGCAAAGAAACAAGCAAGTATGGACCATAAATCAGAGAGAAAAAAAAGCAGTCAATAACTTCTGAAGAACTCACAGGGAAATGAAGAATAGAAAATGGAAAAAAGGAATAAAAATACATAAGACACATAGCAAACAATTAAAAAATGGCAGATGTAAATCATACCTTATCAATAATAACTAAATTAACTACAAATGGATTAAATACTCCCATCTAAGGTCAAAGATTGGCAAAATAGAT
This sequence comes from Leptonychotes weddellii, assembly GCF_054177405.1. NCBI lineage: Eukaryota > Metazoa > Chordata > Mammalia > Carnivora > Phocidae > Leptonychotes > Leptonychotes weddellii. Next base: position 107,780,890 of record NC_138376.1, on the reverse strand, counting down.
TAAAAATATGATCCAAATATATGCCATTTATTGGAGACATAATTTAGATTCAAAGACACATACTTTAGATTCAAAAACACAAAAAAGTTGAAAGTAAAAGGATATAAAAAAATATATCATGTAAACAATAGCTAAAAACTATCTGGAATGGTTATATGGATATCAGATAACATATATTTGAAGACAAAAATGATGACTGGAAACAAAACAAAGAAAGACATTTTATTTTAATAAAAGTTCAATCCTTCAAGAAGATACAACTTTAATAAACATAGAGTCACTTACCAAAAGTATCCCAAAATGCATGAAGTAAAAACTGACAAAACTGAAGGTAGAAAAAGACAATTAAACAATAATTTTGAAGGTTTCAGTAGCTCACTTTCAATAATGGATAGAACAACTACATAGAAGATCAACAAGTAAGACTTGAACAACATTTTTAACCAGCTAGTCTTAATAGATATCTATAGAACACCCCACCTAAAAATAACAGGATACCTATTCGCTCTCAGTGCATATGGAACATTCCTCATAGGTTAGGCCATAAAATAAGACAATAACTGTACAAATACTAGAATCATACAAATAGCAATGAATTAGAAATTAATAGCAGAAGAAAATTGGGGAAATTCACAATTATGTAAATTAAACAATATGCCAGAAAAAAACAACTGGTCAAGAAGAAATCACAAGGGATATTAAAAAGTACTTTGAAATGAATGAAAATGCAGGCATAACAAAACAAAATGTATGAGATATAGCTAAAGTATTGCTTAGAGGTAAAATTGGAGAGCAAACTAGATCCACGTAAAGTAGTAGGAAGCAAATAATAAATATCATGGGAAAAATAAATTAAATAAAGAATTAAAAAAAGAGAGAAAATCAATGAATCCAAGTTGGTTCTTCGAAAAAGTCAACAAAACTAAAAACTTTCAGGTCGAATGACCAAGAGAGGAGAGTGAAGACTCAAATTACAAAGATCAGGAATAAAAAGGGGGACATTACTACTGGCCATACAGAAATAACAGATTATAAGAAAAATTGTGTAGTAAAAAATTAGATAACCTAGATGAAATAGACAAATTATGAGAAAGAGAGAAACTGCTAAAACTCACTAAAGAATAAATAAAAATTTGATGGGGCACCTGGGTGGCTCAGTCGGTTAAGTGTCTGCCTTTGGCTCAGGTCATGATCCCAGGGTCCTAAGATTGAGCCCCATATCCAGCTCCCTGCTCAGCAGAGAGCCTGCTTCTCCCTCTTCCTCTGCTGCTCCCCCTGCTCTTCTCTCTCTCCCTCTCTCTCTCTGTCAAATAAATAAATAAAATCTGAAAAAAAAGAATAAATAAAAATTTTGAAAAGAACTACAATAAGTAAAGAAATTTGAACTGAATCAGTAATCTAAAATTTCCCAAAGGAAAAAAAAATCTTAGAATGAGATGGTTTCAGTGGTGAATCCCACCAAATATTTAAGGAATAATTGATATCAATTCTTCACACACACAAAGGAAACTCTTCCAAAAAATAGAATAGAAGGTAACCCTTCCCAATTCATTCTATGAAGCAAGAATTATCTGGATTCCAAAACTGAAGACATACAACAAAACTACAGCTCAATATACTTTAGGAATAGAGACACAAAAATCCTCCACAAAATAATAATTAAATACAGAAACACATAAAAAATTATACACTATGAAATAAAATTTATCCCAGCAATGCAAGATTTGTTAAGCATATGAAAATTAATCAATGTGATAAACTGTGTTAATAGGATAAAGGATAAACCACATGATTGATAAGATGGCAATAATCTCCAATAGGGATTCAATGCAATGCCTATCAAAATCTTGGCTGCTCTTTTTGTAGAAATGGATACACTGATCTTAAAATTTATATGGAAATGCATGGGACCCAGAATAGCCAAAACAATCCTGAAAAGAACAAAGTGGGAGGACTCACATTTCCTGATTTCAAAATTTACCACAATGCAACAGTAATCAAGATAATATAACACTGGCATATGGGTCAATGGAATAGAATAGAGTATAGAGGGGAAAACCCTTATATTTATAGTCAGTTGATTTTTGGCAATGGTGCCAAGACAATTCAATGGGGGAAAGAATAGTCTTTTCAACAAATGGTACTGGAAATGATTGATATCCAAATGCAAAATCATGGAGTCAGGCCCCCAGCTCATACCATACACACAAATTAACTCAAAACGGATCAAAGATCTAAATGTATATAGCTAAAAGTTTATAGTTCTTAGAAGAAAACATAAGCATAAATTTTTGTAGTTTTGGATTAAGTAGTGACTTTTTTTAGATATGATACCAGAAGCAAAGTAAGAAAAGAAAAACTTTATTTTTAAAAAAGAATTATTTATTTATTTGAGGGGGTGACCAAGGGAGAGGGAGAGAGAGAATCTCAAGGAGACTCTACACTGTGCATGGAGCCCCACATGGGGCTGGCTGTCACGACCCTGAGATCATGACCTGAACCAAAACCAAGAGTCAGATGCTTACCCAACTGAGCCACCCAGGTGCACCCAAAAGGGTCCCAGAAATTCAGCTAGATAGTTATCAAACCACTCTGAACACCTACAAACTCAACAGGAGATTGAAGAAAAGAATAGCAGTAATCCTATGAACAGAAAAGTGACCAATTTCTGGAAGGTAGGATGGCAGAGAAGTGAATCTGAGGCAATATTCTGGAAGATAGACCTCGGGGGGGTATCCTCCATCAGCCAGCTACTGGCAAGTGAAAGAGGAAAATTTAGGTCTCCTACTCCTCTGCCATCTTGCTCCACTGCCTTTTGTACCATTCTTTGAGTTGTTTTTTCACTTGTTTGATGGTGTACTTCAATACACAATGTTTTACATTTTCATGAAGTCCAATTTAAAGGTTTTCTTTTGGGAGCACCAGGCTAAGTAATCTGCTCGGTTCTGTTCTTGGTAGCTTTTGTTCCCTGAAAGCTTTCTGTCAGCTTTAAAATATTTTTTTTAATTTTCATCTTTACAGTCATTTTCCATCCCTTCATCATATTTACCCTTATTTTTGTATATATGTAAGTTTTTCTTTCTTAAAAATTTTGGGAGGCAGTTTCTTCTAACAGACCAAAATACACCCAAAATCTAGTGTGTGGCTCTGTTCTATTCACCATCCTGATCATATTCTTTTTTTCTCCCCCTTTCTTTTTCCCCTGGTTTCAGGTCTCTTCTGATTTGTTTCGTGTATATTTTTCTGGGGTTGCTGTTACCCTTTTCTCATTTTGTTCTCTCATTCATCTATTCTTCTCTGGACAAAATGACAAAACGGAAAAATTCACCTCAAAAAAAAAAGAACAAGAGGCCATACCAAATGCCAGGGACCTAATAAATATGGACATTAGTAAGATTTCAGAACCAGAGTATAGAATGATGATTATAAAGATACTAGCTGGGCTTGTGAAAAGCATTGAAGATACTAGAGAATCCCTTTCTGCAGAAATAAAAGAACTAAAATCTAACCAAGTAGAAATCAAAAAGGCTATTAATGAGGTGCAATCAAAAATGGAGGCTCTAACTGCTAGGATAAATGATGCAGAAGAGAGAATTAGTGATATAAAAGACAAAATTATGGGGAATAAGAAAGCTGAGAAAAAGAGAGATAAACAAATACTGGATCACGAGGGGAGAATTTGAGAGATAAGTGATACCATAAGACAAAACAGTATTAGAATAATTGGAATTCCAGAAGAAAAAGAGAGAGAGGAGCCGAAGGTATATTGGAATAAATTATAGCAGAGAACTTCCCTAATTTGGGGAAGGAAACAGGCATCAAAATCCAGGAGGCACAGAGAACCCCCCTCAAAATCAATAAAAATAGGTCAACACCCTGACATCTAGTAAAACTTACAAGTCTCAGAGACAAAGAGAAAATCCTGAAAGCAGCTTGGGACAAGAGGTCTGTAACCTACAATGGTAGACACATTAGATTGGCAGCAGACCTATCCACAGAGACCTGGCAGGCGAGATAGGACTGGCATGATATATTCAGGGCACTAAATGAGAAAAATATTCAGCCAAGAATACCATATCCAGCTAGGCTGTCATTGAAAATTGAAGGAGAGATAAAAAGCTTCCAGGACAAACAAAAACAAAAAGAATTTGCAAACACGAAACCAGCCCTACAAGAAATATTGAAAGGGGTCCTCTAAGCAAAGAAAGAGCCTAAAAGTAACATAGATCAGAAAGGAACAGAGACAATATACAGTAACAGTCACCTTGCAGGCAATACAACGGCACTAAATTCGTATCTTTCAATAGTTACCCTGAATGTAAATGGGCTCAATACACCAACCAAAAGACACAGGATATCAGATTGGATAAAAAAACAAGACCCATCAATATGCTGTCTGCAAGAGACTTATTTTAGATCCAAAGACACCTCCAGATTTAAAGCGAGGTGGTGGAAAACCATTTACCATGCTAATGGACATCAAAAGAAAGCTGGGGTGGCAGTCCTTATATCAGACAAATTAAATTTTAAACCAAAGATGGTAATAAGAGTTGAGGAAGGACACTATATCATACTTAAAGGGTCTCTCCAACAAGAAGATCTAACAATTTTAAATATCTATGCCCTAAGATGGGAGCAGCCAATTATATAGGCCAATTAGTAACAAAATCAAAGAAACACATTGACAGTAATACAATAATAGTAGGGGACTTTAACACCCCCCTCATTGAAATGGACAGACCATCTAAGCAAAAGATCAACAAGGAAATAAAGACTTTAAGTGACACACTGGACCAGATGGACTCACAGATATATCAGAACATTGCATCCAAAAGCAACAGAATACACATGCTTCTCTAGTGCCCATGGAACATTCTCCAGAATAGGTCACATCCTGGGTCATAAATCACGTCTCAACCGGTACTAAAAGATGGGGATCATTCCCTGCATATTTTCAGACCACAATGCTTTGAAACTAGAACTCAATCACAAGAGGAAAGTTGGAAAGAACTCAAATACATGGAGGCTAAAAAGCATCCTACTAAAGAATGAATGGGTCAACCAGGAAATTAAAGAAGAATTTAAAAAATTCATGGAAACCAATGAAAATGAAAACACAAGTGTTCAAAATCTTTGGGATGCAGCAAAGGTGGTCCTAAGAGGAAAGTATATAGCAATAGAAGCCTTTCTCAAGAAACAAGAAAGGTCTCAAATACACAACCTAACCCTACACCTAAAGGAGCTGGAGAAAGAACAGCAAATCATGAATGAAAGAGGCAAGAACACAACCAACACCAAAGAAATACAAACGATTATAAGAACATGTTATGAGCAACTCTATGCCAGCAAATTAGACAATCTGGAAGAAATGGATGCTTTCCTAGAGACATATAAACTACCAAAACTGAACCAGGAAGAAATAAAAAACCTGAACAGACACATAGGCACTAAGGAAATTGAAGCAGTAATCAAAAATCTCCCAACAAACAAGAGCCCAGGGCCAGATGGCTTCCCAGGGGAATTCTACCAAACATTTAAAGAAGAATTAATACCTATTCTTCTGAAACTGTTCCAAAAAATAGAAATGGAAGGAAAACTTCCAAACTCATTTTTTTTAAAGTTTTTTTTTTTTTTATTCATTCGAGACACAGAGATACAGAGAGAGAGAGAAAGAGAGAGAGAATATGGGCAGGGGGAGAAGCAGAGAGGGGGGAGAAGCAGGCCCCCCGCTGAGCAGGAAGCCCGATGTGGGGCTTGATCCCAGGACCCTGGGATCATGACCTGAGCTGAAGGCAGACACTTAACCAACTGAGCCACCCAGGTGCCCCCCAAACTCGTTTTATGAGGCCACAATTACCTTGATCCCAAAACCAGGTAAAGACCCCATCAAAAAAGAGAATTACAGACCAATATCCTTGATGAACATGGATGCAAAAATTCTCACCAAAATACTAGTCAATAGGATCCAACAGTACATTAAAAGAATTATTCACCATGACCAAGTGGGATTTATTCCTGGGCTGCAAGTTTGGTTCAACATCCGCAAATCAATCAATGTGATACAATACATTAATCAAAGAAAGAACAAGAACCATATGATCCTCTCAATAGATGCAGAAAAAGCATTTGACAAAGTACAGCATCCTTTCTTGATCAAAACTCTTCAGAGTATAGGGATAGAGGGTACATACCTCATTATCATAAAAGCCATCTATGAAAAACCCACAGCGAATATCATTCTCAATGGGGAAAAACAGAGCTTTTCCCCTAAAGTCAGGAACAAGGCATGGAAGTCCACTATCACCACTGCTATTCAACATAGTACTAGAAGTCCTAGCCTCAGCAATCAGACAATAAAAAGAAATAAAAGGCATCTGAATCAGCAAAGAAGTCAAACTCTCACTCTTTGCAGATGATATGATACTCTATGTGGAAAACCCAAAAGACTCCACCTCAAAACTGCTAGAACTCATACAGGAATTCAGTAAAGTGGCAGGATATAAAATCAATGCACAGAAATCAGTGGCATCCCTATACACCAACAA
>NC_138376.1:107752296-107773845 GCF_054177405.1 Leptonychotes weddellii | reverse complement strand
AATGTTCTGAATATATCTGTGAAGTCCATTTGGTCCAGTGTGTCATTTAAAGTCTTTATTTCCTTGTTGATCTTTTGCTTAGATGATCTGTCCATTTCAGTGAGGGGGGTGTTAAAGTCCTCTACTATTATTGTATTATTGTTGATGTGCTTCTTTGCTTTTGTTATTAATTGGCTTATATAATTGTCTGCTCCCATCTTAGGGGCATAGATATTTAAAATTGTTAGATCTTCTTGTTGGAGAGACCCTTTAAGTATGATATAGTGTCCTTCCTCATTTCTTATTATAGTCTTTGGTTTAAAATCTAATTTGTCTGATAAAAGGATTACCACCCCAGCTTTCTTTTGGTGTCCGTTAGCATGGTAAATGGTTTTCCACCACCTCATTTTCAATCTGGAGGTGTCTTTGGGTCTAAAATGAGTCTCTTGCAGACAGCATATTGATGGGTCTTGTTTTTTTATCCAATCTGATATCCTGTGTCTTTTGGTTGGTGCATTGAGCCCATTTACGTTCAGGGTAACTATTGAAAGATACGAATTTAGTGCCATTGTATTGCCTGCAAGGTGACTGTTACTGTATATTATCTCTGTTCCTTTCTGATCTATGTTACTTTTAGGCTCTTTCTTTGCTTAGAGGACCCTTTTCAATATTTCTTGTAGGGCTGGTTTCATGTTTGCAAATTCCCTTGTTTTTGTTTGTCCTGGAAGCTTTTTATCTCTCCTTCTATTTTCAATGACAGCCTAGCTGGATATAGTGTTCTTGGCTGCATATTTTCCTCATTTAGTGCTCTGAATCTGTACTCAGAAAACTATAAAATACTCATGAAAGAAATTGAGGAAGACACAAAGAAATGGAAAAACTTTCCATGCTCATGGATTGGAAGAACAAATATTATGATGATGTCAATGCTACTAGAGCAATCTACACATTCAATGCAATCCCCATCAAAATACCATCCACTTTTTTCAAAGAAACAGAACAAAGAGTCCTAAAATCTGTGTGGAACCAGAAAAGACCCCGAATAGCCAGAGGAATGTTGAAAAAGAAAAGCAAAGCTGGTGGCATCACAATTCCAGACTTCAAGCTCTGTAACAAAGCTGTCATCATCAAGACAGTATGGTACTGGCACAAAAACAGACACATAGATCAATGGAACAGAAGAGAGAGCCCACAAATGGACCCTCACCTCTATGGTCAACTCATCTTCGACAAAGCAGGAAAGAATGTGCAATGGAAAAAAGACAATCTCTTCAACAAATGGTGTTGGGAAAATTGGACAGCCACATACAGAAGAATGAACCTGGACCATTTCCCTACACCACACACAAAAATAGACTCAAAATGGTTGAAAGGCCTAAATTGAGACAGGAGTCCATCAAAATCCTAAAGGAGAACACAGGCAGCAACCTCTTCGACCTCAGCCACAGCAATTTCTTCCTAAAAACATCGCCAAAGGAAGGGAAGCAAGGGCAAAAATGGGACTTCATCAAGATAAAAAGCTTTTGCACAGCAAAAGAAAGAGTCAACAAAACCAAAAGACAACTGACAAAATGGGAGAAGATATTTGCAAATGACATATCAGATAAAGGGCTAGTATCCAAAATCTATAAAGAACTTATCAAACTCAACACCCAGGGAACAAATAATCCAATCAAGAAATGGGCAGAAGACATGAACAGACATTTCTACAAAGAAGACATCCAGATGGCCAACAGACACATGAAAAAGTGCTCAACATCACTCAGCATCAGGGAAATCAAAACCTCAATGAGATACCACCTCACACCAGTCAGAATGGTTAAAATTAACAAGTGAGGAAATAACAGATGTTGGCAGAGATGGGGAGAAAGGGGAACCCTCCTACACTGTTGGTGGGAATGCAAACTGGTGTGGCCACTCTTGGAAAACAGTATGGAGGTTCCTCAAAAAGTTGAAAATAGAGCTAACCTATGACCCAGCAATTGTTCTAATGGGTATTTACCCCAAAGATACAAATGTAGGGATCCAAAGGGGTATGTGCACCCCGATGTTTATAGTAGCAATGTCCACAATAGCCAAACTATAGAAAGAGCCAAGATGTCCATCAACAGATAAATGAATAAAGAAGATGTGGTGTGTATATATATATAATGGAATATTATGCAGCCATCAAAAGGAATGAAATCTTGCCATTTGCAAGGACGTGGATGGAACTGGAGGGTATTATGCTGAGCGAAATAAGTCAATCAGGTAAAGACATGTATCATATGATCTCACTGATATGAAGAATTCTTAATCTCAGGAAACAAACTGAGGGTTGCTGGAGTGGTGGGGTGTGGGAGGGATAGGGGTGGCTGAGTGATAGACATTGGGGAGGGTATGTGCTATGGTGAGCGCTGTGATTTGTGCAAGACTGTTGAATCACAGACCTGTACATCTGAAATAATACATTATATGTTAAAAAAAAAAAAAGAAGAAGATAGCAGGAAGGGAAAAATGAAGGGGGGAATTGGAGGGGGAGACAGTTGGACTATGAGACTATGGACTCTGAGAGACTATGGACTCTGAGAAACAAACTGAGGGTTCTAGAGGAGAAAGTGGTGGGGGGATGGGTTAGCCTGGAGATGGGTATTAAACAGGGCATGTACTGAATGGAGCACTGGGTGTTATACGCAAACAATGAATCATGGAACACTACATCAAAAACTAATGATGTAATGTATGGTGATTAACATAACATAATAAAATAAAATTAAAAAAAATAGAAGCAGCTGGATCCTTCACCTACTTCTGCATTCCATCTGTTGCAATACCAAACATCTTGTCAAGCCACTTGAAAATTCCAACAATGATTTATGAGAGAATAAATGAAAAGAGTAAATGATATTTTAGTATTATTATAAAAATAGTTTTGATAGCATGGCATCCCAAAATGGTCTGGAGGAGCCCCAAGAATCCCCACACCATACTTGATGAACTGCTGTTCTAAACTATATTTATTGTACCATACACTTCTTCCCAAGCCTATAAATCTCCATTCTCAAAATTCAGGGAGTCTGTGTCTCCGCTTCCAATTCCCCATCTCATGTTCTCCCTATCTCCTTGGACATACCTGAAAAGCAGTAGAAATATCCCCCATGAGTGAAATTCTTATGATGAATCAGTCCTGTTAGCAAAACACATTTTGCCATCTGTAAAACTGCCTTGTCAAAAATAATCCTGGTATAACAGGAACCTGAGTTAACCTGGGGAATCTCCAAAGCAGAAGACACATCCTTTCACATTGCTTAAGCCCTCCCTGCTTCTGGGATAATATGCCAGACTGTGGGATATATTTCTTAAACATATTCTCTGCTCTAATGTTTTGAGTCTACTCTACCACTCTTTGTTGTTCCTCTTCCTGGAAGCCTCTACTCTGCCCAGAATAAAAAAAAGTGAAGGCTTCTTCCAAAAATGTATTCTTTCCAGAACCATTTTGCTTACTGCATGTTTTTTCAGATAAAATATATTTGACCCAAAATACTTTAGGTTTGGTGACTTGACAACATCTTTTCAGAAAGCTAGGGAGGATAGGGGAAAAGAGACTATCATGTACTGCTACCCTGCTATTTTCACATGGCTATGAGAATACAAGCTCATAGCTAGTGGTGCTTTGTCTCAGCACCTAGGACAGCATCTTACATATGGCAGGACCTCATCATGTGTTTGTTGAACGGCTAAGTGAATGAATGATGGTCTCCCATTACCAAAATTGGGTGTCTCCTTCCAATAGAATGGCATAGCTTTCTGCCTTCTCTCTCTACCTTTCCTCACATTAGTGCAATATACTCTTCTCCCTTACTTGTGATTAAAAACAATCTCATAATGATTTATATACAATATAGATTTCCGTGGAGGCAAGAGGAGACTTTTATGAATTTTCATGGAGATAATACCTCCAATCCATGAAAATAAAGTCTAATGATGAAGATAGCAGTCACTGCAAAGGGCAAAAATAATCCAGACAGGAAAGTTATCTCTTGTGCCTCATAAATCATGAGAGAGAAAAAATATCTGGTCCACCTCTCGATAAAACAGTTACAGCTAAATCCTGTGCCTTGGAAATCTGATGGTGTTTTCTTTTTAGTTATATATTCCTCCTAACTCTTTTGTGGAATACATGTAAAGGACTCTGCAGTGACATTTCTCTTTAAATATTATCTCTCCCCATTTTAATTTTCCAAGTAGGATATCCTTACCTGACCAAGAGCAAGATGTTGATCTCTATGTCAGGCCTGGCATATATAAATAATTTATTTTAATAATGCAGAGATTTTTTTAAATCTTTTCATGGAATATTGTAGGTGCCATGTAGCCCAAAGTCTACCAGGATTGCCTTTTGATCTATTTATTTACAAAAGGGAAAAAAACAACAACAACTTAAATTTATATTTAGTCCACATGGACACACACATGCTTGATTTTGATAACTGTCTTGTTTACATTTGGAAGCAATGAAATGTAGTGGATATACTAAGAGGACCTTAAGTTGGAGGCCTGAGTTTTACCTTGGGTCTACCAAGCTGTACCAGCTGTACAAACTTAGGCAATTTATTCAGCACTCCTCATTCTCAATTTCCTCATTTATAAAATAGATATAGTAATAATAACACTATCTCACAGTAATATTATGAGGTTTTAAGGAAACAAAAAATGTGAATATGCCATGTAACCTATACAGCATCTTATGGATATGAGCTGGTGTTATCTATCCCATAGCATGGCACAGCCATTCTTGACCTTATTTCTGCTGTACCACTAGAGATGAATGATGTTCACATACACGATGCATTCCCAAGTTCAGGCTTCAGGATTGGACAGAGACAGACTGCATTAAAATCCTTGATCTGCCATTAATTTAACCTCCCTAAGTTTTCATTTCCTATCTAAATCATGGCAAAAATAGTAATACTTAATAAATTTTGGTGAAAAATAAATGAAATAACATATAGAAAACATAGTGATTGGCACATAATAAGGACCAATAAATGTTTAATTACCACTTAAGTTCCAACCACACTGCCTTTAACTCTATCCATTCTTTCCTATGCATAAAAAAAAAAAAAAAGCCACAGTAAAAGTGGGAGTAACAATTTTTCGATACACCACCGAAATGGACCTGATTTAGACTTTATTTGATCAGTCCCAAATTTGGCACTTTATTCTTTTAAAAATATTATTTCTAATACATCTCTTGATCAACTTTTGTACACCAATTTTATACACTGACTGTGAACAGTCAAGTTGTACATCCATGACTAATGAAAGAGCTGTAGAATTATTGAAACATGCCCTAAGTTTTAACTGTAAGCTAACTGAATAAAAATAAGACTATTATTAAATGGGAGTTCACCACGTATTTTAACATTTAACCTGGTTAAAAATTAAAATATAAAGAGGCTTGGAAGCAATACCTTTCAGAAAATTTCCAAATGACTGAAACCATAGCCAATTAATTTACATCATCAAAATTCTAACACTGTTGTAGGCTGGGTGAATACTTAATCAGTGTTGCTTGATGATGGTTTGATGGAACAATGTGAGATGAGAACAAAATTAGGAACCTGAAAATTAGAGGTGATGAATTCTGACCCAGATGTCTTTTCTGGTAAGCATTATGCTTCTCTAAAATGTTGAATTCTTGATTGAAACAGCCGCCACTAAACTCCTTCTGGTTAAAATTATGATTATGTTGTCAAGGTGCTGCTAATGGATCAGTGGACAGATGCTTACTTAGATGAACACTCATTTTCATGATAAGAGATTATAATAGATACAAGATAAGCATAAACCAGTCTGAAGATGCCACAAATGATGGTAGGGTTAGCTATATATTACTACATCTGCACAAGCATGTTTGTTTGAATGAAGTTAGAAGTAAAAAGAGGAAAATCAAGGAAAGTGTTTTAGGAGAATTTTTCTATATACCTAAATAACTACTTTGATTACATTTTCTTTCTTTTTTTCAAATCAATGCCAAATCAATTTTGTCAAATCAATTCTGTGTTGACTGAGATTCAAAGCAATTAATCTTTCTATAGAACATAGAAAAATAGATAGATCAATCTATGTAGTTTGTGGGACTTTACAAGTGAAGTTGAAGGAAAGTAGATGGGGAGAAAAGAACAGATGGACAAAGCTGAGTCAAAAATTTGTCTAAGTTATATGAACTCAATTTTACTGATGGTGAATTTCTGATGCCTAACCCAACTGTTGCTTTCAACAATCAAAACCTTTGCATGGTGGCCAGAATTAAATCTTCTTCTGAATCAAAAGAATGAAACTCTAACCATCTCAGTCAAAACTTTTTCCTTTTGTCAATTAACAGTAGATTGAAAATGTTACCAAAACATAATTTTCCTGCCATCAGCCCCCTTGACACAGAGATTATCTCACTTAAACCTTACCATGATTCTGTGAAGTAGGGATTAACACTATCCCTATCTTATATATGAAGAAACCAAAGAACAGAGAACAAATTGCCTACAGTCACATATCTCACAAGCTTCAGAGCTGACATCTGAACCCAGAGAAGCTCATGAGTATCCTTGTACTCTTAATGACTATATCTATACTTCTTCCAAGAATAAAGTGCTTAACAATAGGATCCTTGGTATGTAGATACATATTCATATCAGTACAATTACCTGAAAAAGGTTTGGAACTCTTTTTTGGAATTACATTTTTAGTACTTCAGCAGATCTATATCTATATATCTATATTTTTATCTATAACTATAAAAGAAACTCTCATTACTTTCTTATTACAAAGAAGTGAAAGTTTCCTTTTTCTCCTCCTTTCTTTATTAACTTTCTCAGTTTGATTCACTTAACTCCATAACACAGAGTTTACTAAAAAAAAAAAAAATATATATATATATATATATATATATATATATATGCGGGAAAGGTAATATAGCATAAAGAAAGAAGTTGTATGGTGAACTAAAGGTTGGAAGTTGGAAGGTCAGAGGTCAGTCTCTTACCTACTGAACATGCTCTGACAGCAAGGATGTGAGTATAATTAACAGGAATATTTAGGAGATCACACTAAGGCAAGTACTAATCTTCTACAACACTATGTGATTAATGTTGATATGCATAGAAAGAAAAAATATCAATCCAGAGATGAGAGAAAGATCAATGTTAGAATCTCTCTATTGTAAGTGGAAATTAAACTGGATTTTACAGGAATGGGGTACATTTGAAAAAGCAGAGAAAATGAAGGTGGGAACTCCAAACAAGGGGGACACCATGAATTAGTGTGATGTGTTCATAAGACACTGAGGAGAAACCATGTGCTAGAATGTTGTGGGCATTTTTTGGAAATAGAAGATAAAGCTAGGACTGGAAGATAAGTTATAAGGAGCTGGTCAGAGCTGAATTATTTAATGTCAAATATTCTGGTATAAGTCTTTACACTTTAATTTGTAAGCACGTCTAGGCAATGAATGATATTTTGTGCCAGTTGAATTGATGTGAGGAGAAACTAGAGTAGAGAGGTAATTACAAAATACTTGCATATTGAAAACGTGAGATGACAAAGTTCTTGACTACAGTGGTGGCAAAAGGTATAGGGACAGCAAAACAGATGCGAAATTTTTTTAAAAGATTTACTGTTTATTTTTAGAGAGAGAGAGAGAGTGCATGTGAGTGGTGGGAGGAGCAGAGGGAGAGAGAGAAGGAGAGAAATCTCAAGCAGACTCCCTGCTGAGCATGGAGCCCAATGCAGGGCTCTGTCTCAGGACCCTGAGATTGTGACCTGGGCTGAAATCAAGAGTTGGATGCTTAACCTACTGAGCCACCCAGGCAGCCCATGGCAGATGTAAAATTTTAAAAGAATCTGGAGGACTTAGTGACAGATGATCCATGGAAAGTGAAGAAGTGTAAGGATTCAAAAATAACTTTAATACTAAGACCCTGAATATCTGGTAAAAATATACTAGTGCCTTTGGTGGACCCTAGGAAAATAGAAAGAGGTTGTCAATTTTGACAAGAAAGAAAGAAACTCATGTGGAATTGACCAACATGCAATTAGAAATCTAACAATAGGGCTGAGTAGGAGGTCATAGGTTGAGGTTCATCTTTGGGAATTAGCCCCACAAAGGTAAATAATGTGTTTGTACAAATGATAGGTCCTTCAGGAACAGTTGAGAAATTTTCTTCTGACCATGATGAATAAACAGGGATCAGATTTATACTCCTATCTTAAACAACTAAATAATATGAAACAAGAATTCTGAAACATTTGACAGCACATATTTCAAGACTATGATCCCTGGGAGAAAAGGAAACACATGAGGTGAACCCTATAATTGCCCCCACATTTCTGCCTGCAGTTCAGATAGGCCAAAGTGGCTAAAATCTATAGTTCAGAATATCAGAGATGAAGGCACAGAGATTGCTCCAAGGACTGCAGAGAGAGCCCCCAAGCACCTGTGTGAGTACTGCTCTGCACATACAGAGCAGAAACTACCAAAGGCTGAAGAAAAATCTACTGGAAATCAGTAGATTAAACAACTCCCAGGACTTACAGAAAACTGGGAATGATTTATATTCCCAGCAGCCAATGTAGATAGGTGCAGAACATGGGGTAGAGTTCTTGGAACTCAGGAGTAGCCTTAGACTATCAGAATATTGGAGCACTCAGTGTTACATGCAAACAATGAATCATGGAACACTACATCAAAAACTAATGATGTACTGTATGGTGACTAACATAACATAATTAAATTAAATTAAAAAAAAAGAAAAGGATTCAGAAAAAAAAAAAGACTATCAAAATATTGGTCCTAGACTGAGGTTGCCCTTGATTTCACCCCACCAAACTCCCAAAAAGTTTCAGATGAAGCCTAAAACTACCAATTTGATTCCAGTAAATGTGCATCAAGAAAAGTAGAAAACAAACAAATGTCCAACATTTATTAATATAATATTCACAATACATGATATCTAATTGAAAATTGCCAGATCTAAAAAAAGGCAAGAAAATAATGACCCACAAAATAAATCAATAGAAACAGAAACAGATTTCATACATGTAATAAAATTAACAGACCAAGAATTTAGAATAACTCATATATATACTCAAATATTTTAAACATATATATATATTCTCTATAGTAAAGAAGGTAAAGCATGAAAGTGATAAGGTAAAAAGTGAAAGTGATTTAAAAAACAAACGCTTATGCATGTGCAGGGGTAGAACTTATATGGGAAATCTCTGTACCTTCTGTTCAATATTGTTGTAAACCTAAAACTGTTCTAAAAATAACCTATTAAGAACAAAACAATAAAAATTAAAATAAACCCAAAACTTCCAGAGGTGAAAAGTACAATATCTGAAATAAAAAACACAGAGAATGAGATTAATAGTTGATAAATATTGTAGAGGAAATGATCACTAACTCAAAGATGTAGCAATAGAAACTATCCAAAATGAATTGAAAAAAAAGAATACAGGCCTTTAAAAAGCCCCCAAAAAACAGAGCTTCAGCAATTTGTGGGACAATATCAAGCAAATGAAGGTACATATAATTGGAGTACCTGAAAGAAGAAGAGATACTAAAAAATATTTTAAGAACTATTGGCTCCAAAAGCTCCAAAGTTGATGAAAATTATAAACTACACAGATCCACAAATCCAAGGTCAATGACCACCAAGAAGAATTATAAGAAAACCACACCAAGGGATTTATAATCAAATTGCTGATAACCAGTGATTGAGAGAAAATCTAAAAGCAATCAGAGAAGAAAAGACACATTATGGACAGAGGAACAAGTGCAATGAAGACCACTAACTTTTCATCAACAGCAGCATTAGCCAGGAGCAATGAAGTGATACTGTTAAAGTACTCTAAGGAAAAAAAAAAAAAAGCTGTAAACCTAGAATTCTATATCCAGCAAAAATATCAATCAAAAGTAAAAATGAAATAAAGACTTTTTTCAGACAAATAAAGGTTGGGAAAATTAATTATCAAAAACCTGCAGTAAAGGTATATTAAAGAAAATTATTCAGGCAGAAGTATAACTAAAAAGCCAACTATAGAAATAAAAGAGATTCATAAAAATAATCCAACAGAAGACAACATTAAAAAAAAAAGGTGGGGTAGGGGGGCAGGGATAAAGAACAATTGAAATAAAAAGTAAACAAATAGCAAGATGTTTTAAATTCAATCACATTGATAAGTATATTGAATGAAAATGATCTAAATGCTCCAACTAAAAGGCAAATATGTCAGAGAGGATAAAAAAGCTAGGCCCAATCACATGTTATCTACAACAAGTATTTTCAAAACATAGTCACAAAGGACTCACATCGAGTATACATAAAGAACTCATACAACTCACTAATAAGATAAACAATCCAATTAGAGAATGGATAAAAGATTTAAACAGACACTATTCCAGAAAAAAAAGATAAAACATGAACTGATACTCAACATCAGTTATCATTGGAAAAAATGCAAATTAAAGCCACCAGGAGAAACCACCATAAGCCCATTAGCATGGCTCCAATTCAAAAGGATTAACAATACCTAGAGTTGGTGAGGATATAGATTGGAATTCATGCATTGCTTGTGTGAGTTCAAAATGGTACATTCACTTAGAAAAAGATTTGGCAATCTCTTAAGATTAAAATATATACTTACAATATGTACCAATGACACCTCTTGTAGGTATTTACCCAAGAGAAATAAAAATATATTTTAGCTGTTCAGAATAGCTTTATTCAAAATAAGTCAAAAATGTAAATACCCCTGTGTCCATCAAGGAGTGAATATATAAACTAATTTGGTATATCATAAAATTGAATACTACTTATCAACAAATTACTACTCAGGAACAAATCAGTAAAACATCCACAACGTGGATGGATATCTAAAACATTATGTTAAGCTAAAAGAGCCAGAGCAAATGCTGTATGATTAAACTTATAAGAAATCCTATAGCAGGTGAAACTCTAGGCACAGAAGACTGATTAGTGATTGGCAGGGGCTAGGTTCGTGGAAAGGAGATTAAGTGTAAAGAAGCAGAAGAAACCTCTTGGAGTGATAAAAATATATATCATGATTGTGGTGATGATTTCACAGCTTTGTACATTTAAGTGTACACTGCACACTTCACATCAGTAAACCATACTGTATATAAATGATGCCTCAATAAAGCAAAGCAAGAGATAGGGAAAGAGGTGGGGGGAGGGGGGAGGGAGTAATAGGTAACCAAAGACCGTGCCTTGAAGAATGGCCACAGTTAAAAGTGCATAGGAGAAAGGGGAAATAGCCCACTGAAGGAAAAAGAGGGCTCAGATAAGCAGGAAGGAAAAGAGAAATACCACTTGAGCTGCAGATGAGATAATCTAGAATACTGGTTCTTAAGAGGCACCACACCACCCAGTGAGGGGTATTTTAGAAATTTTTGGTTGATGTCAATAGTGGAGGATATTTTTACATTGTGTGTAGTGATGGGAGTTGGGGGAGGAAGGCTAGATATCTTGCAATGATTGAGACAGTCACACATAATGAAGAATTATCTTGCATCAAACAAACTTTTGAATGATTCATGAACATTCATACATGTAAAAAAAAAGGTTTACATTATTTCAGGATAGGACCTAATTTATTTCATAAAAACACAAAGGTTTTTGCATGTTGTTAAATACACAACTACTGCATTGTTCTTTATTTTTCTTCTTTTTAATTTTTTTTTTTTTTTTTTTTTTTTTTTTTAGAGAGAGATAGAGTGCATGAGTGAGGTGGGGGAGAGAGAGAGAGAATCCCAAGCAGGCTCCATTCCCAGTGCGGAGCCTGAGGTGGGGCTCAATCTCACGATCCTGAGATCATGACCTGAGCAGAAATCAAGAGTCAGACGCTTAACCGACTGAGCCACCCAGGCACCCCTTTATTTTTCCTTATTGAAACCTTTATCAAAGTTTATCATCAGTTCATGAATCATATTTTTGATGGTGGTGCTGCTAATGATAGTTGAATCACAATTATACAAATCTGCATTTGTATCGATTGTATTAATGGTTATTCTATATATAGATGCATATTATTTTATTATAAATTACTTTCCTTTAATTCTCATTTATATACATTTAAGGCACTATTTTGAATTATTAAAATTACATGAGTAGGAAAGTTACATTGTCAATGCATTTTATTTCAGGACTTAAAGCAGCATTTACAAACATTTGTTCTAAAAGGAATTGAGGGCCTGATGGGATTGAGAGTGATTATTCTAGAAGACAAGATTGTTAGAAGAGTTGAATTTCAAAAAGACATCAAGAAGAATCAAGACTTAGTACTTAGTATCAGGACAAGAAATTTTGTCTATCTGAAGTTAATCACACTTTTAAAAAATGAGCAATCACTGAGAAACGGAGGCAAAGAATGTATAGAAGATGCACTTAAAGTCTGGTCAGTAAAAGAGGGGAGATAAACAGAATCATTCAGCATATGCAACAGAATCAAAGGAAGAATTATCAAGTTGAATGAACTTATGTATCCCTAGCCATGGAAAGTAAAGAAGTAAAGAAAAAAAGCCAGAGAAAGTACCAGAAAATCACAAGAACAAGGTCTGTCCTGAAGTAAAAGGAATGGGAGAATCTCTTTAGTTCGAAGATTTGGCTTTGAGCTAATCAGCAGGGCAGGCTGTCCATGTACAAACACAGCTGACCCACCCATGAGGTGGTGTGATTTGAGGGCTGTTGCTCCCCGAATACCTTAGTCCTTTTCCACGGTGCCTGGTATCCCACAATTATAAATGTGTTTCTTTGATATGTGGGTTCTCGATCCTATGGGTATTAAAGAGGGCACGTATTGCATGGAGCACTGGGTGTTATATGCAAACACTGAATCATGGAACACTGCATCAAAAACTAATGATGTAATGTATGGGGATTAACATAACATAAAATAAAATTTAAAAATATATATAAAAACTCCTGGACTGAGAAAAATAACATTAAGCCTTAAGGATTTTTACAACTCCATGTTTCTTAGGCCCTTCTCTGAGTTCAGATTTTGACTGAGCAATGTAGGGTAGTATACAGACCCCGGACTTCTGAAACAGAATGAGGGGAACCCTGAAAGCTAAGAAGGACACCAGCCCCCAAAGCAACCCCTCAGCAGTCCTACCAGGTAGTGTAGGGAAGCCTTTGAGGGGCAGCTCTTCTGGCTTTGGGCAGGGCAGTGAGGTGGGGGGGAAGTGGGGAGGTAGAATTTACTCAGGTAAAAAAGTGGTATTGCATGTCAGCTGATGTCAATGTTTTCACCAGGATGTAAAATGAGATCATTTACCAATTGCATTGAGGACTTGGAAAGAGAGAATGCCTGGAATGGCTCCTGGGAGTCTCAGAAAGAGATGCCTAGCCTTGTCAGCGAGCAGATGTGACTATTCAATTGTCACTGGGGCTTTGACTCTGCAGATGGCCAGAGCTGTGTGGGCCTCCATCTTGCTCAAGGTCTCGTCTAGAAAGCAAGAAGAAAAGCAAATAGCAGGGGTGTGATAGGTGTGGCAAACCCAACAGAAGGAACATTGGGCTGGGCTTCAAAAGACAAATTGTGATCTCATGTCTGTAAATAAGAACTTACTTGGCCTTAGGCAAGCCACCGCTAAAATTTCTTCTAGAAATAAAGTTTTATTACTGATTTGACCATGAAGTCTGGCCAGGGAAGGAAATCTAAATACAGAGAAAGTGGCCGGTAATTCAGCTGAAACAGAAACGGATAAGGACCTGGAAGTTTCAGTGAGGACAAGTAGAGAAATCACTTAACAAGGGGGAAGGGGAGAGTTGCCGGGCTGATTCCTCCTTCAGAGCGTCTTCCTTTCATTCTTCTGCCAAGCAGGTTGGGGAAGTGGTGAAGAGTAAATAAGTTGAGCGTTTAAAATCCTGCTCTGCCTCTTTTAACCATGTGACTCTAGGCATGTTACTTATCTCTCTGGGCTCCAGTTTCTTTGTCTATTAAATGGGGATGATAATAATACAACTCTGTCCACACTCTATGTTCCATGACGCGGTACACGTAAGATTTTTCTAAAAGGGCTCAGTGCTCCAAGCATAAATTGTTCCCTTTCTGTACTCTGAGTTCAAAAAAACTTTAGCTCGGAATTCACTTTTTCTGAATTCCTATAGCACTTCTTGTTTATGCTCCCATAGTTAATCATTAAACAAAATGCTCTGTTACCTTTGTTCCTGAGAGTATGTGTGTATGCATTTATCTGTCTGTCTGTCTGCCTGTTTTCTTAACCAGACTGCAAGCCTTTGGAAGTAGCAAGATATGCATTAGACCCCTTGTGTATCCCTTTCAGCTTCTGGAATATACTGTAGCATTCAGCAAATACTTGTTAAACAAATGAGGTTGTAAGTCCTAGAGAGAAAACTTCCCTGGGCTCCGTATCAATTACCCAGCTTAGGAAGAGGCAGGTGTAGAATAATTTAGCTAGGGTTTGGTGTTTTTGTTTGTTTCCAGTTGGTCTGTGACTATACATAGATTCAATCGTAATGAAGCTGACAAAGGAGAGATGACATTTTGGAAACAGAAAAGGAATTTTGGATATTGCAGCCCAACATTTGTCACCTCCCCGGCTGATAGCAGCACACGTTCCTTCATTCCCTTTGGCTAAATTTGGATCAAATGCTGGCTGAGTGCACTAAGCAAGCCAGAACTGCATTGTACCTCTATTTTGTGACATATGAGCTCCCGGCTTTAATCTCCCCTCTACTGTATAAAAGAGGATCTGAGGCTGTTAGACTTCAATCCGGTGATTCATGCAGCTGACACACAATAGATTTCACCTCTCTCCTCACTGCTGCACAATATCAAGCTAAACAAAATGTCTTAGAAAGCTTCAGTCCACGTAGTTAGCCTGTCACGGATCTCCCCCTCCCCACACACAGACACACACACACACACACACACACACACTCTCTCTCTCTCTCTCCCTCTCTCCTTTTTTTTTTTTCTTCTGCTGAGCAAAAGAGTCCAAATGCCCAGCATCTGCCTTTTTACTGACATTTCCACAAAGGTAAAGGAATGAACCTTTTGTCAATTCCAACCAAACGATCTGTTTTGAAACAATGAGATGAAAAGCCTGGGCCCCTCTCCTTGCTACTGGATTACAGTGCCGAGGCTTAAAATAAAGGACATTTGATTTTATTGATTTAATGAGGGATGGAGGCTTTTGCCGGAGCATCCTTCGTGGCTGAGGAACAAGTCTTGTTGGAGGTACCTCCACCGAGCACTTCTCTTCCATTTGTTGGGTTTTGCGATGGTGCTTTTTATGGGCTTGGCTGTGGGGGTGACCCACGGTGTTCCTTCCTGTGCTGCATCAAGCAGTCAAATGCCCGCGGTGATTTCGGTGTGTGTCTCTAGACAGGGAGACGCGGAGGGGAAGCAGCACAGCAGGATAAAGAGCTGCGGGCAGAGGTGACAGGGGGAAAGCACATCTTCGGGGGGGGAAAAGAAGAGTCAAATAAAACAGACTGGAAAAGAAATAGCACTTCTAGCTGCAAAAGAGATTGCGCTCAAAACCTATTATTTCTCGGCAGAATCTGTTTCAGCGACGTTTCTCACCCCCTCTCTGTCCACACCGTGGGCTCCCCCACAGCCCACCCCTCTCCCTCCCCCTCCATTTCCCAAGTTTGAATAGTGAGGAGGCGAAGGGGGTTCAGGCACAATTTTTTTTTTTTTTTTTTTTTTTTTGTGGACGGGTCCAGACACAGCTAGATAATCTTTTTGCTTTTGTTCTCTTCTTCTTTGGGGTTTCTTGTGATATTATTATTGACATGTTCATATGGAAATTTTTGCATTATATGTTTCTTCCTTTATATTTGTCCTATTTTTCTCCCATACAGTCGGACTTCATTGTCCCCTGCGCCATGTGAAAGGGACATTGCCAGTCACCTGCTGACCAAATGTAAGCAGCGATCTACTTTTAATACAGAATTGGATTGCCTGTTTGCTGATAGACATGTGTACAGCCAGGATTCCTGTTAATACGAGCATATGTCTCTATACACTGTGTACATTTATTTCAGTGTATTTATACAGTCCACCCATAGATGAAACACCCCAATTCCCTCTGGTGTTACTGTCTTTCTGATTGCTAGCTTAAAGAGAAACAGTTCCTAAGAGCATATGGTTTCCAAAACCCAGCCCTTCCCCCTCCTTTTCAGTTTACACAAAATGAGCGGCTGCCCCTCCCCCGACAGTTTCTCCGCTCTCTGCCCAGAGTGAGTCTGAAACCAGGGGGCAAAATCATTAGTTCCCAATTACCTTAAGCCATGCAAGATAACCTCTCTCAAGGGTTGTTGGTAAAATATGCACATGGTTCCAGTGTCTAGACAGTTATGAAATATAGGTGTGGGGCTCAGCCACCGCAGAACACCAATGCATCTCAAATGAAGTGCTTTTATTAAAGAAGTATAGTCACCAGGATAACTAATTACGTCAATGCCACATAGTTAATTAAACCCATTATAGTTACGATTCCCATGGAGAGTAGGTCAAATAAAGGGACCATCTTCTTGATTCTACTGTCCAACAAAAGAAAAAGAAATTGAATAAAACACAGACCTCTTCATTGATCTTTTTCTTAGATGTTTGATAACTACCCCGTGTGTCATCCAAGAAGATCAAGTGTAAGCTGTACCCAAAGATTGCTGGATTGTTCAGAAGACCGCTTCCAAACTTACCTCTCCTTCAATTAAGTGATTACCAACTGTTTGCTTGATTGGTGCAAGAAGTAGCGACAAGTAAAAGTGAAAAATAGAATGATCAGCCACTGTGTTTTTATTAATATCTTGCAGGGAAACATGATGGAGGGCGGTGCTTATGTTTCAGTTCAGTCTGGCTTCATGACTGACAGCAGGGAGCTGGCCCATGTACCCCTCCCGACCCTAGCCAGGGATTGCCAGGGTGACAAACTAAGGTGAGGTATTAAAGCTCATCAACCAGGCTGAAGTCACACAGACTCCGTATCCTGCAGTTTCAACAAAAACAAAGCTTCCTTGCACTGACATTCAAATATTAAAGATAATTCCAATATGAACATGGAAAAGGAGAGAATTCAAGAACTCTATTCCATAGAGACGCTGTTTGCCAGAGGAAGAATGTGGGCAAAAAGACACACATCTCCACACCCACAAACACACACACCCCCCCCTCAAATATTAATTTCTGGAAATTAAACCAAGATATTTGGCTTTTCCTTGCCTGAAAATTCACCAGGTCATTATATCACTGTCACACCTTGTTCTCAAAGCATTTCATTGTACATAGAGAGGATTTGCATGTACTTCTGCTGATTAACAAAGAAAACTTTGTATAAAAGGGCTATGCACTGAGACGTGCAAATGTGGCCAGGCTGACCCCCTGCAGGAGAAGGCAGACAAGCACTAGGGAGAAGAGGTAGATGAGGAAGGGGAAAGAATGCTTTGATCCCAGTGCAGCACACACAATGGAGGCGGCACCCCCAGCAAGCCCTGACCCTGGGCAGGCTGAAGTTTGGCATGGAGTCACCGAGCGGCAAGCAATATAATGAGTAGCGTTTCATGCGATGGTGAGCCACAGAAGCCTGCGAAATCCCTGTCCTTGCTGGATTTGCTCCCCACCGTCGTGGCCACGGCTGTCCATGGTATTGCTGTGGTGCTGTTGATGTTGTTTGCCCTGCTCGGGAAATTAGAACACTGTTACAACTGCCAAGAGAGGCCTACTTATTTTTCAGTGAGGACATGCTCATAAAATCCAGACCGTGAGCAAAAGGCAATACCGTCCCATAGGCCGCATGAAAACCAAAAGGTCAGGTGTTAAATCTTTTATTTGTCCAGTGGTTTAAGCTGACATGTGTGGCATTTAGTTGAGATGTAAAACAATCTTTTATTCACCATCCACAACCCTCACCCCTTCCCCAAATCTCCTCCTTGGACCTCTTTGTTCTTCCCGTGGAACCACCAGGCTACCAGTCTATCCCCCTCCCCCGCCAGAAACACTAGGAGAGGTCTCTTTCCTTTTTCTTTTCTTTTCTTTTTTTTCTTTTTTTTTTTTTTTTAACTTCATCTCCTTTGTTCCTTTCTCAAATCAGTTGCCAAGTCAAGGGAATCTCTTGCCATCAACCACGTCTCTCCAAATCCCCTTCTATCCCCACCCTCATCACATCTTTTTTCTCTCTGCCCTCCCAGTTTCCATTCATATTCTCCTTTCAGTTCCTGTTACACAACTCACCAGATTGATCTTTCTAAAGAATTCTTCTTCTCATCGGATTGCTCTTTGGCTTAAGAGCACGCATTGATCACCCAGAACTGTCTGATAGAATAAATTATAAATTCTCACTTTGCCTTTAAGGTTGTCTCCATTCTATCTCTGTTCCCTGTGCAGATTCACCTCTCAGGACTTCCCTACCTGTGACCTTTGCCCCATTCCTGATTGGGTCACACTCCAGAGACTTGAGGCCTCTGCCCTATTCACCCCCAATCCCCTCCACCTCACATCTTTGAATTCCTACACAGTGTTCAATGTTCATCTTAATGCCTCCACCAGGAAGCCTTTCTTGATGTGCCTAAGCTACAGATGTTGTTATCACTCTGATTTTCCAGAACATGTTTTTTTTTTACTATGTATTTGATGACCATTATCATAATCTGCCTGTAATAATAAGGATTGATCATATCATTTCTTCAGATTTTAAACTCTGTAAAAATTCGGAGACCATCTCTTACTGATCTCTGTAAGAGTATAACTGAGTATCTGTCTACTGGAACTGAATTAAGATTATGAAGTCTTCTCAAAAGCAAGGTAGGTATCCATCTACATGGAAAAGTTTTATACTATCATAGTTCAAGGGAGTGAAATAAATGAACACTCAGGCCTTTCCATCTCCATCATTTTATGATACAAAGAAAATGAGCTTCATTATTATAGTTAATTCTTGAAAGAAGTGATGTGAACAAACTAACCCCATAAATTATCCAAAACTTACCTTGACCCAATAAAATATTTTGTAATTCTGTTTGAAAATTTATGATGATAAATTGACTTACACCTTGATGCCCGAGCAGACACAAAAGACCCACCTTGTGACTACAAAATTTGTAAGGGTTCTCCACCTCCCCTGATCTGTGCCTTCACAACTTGCATGTTGAGCTAAACTCACACCTTGAAATTATTTTACTCAAACTTCAGAGACCAACGCAATCGATTGGGTACGTTAATTATACAAAAAGGAGAATAGTAGAGAATAAAGGTCAGTATACAGACATCCCCAGCTTATGATGGTTCAACTTATGATTTTTTGACTTTATGATGGTACAAAAATGATATGCACTCAGTAGAAATTGTACTTTGAATTTTGAATTTTGATCTTTCCCAGGGTCAGTGATATGTGGTGTGACACTCCTCTCATGATTCTGGGCAGCTCGTGGCTAGCGAAAGTAAACAATCAGTACACTTAAAACCATTCTGGGCCCATACAACCATTCTGTTTTTCACTTTCAATATAGTATTTGACAAAGTACATGAGATATCCAACACTTTATTACGAAAGAGGCTTTGTGTTAGATGATTTTACACAACTGTAGTCTAAAGTAAGTGTTCTGAGCATGTTTAAAGTAGGCTAGGCTGAGCTACAATGTTCCATAGGTGAGCTGTATTCAATACATTTTCAACTTCTGGTATTTTCAACTTATAATGGGTTTATCAGGACATGACCCCCCTGTGAGTCGAGAAGGATTTGTATGAGGACTCGTGAGATCTGAGTTCTAGTTCTGGTTCCACCTCCTCACAGAGTGGACGAACCACTTAATATCAAGAAATCACTATGAGATTTCCCCCATACACACACACACTCACACACAAAACCATAATGCTGGACTTTCTACACTTTATAAAAGAAAATAGAATAGCCTTAAAATTATTAAAGTAAGCAAGTTGAAAATAAAGAACACATTTATTCATCATTTAAAACTGCATGATACTGTAATTTCATATTATTTTGGATGAACACACAATTTTCTGCCGATTTGATGTTATACATATATGATTGATTCAAAGAAAAAAGGCAAAATATAATTAGAAAAAATAACCATAATACAAACCTGGAACAATACAAAACAAAGAACAATGTAAATGTGATACAAACTCAGAACAATAACCATGTCATGTCACCACTACCACTTGTATATAACCACAGAAGAATGTAAAATAATAACTAAATAAACCAAGGGCTGCCATTGTGGATGGATACATGATGACAGTAATACAAATCCAAGTGATTTTGAACCAACATGAGAAACCATGGGCTCTTCAACATTTTGCTGCTTATAGAATTTCTTTTGTTTAGTGATTTAAAAAGCAATTATTTAGGTTGAAAAATGATTTTATTGTTTGAAACTCTTGAATAAATAAATTAGCTACTGAAACACATACAAAAAAATTCTGAGTCTAGATGCTTAGAATTTTGACTCTGTCACAGCCTGAAATGAGCCCCAGATAGTTCAGGGTTTACCAGTGAAAATGGAAATGATACAGAATATGAATTGCTATAACCCCATCTTCACCCAAAAAAGATCTGCTAGAAGGGAACAAAAATATAGAAGTAGTCTCTATGTTGAAGGAAAGAAAGAAAAAAAGAGGCAGGAAGGGAAGGAAGGAAAGAGGGAAGGAAGGAAGGAGAGAGGGAGGGAGGAAGGGAGGAAGGGAAAAGGGAGGAAGGGAGGGAGGAAGGAAGGAAGGAAGGAAGGAAGGAAGGAAAGAAGGAAGGAAGGGGACAGAGAGAAAGAGAATGAGGAAAAAGAAAGAAAGAGGGAGGTAGGAAGTGGGGAGAAAAGAGAAGAAACAATATATAAAGGAAAACCTGAAAGAATGTTGAGAGATTGACAAATCTGTGGAACATTTAAGTGATCCCCCTAAATTTCTCTCAGGGTCTTCACCAACTTCTTCAGTGTTCTTCCCTACCTGGATCCTGGGCATCTCACTCTAATAATACCCTCACTAGCAAAATGGTAGTGCATGGATGAGGAATGACCATGGATAAAAAGAAATGGCAACACTAAACCTAATTACAATAAAATGTTTTCCTATGAATAACCAACAAACAAATGTACATAATCTATTCAGGAATACACTAATACACTTAAGGCATCACCACTATTACAGATAAATATTTCCTTCCAATGGCTCCCCATTTTCTGCAAGATCTATGATCCATAGGCTCTCTAAAAACCAAGCACAATTTAACTCTAAAACCTCTTTCTCTGCTACACCTCCACTCTCACAATATTCTGTAGAAGTATCGAAAAACAAAACAAAGAAAACAAAACAAAACAAAAAAACCTTACAATTTCCTGTGGATGGTCATCAGAGGACAAAGGAGAGATGGTCATTTTAAGCAAGGGATTCAGTGTTGACTCAGAGGTGTTGGAGAGTATGATCTGTCCTCTGTGAAGCCTCCCTTGACCTCCTGGGTGAGGTGGACACTCCCTTACTAGAAAACCTCTGACCTGTAGCTTTCTTCTCTTAAAGCACTTGCCT
>NC_138376.1:107644687-107751796 GCF_054177405.1 Leptonychotes weddellii | reverse complement strand
ACAGAAAGACAAGTATCATATGATCTCACTGATACGAGGAATTTGAGAAACAAGACAG
Organism: Leptonychotes weddellii; assembly: GCF_054177405.1. Lineage (NCBI taxonomy): Eukaryota > Metazoa > Chordata > Mammalia > Carnivora > Phocidae > Leptonychotes > Leptonychotes weddellii. The sequence continues at coordinate 107,751,738 of NC_138376.1, read as the reverse complement.
AGGATCATAGGGGAAGGGAGGGAAAAATGAAACAAGATGAAACCAGAGAAGGAGACAAACCATAAGAGACTCGTAATCTCAGGAAACAAACTAAGGGTTGCTGGAGTGGAGGGGGGTGGGAGGGATGGGTGGCTGGGTGATGGACATTGAGGAGGGTATGTGCTATGGTGAGCACTGTGAATTGTGTAAGACTGTTGAATCACAGACCTGTACCTCTGAAACAAATATTACATTATATGTTAATAAAAAATAATTTTTTTTAATATTAGAGGGTCAGTTGTTAAATATTAGCTATATATAATACTATAAAGACCCATGAACATCTAAAACAATATCAGGGGAGGAAGCAAAGTCATTGTATCTCATGACAACTGTGCAGCAGCCAATAGCAGTGGAAGAGAATATAGAGCCCAGGAACAGTCCCTGGTTTATGTGGACTTGGTATATGATATAGGCTAGCACCACTCATTTAATCAAGAAATAGATACACACCTATACATAAAATTTTGCCTATTTTTCAATTATATCTATAATTAATAACAAATATGGTTTGGAAAGACAGATTTGGTTGAATCGCATGAAATTGCTGATATTTGACAGTTTTTGACCTACATAAATATCAATTTCATAAAGTTCAATCTAATACATTCAATGATTAATGATCACCTGTGAAAGAATAGATATAGAGGAATGGACTAAATAATATAACAAAACAAAAGGATGGCCTTTTCTGGATGTGTGAGAAGCCATGAAGTGGAAATAAGAATAACTGAGTTCTACACACCAAGAGATAATGGTGGTAGGTGTGCAGACTGACTTACAAAATTCTAACAGATGGAAAAATTATCAAGATGGAGTTTAAAGTTATTATGTGGGGAAAAAAAACAGCAAAAATGTAAAAGAGAGAAGACAGATGAGATAAGAAATGTTACAGCTATTTGGGCAGAGGAAGAGATACTTAAAAGATGGATAGCCATAACTAAGAGAAAGGGTAAAATTAGCTAAAAATGCTTTCAGGGAACAACAACAAAAAGGCATAAAACTCAGAGGACAAAAGGAAAGTTAAAAATAAGAATTTTTAATAACACTTCAGGATATTCCCTAACCAGAACTGAAGGACAAACCGTCACACTTTCCTCAATGAGCTAGTGGTACTAGTGAAAGCAAAGCAGATGTCCAACGCTTTTTTTCCACCTCCTACCACCATGGCCGTCATACTCAACATTGGGTCCGATGCATGCTAAGTTCACAAAATGTGCTTGATGAACTCTAGTGGGGGCAGGGATTGCAAATGACCTCATTTTTCCCGTTGAGAGGGATTTTCCTTTGGATTGCACAATTCTTAAACTCCAGATTTAGAAAAAGACATAGGCTTCCCATATTGTCTGGATAAGAGTGATTTTTCTTGCCCTCTTCAACAGCCACTTATGACAGTGAGAATTAAGCCTGTAAATTACATATATTAGACTTGATCATGACATGATACATCTTCTGCTTATAATTTAGATGATCTTATATAATGTGCCAGACAGTAATGTTATCATTATTTACAGAACCTTGAATGCAGCCGTAATCATCAATCTAAATGTCCGTGCATTATTTTTAACAGAGAAGTACAGTGATCTATTCCAAGTTAATGCACAGTGAGTAGGATGAAGGGATTAAACCAGGAGATAGAGATTTCTCTGCAGCTACTCTCCTACTCCCCACCCCTCCCTGGACCACTCTTTCCTTACTTTGGTGATCCAGTAAGTCAGCTTCTTCAAATATCCATTTACAGTTAGTCCTTTACAATTTTCATGAATAAAGTAAAAGGTGTGGTAAATTACCAAGAACATTAATTATACAGGCAACATAAAATGTTTGCCCATGATATTCAATAATCTCTCAAACGAAGATGAAATTGTTGTACTTGCACTTACCCATACTGAAACTCAAGTTCTTTTACAGTTTTAAAAGGCTTTAACATTTAATTTGCTTAAATTATTACTTTGTTGATATAAATAGGATGTTTATTTACTCTAGCCTAGCAATAACTGAAAGAGAAAGACTCTAAAGACAAAATATTCAGTTACGTTCCATACCAGGAATCTATGAATCATAACATAATAATTGAGGCAAGTGTCTTCCATCAATCTCAGAGCTGCTATCCATCTGCAGCATGAGACCAAAATGAAAAAGCTAGGTAGCTCTCCAGTTCCTCCTGAATCATTTTGATGTATAAAACTGGGTTATCTTGATTGAACTCCCAGAGTATCTGACCTTCCCCAATTTTGTGTCCTTTAAAACCACTCTCCAGCCATGATAGAAAATGCAGGTACTCATAGATACCTGTTGACTGAATCAAATGAGTCTAACACTTTCAACTACTTACACCATTTTTGCTCACTTTAACCACAGACAGTTGCTGACCCTTCCTAACCTTTAAGATAAATAATAATGCCCCCAAAATAGTGTGAATTCTCTGAATATCTACTATGAACATATTAACCAAAATACAAATGAATTGGTGCTTTCTTTTAGGCAGGAATTTTCCTATGCCGTTTCTTTTTACATATGCACAGATGAACTTTTCTGTATACAAATAAAGTTCTAGCTCTGTCTTTACAAATTACAAAAGGTGTTCTAAATTCCAGAGCCAGAGGAAAAAGGTGGGTGATGGGAATTAATTAAAAGAAATTAAATATATTTTTAAAAGTCTTTTAATTAAGGTCTCATCAAACAAAATTTAAGATGGAATTTATGGAATTTATATTTAATTTATAGAGTTCATATTATATAAGTACATTTTCAGAAAAAAATATACATATATTCAGGTCCTGCTAATGGCTAGTTACAAGATCTTTGGCAGCATACTTAATCTCTCTGAACCTTAGTTTCCTGGCTGATAAAATAGAGATAACAACAGTTACCTTTACAAGGTTGTGGTGAAGTTCAAATGCAAGAATGAGCGTAGAAGTAACTTGCTCATTTTTTAAAGTCCTATACAAATGATACTGGTATCTGGAAGAACCACCTGCTGTGGACCCAACCCTAAACTTGAAGTCTGCAGAGAATATAAGAGGAGTACAAGGTAGAGTCTCTACCTACAACTATCCTAATACCACTTGGAATCAGGAAATAATTAGAAAATGAGACAAAACTGTATACAACTAAGTTGTGTGGTCCAGGCTATGTGTGCAGTAACAATTCTAAGAAGGGAGAACTTAAAATGGGCTGGAAATGATGAATATTTTCTTTCTAAATGGAACAGGCTAAGCTTTGCCTGAACAAAGAAGCAAAGATATCTGACAGCTGCTTACACTCTCTGTTGCTTAAAATATCAGAGGAGTATGAGGCTTAGGCAGCTCTGAGGGCTGACTCACCTTCCTCCTTACTTGGTATTTATTCAGGATGCAGCTCTAACCCTGATGACAACAGCATTCCTGACCTCTGAGCTGCTCAAAATGCTGAGAGGTTTCTGAAGGTGAAATGGACACCTCATCCAGATTCCCATGTGGCCGCCATTCCCAGTGATGCTTCTGAGGCCTCCTGGTTTGGTCGCGGTGTTTGTTCTAAGTGAGGGAGGTCTCGACAGCCAAACAAGAGGAACGAGGGCCAAGTGAGAAATATTCGAGATTTTCTTCTCATGACAATGCTCAGGGCTCACAACTGAGGTGATTCTAGAAAGAACCAATGCACGAGCCTCTACCGTGTACCTTTGGAGCTTGTGTATCATCCGGTTTGATCAGTTCGATTCAGTTGCTCAAGTTCTGTGAGGACCTGTTTTGAACAAAGCTCCGTAAGTAAGTGTTGGATCAGTGAGATTTAGTAAGGGAGTTAAGATAAAAAGATATTGATTGTGACAGACAATCCCGCATATATTTTAGGACCTCATCTGATCCAGTATTACGTGTAAACGGGGCTTTTGTCACTATTTTTTTGCAGGTGAGGAGGCTAAGGCCTACATACGTTCTATAACTTGCCCAAGATCCCACAATTTCTAAACTACAGAGAGAAAGTTTAAACTTAGAAAATCCTGGCTCTAAAGCCTGTGCTCTTTATACTTAAATTGTCAGAGGGAGAAATATGAACAAATACAGAGAAGTACTACAAAAAAAAAAAAAAAAAAAGAGGCGGACTCAGGGAGTAGGATATTTCCACTCTTCTACATGATGGGACATTTTCACAAGAGAGGAACTGTGGAGGAGTAGGCTAAAAAGAGGCTGAGGCCATTGATGGAGAACTTTGTTAAGGGTCATCACATTGCACTCAGTTATGTCAACCACAGGGAGTTACCAGTGGCTGACTAACCGTGGAGTTGTTAAGAGTGGTCCTGGGTACAGGCAATAGGTGTGTGGGCCAAGGACCCTGTGCGTAGAAAATTTTGAAAAACAATAATAAAACCTAGCCATTCTGATTTTAATCATCACCTCATGCCTATAATTCTAAACAAGGAAGTGATCAAATACCCATCCTCTCCAAAAAAAAATATATATATATATATATATAAATGAAAATTTACACATTTATATATATATAATTTACACATTTATATATATATAAAATTACACATATATATATAAATGAAAATTATATTATATATATATTATATATATATATATATAGTGTAAATTTTCATTTTCATTTCATTTTAAACAACTGCTGCCATTATGCCATTAATGTTGAGTCTTAAGAATATACTGTAAGGTGGGGCGCCTGGGTGGCTCAGTTGTTAAGCATCTGCCTTCGGCTCAGGTCATGATCCCAGGATCCTGGGATCAAGCCCCACATCGGGCTCCCTGCTCCGCGGGAAGCCTGCTTCTCCCTCTCCCACGCCCCCTGCTTGTGTTCCCTCTCTCGCTGTCTCTCTCTCTGTGTCAAATAAATAAATAAAATCTTTAAAAAAAAAAAAAAAGAATATACTGTAAGGTTTGAATGGTCACATTTTAATTCTTTACCCTTTACTAAACATTATGTTCTACATGGAAGTTATTTCAGCAAACTCCCAGTTATACGGTTGGCCCCCACCACACCCGTGCTCAGCTGCGTGAATCCAAGAGTAAACTGGGAATTTTTGAGTTTGCCTTGGGCAGACATAGCTGGGATTGTTCAGTCAAAAAATCAGAACTTGAGCTACTTCACTTTTGTCATCCTATGGGATCACTTGGAGTTTTCTATTTTTATTTAAATGAAAAATACAAGTGTAATATTTTTCTTTCAGAGGTGCAAATTTTAGTTCATACATAAAATATCCCATGAATTTGAGTAATCTTGAAAATTAAAATCATTCATTTTGTGTGTTGTTTTAAAACAAAAGATGAAAAATGATGCTGATTATTATTTACCACATGAAAATAATTTCATCACACGGTGGGGCTGGGGGAAGGGTGTTATAAAAATGACCCAGTCAAGGTGTCAAATATGTTAGGAATGCCACTGGGAGTCACTGAATGTTTTTGATGGGAGGGGTCACAAAAGAAGGGCCAGGGTGAATCATTAAAGACACTGTCATTATACCTATACGTGCTTGTTGTAACTAGACAAGGAAAAAAGCAAGGTCTGTGCTCTGGAAACAATACAAATATTAGTTATGCAGAGTATTCTGGGGTCTTGATAGGCTGCTGCAATTTCAGGATATACTATCAATTCTACCTCCAGCTAGTCTGTCCTTGAAAGCAGACAGTTCTCATTTTTAACTACCAGCCGAGAACACTGCATTTCAAGGAGTCAGTAGGAAATAAGACAGTTTGGAGGCTTTTGTCACCCAATATCTTGGGAAATGTCAGCTGAGAAAATCATTCCTTAGAGTTTTTTGTTAAGGATGCGTGGTTGTCAGAACTTGTACTGTGTTCTCAATATTCCATGCACGTCCCTATGGGAAGATCATACTTCCCCATCCTATAGAAGACCAGCCTGGCTCCATAGCTGACTTGCTTCAGCTCGTAAAATGTCAGTAGATGTAACAAGTGTTTGGGGCAGTTTCAAGAGTCAGTGTCTGCTTTGTGGTGTTTTTTCCACCAGTATCTGTGATCGGGAAAGCATGGAGCCGCTAACCACCTGGGTTCCTGAATGACTGCAATGGGCAGTACTCTTTTGTCAAAGTATGATGAATATACAGCATGGACAAGAAATAAACATTGGAATTTTAAGCCGCTAAGATTTCCTAGTTATTTGTCCTCACAACATTAACTAGCCCAACTGAATTGACAGAGTAGTCTTTCTATTTAGGCAGATACTCTCAAATTCCACCCAAATTTAGCCAGACCAGGAGAAATTACATTCATGGAACTCACTGTATAGATAACAGTAGAATTGCTTTGACTGAATAGCCATTGATGTGAGAATCATTCATATTGAAAGACACTATAAACATGCCTCATAACACTCACCTCGGTCCACACGTAAGGATGTTGTCATGGTTTAGGGACATTCTGCTGATGTAACTTGCTGAACATCCTCAGAAGAAGCTCTAAGCTTCCTGGCAATCGACCTGAAAAAGATGAACTTGATCAAGTCTATGATAAGCAGTATTTAAAAGACAGAAATAGCCGATTTTGCTCAGGACAACTTGAACAATCCTTAACACAAAGCCAAGGCAGAGGGGGAGAAATGTTGAGCCAGGTCTATTCATCATTATTCCTTCAAAGCTTCCCTTATCGCACATTCCTCCCCCCTCCTCCCGTAAACATGAAAAAAAAAAAAAAAAAAAATCCAGCAATTAAAATGTCTGGCCCAGGGAGACAGAGAGCTCAGCCCCAGTCCCTACCGAAAATTGGGCCTCAGGACCCCTAAGGCTTCATTCTGGTGTAGGTGCAGATCTGCCATTTGCTGACAAACCCTTTCCCAGCACCAAGTATGTTGGGGTCACTGGGAAAGAGGAAACTTATGAATAAATCTGAAAGGGGGTCTGAAAATTTAGATGAATGCCAAAGGAGTCCTTTGTGAATAAAATTAAGCAGTCATTGCCATAGAGGACAAACATTGTAGCTGGCTCTGCTTCACGGCTACCTCCCAAGGCTTCCTCCGGGAGGCAGACGCATGGGTCTGTGTTAAATGGCTTAATTTTCTTAATCAACTATTTCATTGTGAGTTTTTAATTTCATTCCCATGCTTATTTTTTTTTTTTCATTTTGCCATAATACAGCTCTAAGTACCATGGCAAACATTTGACAGTTTGCTCAGCAGGTGCTGGGCTCTGCAGAGCTTGCACAGCTCTACCTTTTATTAATTGGGTTTCAAAATGTGTTCCTGTGTGAACAGAAGCTAAGATGGGACTATTGTACCTGTCAACATGAAGCTGGGCGAAATAAAATATTTGGAATGTGTTTTAAAATAACTCATTGTGCGCTTGATCAGTTGAGAATTTAAAAGCAGAAATATTCCTTAATGTTGAAATAAATAATCATGCAATCAAAACGGCAATAAAATTAAAGAAACGATGGGGTTTGTTCAAGGTGCTTCGGTATTTGATAACAATGAGAACATTTTTTTATGCCCAATAGGTTATGCATTGAAAAGGTAGTTCTGAAAAAGCATTTTAGTAAAAACTCTAGAGGCCTGGGGAGGTAGTACCTACTTTGAAAACCAACAATGAAGGCTCTCTAAATACTTCTGATGTTTCCAATTTAATTTTTGTTTCAATTTGGAAGGGTTTTTTTTCCACTCATCAAGAAAAACTCTCAATCCAAAATTTCAAATTTTAGTCTAAAAGAAGCACTGCCAAGCCTTGACGTTCTGAGGATTGTGTCTCTCTTTTGGTGAAGCAGAAGTATCTTTTCTCCCTTTTTCATGTATGTACTTCATAATTCAATGACCTTTAATGACATATATTCTAAGACTTCCACTCAAGGCAGAAGATAAAAGGGAGGGGAGGAGAGCACAGTAAAAGTTGACCAAAAAAAATCTCAGTCCCTCTCTTGTCATTAGCACTGTCATTTCCATCATTAATTTTGCTCAACTCTGAAATAATGAATGTTCTCTGTGTCCTCCCAAGGTCCTATCTATAGGCAGTTCCCCTAAAAAGGGTTATGTCCTGAAGCTTAAGCATGGGGAAAATAAAGATGAAGCCACAACAATCATAAGATGAAAGCCTAGAAAAGTTATTTATATATATATATACATATATATATATACACTACATATATAGATTAAGAAAATTAATCCACTTAACACAGACCCATGCATCTGCCTCCCGGAGGAAGTATATATATATATGTATATATGTATATATGTATATATATCCATACTATGGATATATATATATATGTAGTCATGCTTGCATGCTTGTTTCTGGTTAAAAAAACAATATATCATCATTGTAAAAATCTTAAAGAGTTGTGGCAATGGGCGAAGTAAAAAATGAAAAACCCCTGAAATTTTGCTCTCAGATATGGCCAGTTTAGTCTATTCCCTTCTGGACTCATTCCATGCATTTACACACACACACACACTTTTATTGAAAAACAAAAATAGAGCCATATGAAACAGTGTGTTTCAACTTGCTTTGTACACTTGTTAATATATCAAGGACAATGTTTTTCTGTGATGTATAGAACTGCCACATTCTTTTGATGTCTGTCCAGTATTTCACTGAAATCCGATACATGGATGGAAAGTAATTTTTTAACCAATTCCTATTGACAAATATGTCAATATTACAGTCACTTGGTTAGATATTCCCAGAGGATAGATTTCTAAAAACAGAACTAAGGAGTTAAAAGTTAAAATATTGCTACATATTTCCAAGTTTCCTCCAAAAACGTTGTAGCAATTTATATCCCGATCAACAATGTATGAGAAAATATGCCACTCCACCTATTTTTAAGCTTTGCTAATCTGAAAGATAAAATGTATCTCATTATTGTGTAAATTTGCATTTTTAGCTACACTGAGTTTATTTACACATATTTACTTGGATTCTTTACAATATTGTGTCATCTTACCAAGGAATACGGGACAGCTTTATTAAGTTTTCTTTACTCTTTCAGTAAAGCTATATTATTTTCTTGATAGATCTCTTGCAAATTTTTTATTAAATTTCTATGTATTATATATATTTCATTGTTGATGAATTGGGATTTTTTTCATTATATTTTCAAGTGATTTTACTAATATAATAAAGCCTATCGATACTTGAATTCATGTTTTCTTTCTAGCCACTTTCCTAAACTCTATTAGTTTTAGAAAAGTTTCATTTGTTTTCAGTTGTTGTTTTTTGATGTTGTTCTTCAGGAAATTGTCATACTGTCACTGGTCATATATTTTGCTTTTTATTTTCCAATAAGGATGCAGTAATAACAGTGGCCATTCTCATCTTATTTCAGAGTTCAGTGAGAACGACTTTAGTTTCTCATTAGACCACTTTAGAATTTGGACCACTTTAAGAATCTAATAAAAGTAATAGACCCTCTTTCTCCTTCCTTCAAATGCATGTGCTGCACAAACAAGAAAAATTTTCATACATTTTTAGTTGATTCATACACTCCTTGAGGCTGATGAATACACTCACACAAAAACACACCACAGGACAGGCTCTACTGACATAACTAAAGTTGCTTCAACAGGGACCAGCCAAAGGGAAAATTTCCAAGTAGGCGAAGGGTGTCAATTTAATGCAACAAGCATTTGTTGAGCTCTCATTAGGGGTTCTAGTTACCCAACAGAAGGGTTAGCTTTCCAATGCAATTAAAAACAGACACTCTGCAAGACACTGGCTATAAATCCTCCTTGAATTACTCTCTGTCTATCCAGAAGGAGAGACAGATAAGTACACAAAACAACACAAAAAAGGTGGTATTAAAGAAGTGTGCATTCTGGATGAGAGCATACCTGAATACCGTTTTCATCAACTATAGGAAGTTCTACAGAGAATGTGCCTTTTGGAGTGAGATTTTAAAGATGGTACTGAAGGGGCAAAGACATTCCAAAAAGAGAAACAATGAGAACAAAGGTAGTTTGGCCTCAGATATTTGTAGAACGATGGGTAGTCCCCTATGCTTGGAACACAGAAAAAGTGCAAAGATTTTCATTGCATGGTTTGAAATGACTTTGTTTTTATGGTAGCCTCAGCCAAAATAACATAGTGTTACAAATCTTGCAAAATAAAGATTCCTCAGAAACCTCACACAAATTGCATAACTCTTGAACTATTTTTGTTTCAGGGGAGAAACCTCATAGATATGCTCAGTCTTACCAATGGTTTACCAATTTAGTCCTTTTGTTCCTTTCTTACTTAATTGATCCAGAGTATTGTGGCTTGCTGAGAATGCCTGAGGGCTTTCTTTGTCTGGTACCAATTTCAGAAATTTCTGACTGAATGCTTAGTGGAAGTTGTTAGCAGTGGTTGGAAATTTAGTGTGAAAAATCTGGCTTTGGGGAACTTAACCTAGAAATACCAATTACCTATTTTACATCCATACATAGAAAAAAATATGTCTCTTAGAAATATTCACTTACATTCTGTTCATCTTAATTAAATTCCTTGGACATATTTATCCACGAATGGCATGCCTTTTTTCCATTGTTTCTGTCAATCCATTGTCTTTTCTATCTTGGTCCCCTCTATATTATAGTTTTCTCATTGGCTTTTCCTCTCCTCACTATTTCGAGGTAATCTCCAGTGCCAGTCACCAGACCAGAGTTTGCAAACTGAAAATCTGCTCTTCTGATTTTGCCCAAAGATGGCATTTTGTTTGTCTTTCAGCCTCAACTGAATCAGAATATGCTGGAGCAAGGTTGTTGCGGTACACAGGCGGGTGAGGGGGTGAGGGGGATGTGGGTATGGCAGACATCAGTCTTTTTTAAAAGCTTCTCAGATGATTCTCATGAACAGCCAGGATGAAGAACCACTGGAACCAAGAGCATCACTCATTAATCCCTCTAGAGAGCCCTCCCTACTCATCTCCCCCTACCTCTGCCACTCATCCCCAAATAGGCTTTAACTAACTACATCTAGTTTCTCCAGAAAACAATCAATAGTTGCATTCTACTATGGAAATGGCCACTTACGCACTCAATATTCTCATAATTATGATCGTCCATTAATTTTCACAGTTGAGATGCCAAATCTACATAGGTAAAGGAAAAACATCTTTAGTAAAAATATAGTTTCCTATTTTTTTTCCCCACCTCTATCTCCCCAGTGTAAAACCACTGTGCTCTCTTTATGCACTATCCATTGGTCGTTTGTCTTGTTCCTTTAATTTGTGAAGTCATGCAACTGGGAACATACTTACATAATATGATTACAATGGCACCGATTCTAACAGCAATTTTGGTGTTCAGAGCATATTAAGGAAAGAAAAAAGTAACAATAATGCTTAGAAACTCCTTAAAGAATTAGTCGGTCTTTAGAAAATGCTTAAACATAAAATACTGCCCAAAGGATTCTACGGTAGACACAAACTGCACCTATTTGGGTGTTCTTTCTCTTATTATTTTCTTGGCTTTAACTGCACCCTTTAAATCAATGTTGCTTTGGTAAACTCTTCATTAGTATTTGTCAAATTATTGTTATATTCAGCTACCTTCTGTTTTGTTATTATAGTCATATCCTCGAAGTGTATTTGTAATGCATTCTTCACAGATGATCCTAAAACAAGCTGTTATTAAGCATATCATTATAGCACATACACCAGAAAATTTATTTGCAGAAAATGTCAAATAGCTCGAGAGGCCTCTAAGAATTTTTAAAGATATAATCCAAAGTCATCATAAACTTGCTCTTTTCTTTTCAGAGCTTGTTCCTCTTGGTTCTAGTCACTCCCTGACCCCTCTTTCACCAAGCTTCATGCAGGAGGTTCCCACTGGACTTGCAGTGTACACGTGACCAGAGGGTCAAACTTGGTTATGCTCACTCCATCAAACTCTATCCTGCCCCTAGTCTATTACTAAGTTCATTGCATGAATTCTAATTGAATGATATTGCTTTAAGGGCAGTAAGTTTTCCCCAAACCAAAATGTCATATTTATGCTTTAAAGCAATTTAAAATAATTAAAAATAATGGTAGGTCAAAAACAATTTTCCTAATCTTAATTGATGTCATGCCCACAAATAGCAATAATTTATTTCCATGCAAAAGCTCTGCAACCCTGCACTAAGAGCTAAAAGACCTGAATTCTATTTTTGGCTCTAGTACTGATTTCCTGCTATAAGTCTTTCAGGTTCCATGTTTATGAGACCAGCAAGCTAGAGAAAAATAAACTGTTGTGTCCTTGGGGCATAAGGACCTCAGGAATTAATGAGTTAATAATTTACACACAGCACATTGTACCTTAGGGGGAAATAGCCTTCATAACACACAACAAATATAAAGTTGAAATAACTAAGGATGATAGACATAGCTAACTCCATTTATTTTGTAATGTGTATGGTATTGTGATTCTAAAAATTCTGCCCTAACATGTGCTAGCATTTAGCCAATACTCCTAATAATATTTATAAGTAGATTGAGAATTAGCCCACAAATACAATTCAGGAAGTTTATTCTGGTGATTTGTTTTTCATGTTCTGTAAAATGAATTGCATTAAAGGTCAGAAAAAATGCCTTAAAGAACACTTCTTTAATATTTAAAGTGCAATTGATCTTGTTGAACATTATAATAAGATACACATAATTGGCTTCTCTCCTGGGAGTCAAACTCAGTAACTTTCTGCCCGATTAGCCAAACTGTTGCATAATACACAGAAAGATGGCAGAATGCAGAGCAAATGGTTTCTGTATTTACTGTTGTTTATTTTTAGCCACAGGAAAGAGGTAAAGAAACTGCTGTATGTGATGACAAAGCAGGAATTGGGACCTAACTCCGTAGCTGGCTAAATCCACTGTTCACAATTCTTTGCAACATGACTGCAATTCCCACCAAGTGTATTTAATTTGATCCTGCGACCTCTTGATGTGTTAGTGATTTTTTTTTAGAAAAAAAAAAAGAAAGAAAAGAAAAAAGAGAAATAACTGTTGTCAGTCAAACTAAAGGCAATTGACTCCCAAGGTTGACATCAGTTCCCTGAACAGATCACCACAAACACACCTCCAAACCTCCATTTTATCCTTCAAGACCCACCCTCCATATCCCAGCCACCCCACTCACAACACACACACATGCACATTCGCGTGTGCACGCACGTGCACGCACATGCACACACACACACACACACAGATGGAACCATACAACTATGTCAACAGCCTTGATAAAATTTAACAACTTAGAAAAAATGTAGAAAATGTTAAAGAGGAATCAATTTGACAAAATAGTTTTTTTTAAAGGAATACAAATTCACATATATTTTTCTAGGGCAATTTTCTAAGTAATGACTTTGCAAAATTTCTATTTGAAAAAGAAACAATGTACTTCATACATTGTTTTTCAACTTTAGTAACCATTTGAACATGCTTTTAATTTCAAAATGCAATTAAAGTTCAAGTTTACTTGTGACCTACTTAAAGAAGCTTCCTGGATCAGAAATAAAAGAATACAAATGCTTGTTAAGAAGTCTGTAATGTGCCTTAGACATCAGAACATCCCAGGATTTTTGGATGAAGCGCTCTCTTATGATGAAAAAACTAGTATATTGAGTGTAAGTCAAAAACAAGTTAAATGTTTCATTTGCTCCACAAGACGGGAAAATTTTAAATCGAGTGGGTAAGCATTTTTTTAATGACTCAGCAAGAGATTTCATGGAATCCTCCCATATTTATAAATATTTTGAGATTTTTACATCCCTCTATATGGCAATAAGTTGTCCATCTCTAATTTTCATTTAATTTATTGTTTTCTCTGCCAATGAATTTTGGCTTTAAGCTCCCTTTTAGAATATGTAAACAGAAACAAGCAGACGATTGTTATTGGACCCACTCTAACTAAAAATAGCTAAGTTAATATTAAAACAAAACATATACACCACAATATTTATGTGTCAACCTTTTTAGCATTCGCTTTCTGACACATATTCCTCACACTGCAGCCACCTAAGAATAAATGCTAGAATGTACAATTTGCATGCCTATTAGAAGTGTATTCATTCTACATTCGCCAGCGCATCAAACCACTTGGACATTAGTGGTAGAGTTATGCAGATATCAAAGAATTTCCCCACAAAAAGAGTCCAATGTCATCTGAAAACAAATAATTTTCATCCCTCAATTACATAAGCAAATAAGCCCTCTGGGGAACTGGAATAGTTTTCCTGACATCCAGGTGGTAAAGCCCATTCACTTCATAAGGCATTATTCTCCTGTTTTCAATTTTAAGAATGTTAACTATGTACTTCCTAGACCATGGTAGATTAGTAGCTGTAAATAGGAAGGGGATAGAACTGAGTAACAGAGCAAGGACTCCAACAATGACAAGGATAAATAGCTAACAGAAAAACTACTAAAAGCAGACAAAATATAGTAATTTGAAATGATATAGAGATTTATTGAAAGGCAAAATTTCTCCAAACTTTTAATGGGTCATAAGTGCTCTGGTACATTTATATTTATAGTTATACCTGAGTCCTAAGACGTTATATTTAATATTCCCTTTAATATGTTTAAGAAAGCAGAAAGGTTTCAAATATAATTATAAATGTTTCCAATAAAAATAATCAGAATTTTTTTTTAGGTTTTAATGTTAAAAAGTGTAACTTTTAGATATTGAGGATATTTATTTTTGCAGAACACCTCCTTTTCGGGCAACCACAGAACTACGTAAGATATTTGGCATGGATATAATTTTAAAGTTCAAATGATTACTTTGTTGAAGTAAAAAGTTATCAGAAGTTCAAGTAAAAGACTAGAAGTTTTATCTAGAAGAGAATAATCCCATTGTCACATTGAAAATGTTTTGCTGGTCACAAGACAAACACAATGAGTAAGGCAGAATTTTGTTGACTGTCCTGGTTTTATTGTTTTTTTAACCAATTAGCAATGTTTACAGAGAGAGGACAATAGCTAAGTGAGTCAAAAAGATATGAAGGTTAAGTCAGAACAGGGTGCCTTGCTGCTGACTTCATTTCCAGGTTTGGCTAGAGCCTGCACTTTTCTAGTCTCAGAAGATTCTTTATTTTCAAAACCTATTGGTTCTTTTCATGCAATCCACTGATACATAAATACATGCATGCCAAAATGGAAATATAAACCATTCTTGGTCTTACGTTTTTGCAAGGGGCAGGGAAGGAAAAGTTTGGGCAGGATGGTAGTTTTTAGGTTAGGCACTTTAGAAAGCATGCAAAACTGGTTAAATATGAGTTTTATTGAGCATAGCAATCGGAAAATAATTTAGTTAGCTGATGAAACTGGTCCATGGTAAACATTCACTAGGTGAATTTTTGATTTGGCCGTGTCCTCTCAGATGAGACACCTCGGTTGCTGGTCACCATTATTCCATGCCCTTACAGTACACATGCTTTATCCCATCATGTTCTGCAGCAGAGTGGCAAACTGATATCACAAAATTTCAGTAACACAATAACACTTAAAGTCTACTGCTCAAATGGGGCCAAATACTCAGTGCAGGTTGGATCTCACTGGTCAAGCTGATGGCTTACATCTGATCCAGATGTCTGAAGTCATTTATAGCCAATTCTCTAGTCTAGCCAATTAGTCTTAACATTGAAGAAATTGACTTACCTGCTGACAGCCTGAATCAACAGATAATTTATGACCTGAACTTCTGTAATTATTTTAATAGCTTTTCATACCCTTTCCATTCTATTTATCATAATAAGAGCATTTAAAATGAGAACTTCTCACTAAAGGGAAGAGATGTGAAGGTCTTAAAGAAACATTTTATTAAAGAAATCAGAGACCTGTCCTTTTAAGAGGGTCCATATTGGAAAAATTCCCCTCTTCCTCCTTTCAGTTCATCCATGGAGAAATAGACTGGACTCTTTTTCACCATTTTAAGTCATGACTATCTCTTAAATTCCAGCTTGTTTATTGCCTGTGCTAAGACCTTCAAATATCTCAAAGATCAACCTGCTCTGCATTATCTTGCTATTATTAACAATGGCAGCTGAAAGAGAAACCATTCCTTGAAGTCTGATTTCTCCTCACTAATCAGGCCAAGGATCTTAACTTCAAGAGGCCAGTTTGTCGCCAAGATAGTGCCCGCCTGTCTTTATTCTGTGTTCATTCACTTTCTGCTACTCACCGCATCCTGCAGGAGGGTATTCCCAACATCGCTAACATTGATGACAGACAAATGTCATGGCCACCAGAGGTGGGCTAAGGAAGAACACAGAACAAGGCAAGTTTTGTGAAGAAATATGAATAAATAGTTTTAGTCTACTTAGCTAAGGAGAGAAACTATGGCTCAATATTGAACTGCTATACTTTACAACATACCATAGAGAATACCAAAGAAAATATTGCCTGGGGAGATGCATGCTCAAACTTTCCCATCTGCAGCTGCTATCAATTATTCTGCCCTGATGTGACCAGAAATCTCAGTTTTCAATAGAGAAATATGAGTTGTAAAAGAATCCTTATTGGCCACCCTTACATTCCCCTCCCCCCCACCTCCTGATTCTGTTTTGCTTTTCAAACATTTGAAATGTCCACATACTTTGTATCCTCGTCCACTGGGAAGTTAGAAAAGCAAACTTAGCTGGTTTCAGGGCAGAGGAGAGATTTTGTGGCTTTCAGAGAATCTCCATTGGATTACAAAGGCTCATAAAAGAGTATCTTCACCCTAAATGTTATATAAACAGAGTTCTGTCTGTGTGTGTGATTTATACTCTTATTGAAGATCTTGAATCTTCCTTCTCTTCATGCTAGAAGATAAGTGAAGGACAAAAAAGCTATTTAGAACAGTTAACCTGATCGTTTTTTAAAAGATGTGTGCAAAACACTGAGGCTGGGATCCCGTTTGTCAACCAAATTGTCAGGAAATAATTTATTACCGACAAGAACAAAGTGTGCAGCTGGATATCCCAAACAACGGCATGCTAAATGAGCCAGAGACTTGTTATAAATATCTTCCCCAGGACTGCATTTCCTATAGTCTAAAATTATTCTAGAAGCAGCGTGGTATTCATGGAAAAAATAGTTGTCCTGGGCATCAGGATGTCAGAGTTTCTTTTGCCTGTTCTAGTAACTAGTTTCGCTAATCAAGTTAGGACACTTTCAGAATTTTGCGAAAAATAATAATAATAAAAAAAATTAAAAAAAGAGAGAGAAAGAAAGAAAGAAAAGAAAAGAAAGAAGCAAGTTTATACTGGATGACCTCTGAATTTCTTTTGAGCTCTAAAATTCTACACTGACATCACTGATATCCTATACAGGGAACCCAAATGCTATATCAATTAGTCTAGGCTCATTCAAAAGATAAGAAAACTGCATTTAGAAAAAGAGAAATGAAGGACTGTTATAAAATAGGCTTTTGATTTCTGTGTGAATTATATCATCAAGAAATTGTTCTTCAGGCACAATTAGTATAGTTAACTTCAAGACGTGAAAAAAGCTAATAACAAATCAAAAAAGACAAAGTAATTAGGAATGAGACTTCACTTTAAAAAATAAATTTTTAAAAAGAAATGGTAATAAATGAAATCCCTCTTATTTAGAACTCCCAGTCTTTTTACTTTTGTTATATTCCACTCTGTGTTAAAAGTTCCTATGTGTCTGTCTTCTCTGTTAGATTATAAGCTTCTAGATGTTAGGGGCCATATTTTATTCATGTTTATATTTGTCATGTTGATTTGCCCAGAAAGACACTCAACAAATGTTTGTTGAATTGAATCTTATTTTCAATGTATTTGATAAAAGTGGTGAATACTGAGATGGAATAATTAATCAAACTCAACTGGTAAATCTAAATCTTAGATAAATCTCCAAACTTCCTTCTTTTACAAATGACTTGGGAGACATTGATGTCATGTAGAATCTGTGAGATATCTAATCAACTGGAAAAGACTCTTTGTATCTTGAAAGAAAGAAAAACGTCAAATTGCAAGTATGTGATTTTTTCCTTATCTATCAGTATTTCTCTATGGCTCGTTCATTTATTTATCCATTCATCACATATTTAATGGGTATCCAATAGTCTGGTTGTACAATTATGATTAAGATATGGTCCCTGCTTTCAATACAGTGTTTCGAGTTTATGGAGAGAGGTCAATTACAATATAGGGGGGGCAATTGTGGTGCTATTGATATGTATACAACATAGATAGCACATAAAAGGGATGTCTGAACAAATGTTTAGTATCATTTAAAGCTTCTCAGAAGAGAAGATGCATGGTTAAGCTGAATAACGAAGGTTCATTCTGAGTTGATCAGGGCAAAGATCTAAGACTGGTAGACAAAGAGGGTGGCATTTTTTATTTAGTTAGGAAACTTTAGGTAGCACTTACTGTATGCCACACATTTTTTCCAATCACTTTAAAAACAGTAATTCTTTCAATACAACAACTATATGCAGGAACTATTATCATACCCATTACAAATGAGGAAACTAGGGTACAGAAAGGATAAGTAACTTCATAAGGTCAACTGGCTAGTAAGTGACAGCTGAGATTTGAACCAAGGCACTGTGGGGTCAGAAGTTATGCTTTTATTCCTCTTGGTTATATGCTGTTGCTCTATGGCTGGGAGGCAGAGAGCCTGGCTCCTCCCCACTCACCTCTTCCTCATTTATTCTCTGCCTCAGCTTTCCATACATCCGGTTTTGTAACGACTTGTGCGTGTACTTGTGTGTTTCTGTCTTCCTCATTACACTACAGCACTGCAGGGGTTCTCGTTGAGGGGTTCAAAGCAGGAGAGTCACGTGGTCATATGTGTACTCTAAAAGGAGCACTCTGATTGAGGCAGAGGGAAAAGATGTCGTTTTGGTTGGAATATCTATGATGTACCTGATATTAAAATAGAGTTTCAGCCCAGGCACATTTCAAAACAGGGAGATAGACCAACAAGTAAAAATGTTCCAAAGTAAGAGGCTAAAGTCTACTTTAGATGACTCTTAGATGTCTCAACCACATTAAAGTATAAAAGGGTCTAGCTGGAGATTAGAAGAGAATTTTTGGAGAGGAGAAGATTTATTTTAAGAAGCCTTTGCTCTGAGTCACAACCACCCCATCTCTGGTCCAGGAGAGCAGGAGACAGCCCTAATTTCAAAGCTAGCCAGAGAGCTTCGAGGTGATAACTCAAGGAAGAATTTTCTGGAAAGAGTAGTAGGAGAGACTGGCCCCTAACTCATACTGAAGAAAAGCAACTTTACTAGGACTACTCCAAGAACTTAATGTTTGTCCTCTGCAGTTTAAGTGCTGTCTGACTCCCATCCAAAACCCTACGGACAAAGATGAGCTGGTCTTCCACAGGGATGTGAAGGAGACTGCTGTACTGAGATGGGGCAGCAGGCCTGCCATCGTGGCCAGGAATATATGAGTGTGGACCAAAGACTGGGAGAAACATGCAGGAGAAGCTGGTACAGACCTGAGCCAGCAAAGGGCTATCATAGGTCCCTGCAGGAGGAGTGTCCAAATGATCACTCATATGTTGGCAGAAGCTGGAGCTTATGATGGATGCATGGGGACTGAGGGATGAATATGTAATAAGGCTAAGCCTTCTCTAAGCCTTCTCAAGAGGTCTCAGGTGAGAGACCCTCACTGATTTGGGGGTGACATGGGGAGGAGTGTCTTCTACGAATGCATAAAAGTGTTCATGACAGAATGAGCTCCTTTCACCTACCTGCCAAGTTCAGAGAAAGGGTAATACCTGATCATCAGGAGAGGTCAGGTGAGTGAGGACTTTTCCTCTCCACTTTCCCTCAACCCCAGGATGGGAGGGATTCAGAATCTGAATGAAGTTAGCCAAAGAGGGAAGAGAAATAGAAATCACCATGTGATGAAAGAATGAAGAAGCCAATCTTACTCCCCTTTACCTGATAGCAAATTTTACATGGGACACGTTGATGATTCCAATGTGACAGTGTTTGATGACTTAAAAGAAAGGTAAGTCTCTTTATTATCTAAATGTGGCCACAGGATTTCATGGAGACTGCTAATCACTGTAAAGGGAAGAGCTTCCCACACTGCAGTTTAAAGTGATAGTGAGGGATGAAAATGAAGATGCTTGACCACCACAACTGGTATTCACCAGAAAGGATAGATTCACCCACAGTATGCTGTCCTAACCCAGCAGGAGCCAGATCTAGGGCTTACAAGAGCTTACAAGAGCTTCTGGAACACCAGTCAACCCCAACCTGTCCGGGGAATCCCAGGTCCCACTCTAGGTTACACACAGAGCACATTTAAGTCCATTGTTTTCCTGTGGCAAATTATCCCATGCAACCTGTAGCCTCGCAGCCTACCTATTCTTTCTCAGGCCCAGCCTCAGGGCCTGACAAAGCAGGTTTCTCCATGAAGTGTCCACTGAAGGCTGAGGATGCTCACACGGCTTATCTGGCCCAAGCACAAGAAACAGGATTTCAGCCACACACTGCTGGGTTCTTGATCCCTTGCCAAGACAGTATCTTCAGCCTTGGTTTCTGCCATGTTTCCTACTTTGCGCCTACAGTACAAGTACTTGTACTACTCACAGTTCTGTCAACAAAAGGAGAACTTCAGTTCCTCCACATGTCATGCTCTTCACCCCTGGGGGAATTTACAGTGCTGTCCCCACATCTAGAACCTTCTCTGATCATTTCCTGCCCTGTATATGGAAGCCGAATGTGTGATTAAGAACATGACTCTGGAATCAAACGCGCCGGCTCTGAAGCTGACTTTTTCTACTGAGTAACTTTTTGACCTCGGATGACGTACTTAGTTGTTCTAAACTCAACTTCCTCATCTGTAAAATGAGGGTGATGATATTATTTACCTCACAAAGTGGTGATGAGGATTGCATGACATAATGAACAAAAACTATTCAGCCTATGGTCTGGCACACACAAAGTACTAATAAATAAACATTTGTTGAAAAATTGAATAAACTGGGTCCTGACACATCTAGCTTCCTCATGTTGGAAAGCCACTCCCTCCACCATCTGCCTGGTAAACTTCTACTGACCCTGCAAAACCTAGGATGAGTGACGAGGGTTCTTACAGAGAATGAGTAACTTCTCACGGTATCAATGCCTAGATCACCAGGATACACTGTTAGGTGAGAAAAGCAAAATGCTTAACATTGCACATGGCACATTTTGTGAAAGAAAGTTATGTTTTGTGTAGAAAAAGGGGGAAATAGCGCATAACAAGGTATTTGTGTGAATTTCTGCTAAGTAGAAACACTGAAAAAATAAGCCTACTTATTTTTTACTACGAGTAGTAATATTTGAATTGAGCTTCCACAAACAATAAGGTCCTCTGTGGCCGTGCACGTAAGTGATGCAGATTTTCATCACTGATAGCAATCATTATTTAAAGTTCTAATTCTGTGTGAACCAAACCACTAGCTGACTCAGTTAAATTCATTCTAGAAACCTATATTCCAAACAAGAGGGGAGGAGAAAGAGAAGGGAAAAAACCTTGACTTGTGCCAGGCACAAGTTCAGCACTTTATGTACATTAACTCATATTATCTTTACAGCCCTACCACTACTAGGTGGTTATTTTGCAAAGGAGGAAACTGGAGGTCAAGGGCCAGACAACCGAAGACAGAAATGGAGCTGGAATTCAAATTGAATTCAAAATCCAACTCTGAGTCCCAAGCCCTGCACTCTTTCAGCCAGGCAGTGTAGACTCTGTATGTTGCCCAGTTTGGTGAATGACGCAGAGTTGATAAGCATGACTTACCCCTACTTCTTCATTGAACTTGTTAATAAAGATACCGAACAGTGCCTGCCAAGTACAGGATCTTGTTGCACACCCACTGGCACCCTCCCCACAGAGCATGGATGATTTTAGGACACCTCCTGCATGCAGCTCCTCAAACAGTTACGAATTCATATAAACTCGCTCTCCCCTGACTTGAGTTCCACATATTTCTACATGTATAACCTAATATTCCATTAAATTTCACACTGAGGACTGAAGACTATAAAAATGCAATGAGTTTATTTTGGCATGAATTATTTTAATAAGTCAGTGCTGATTTCTAATTATCACCGTTTTCTACTCCCAATACTTATAAGTCATGAGAACAAGCTGATAAGCTAAGTATAATTTTCTAGAAAGTCTTTAGAAAATTATATTAAGGTCACCATCTTCTCTTTATTTTCTGGAGTTGCCAGGAAGGGGGGGAGGCATTTCCCATAGTTTTCCATATCAGACACACTTTGTGAGGCAATATTAAAAATTTTTGTGTTCCAAACACGTACTTTTCTGAGTTTAGATATTTAACATGATTTTTAAAAGTTATCTCCTTACCATCACTTTACCAATTTAAGGCTTCAGTTCAATCATAATAGTGATGTATGTTCATGACTTTCCAATGTGAAGATCCTTGATAGAGAAGATGTCAGTAGAACCAATTAGCTAGTTCTGCTTTCTCTGTGACATTCATTAAGGTTACACTATTTGTGCCATGATTGGGTCTCCATTACTCTTCTTTCTCTCAGTATTGCGTTTGAAGTCATTTTTGTACTAATTAGTATTTTTCACAAGCCTCAGCTCATTCTCAACTTAGACTTGTTAACAGTTTTGAGCTACTTTTCTGTTGGTGGTGGTGGTCAGTGATACAATGTCCCTCCTCCCACCTTATTTACACACACTTTTGAACTCTGGCATCAAGAATGGGTGAAGTCACACAAGTGAAAAAATTTCTGTAAGCCAATGTTATTACAGTCTTAAATTTAAATGACATGGTCCGATTGGTAGAAAAATTTAGAGTTTGAAAATATTATCAAAACATCATAACATTAGCACATCCTTCACTGCTTTCCTTCCTCCTGTTTTTCATTCCCTGTAATTCATGAATGATGACATGGAGAATTAATCTTCCAAACAGAGCCTTATCAACATAAACATCACAGTGGGAAGAGGGTGTCTCTGTTTCCATAACCTAGACACTCACTCATCAGATACATGCAGACTGGGGCATTTTTGTAATTGACAATTGGAAAGCTGGTATTCTTTTTTCAGGGATAGACTAATCTGTTTTGGAAATCAAATTTTGGGAGAGTCACACTATAGGATAGAAACAAATCATTTGCTGGGCTGGAGAGATTATTCACTCCCCTGGGACAATTTCCATTTGCCTGTCCTATGTTTTCCTGTGTCAGTGGGACTCAGTTAATCTTTCCTCACTTGTGCAGAATGTATGTGGAAATTTCAATGTAAATGGAGATCAGTGGGAAGTCATAGCTTTAAACACAGAAAGCCATCACTTTGCTCACTTGATTTTTGGGGGGGTCACTTTGCTTTTAGAAAAAAAAGAGTTCTAAGGGGGCATGTTTCCTAGACCAAACCTAAATGAAAATTTTTATTATTATTATTAAGAGACAGTTCTCTTTGCTATACTTTATCCAAGTGGCCACAATTTCTTTCTCAGCTGAGACACCATCAGCTCTTCTTTGACTTGTCTTACAACCAAGCAAGAATTTGCAGAAGAATTAAGAGCCTTCAATACCTTAAAAGAAGCACCGGAGCTTTCCTGACACAAGCATTGACTTGGACACCCAGTTTTCCACACTGTGGTATTACAGGTACTGCTTTTTTCTAAACCTTTTTCCACATCCATGCACAGATGGAGGGGGAAGTAGGGTCTACTGTCATTTCCATTCCCTCCTCCCTATGAAGCCACTCCTCTCTCCTTTAGTCCCAGATGTAAACAGAAGACTTTCAAGGAGCAAAAAACTCATTAACAGAGAAAATATATATTTCTAAGACAGAATCTGCTTATTTCACAAAAGAAGAAATTGACAGCAGTTAATGTCCAATGGAGGAAACTGTTCCTCGGCCAGTGCTACATCAAGGCTGCTGTAGGATGAGTCATGAATCAAACTCCTCTTTCACATATATGTGTATATCTTTACAATGTGTTGTCTTCTCCTGACTAAGAAACTTGCCAAACATCAACAATGTGAAGGAATGAAAAAGAAAACTCTTCAATAGCAGCAAGTACTGTGTAGCAAGTTTGTAAAACCAATGCCCAACAATGGACAGAGCCTGGCTGGAAGTATGTTTATGAAATTAACTCCTTTCTAGATTCATTTTGTTTCTACTGAATGAAATGAAAGGGCATTAAGAAGTCCATCTAAAACCAAGACATTCAGAAAATAAAATTACCTCTGTCACTTAAACTAAAAAACAAGCAAAATAGGTCAGAACAGAGAGACTAATTCCCCAATGGCTCACAGCCTTGCTTATCTGGTTCTAGCCCTCTCATAAGTTATATAATTTTGAAGAATTCACATAACTTCTGTGAGACTTACTTTCCCATCTATAAAATTAAGAGGTTAGCCTAAAATATCTCTAAGCTCCCTCCCAATTCAAACATACCATGTATCCTAAACAACTTCCATAAATGCCTCGACGAGCATTGTCCAGCACCAGCGTTTATGGGAATTTTATCCCTTTGAGGGGAATAGATGTGGGAAGCCAGGAATTTCAGGATGCCATGCATTTCAGAGTGCTGTACTTCCCATTTATTGGCTCAATAATTTCTACTGTTCCTATTGTATGCCTCCCCTCTTTTTGTTAGCATTTGGTTCTTTTCATAAATTGATTAAAGAGCTGAAAGTGGTAACATGACCTATCCAAAGTCACACAAAGTACCTAGAAATAAAGTCTAGATTTTTCTTCTGTTTTCTTTCCCAGGCTTCTCTTCACATTAAATGTGGCTTTATTTTATGGTACCATATTTATCACCATCATAAGACTTTTTGGGTCCCTGCTGGGTGCAAAGCAAGTTACCAGACCCCATGGGATTTATGTGGCTCACAAAAGGCATGACTCCTACACATGCACTTTCAATCTAAAATAATCCCATCTGTTTGACCTTTAGAGTGTAATACATAAACATCTCTTTGTCCTTCAGTAAGTAAATAATACCACCATAGCTCAATTTGAATGGTATTTACAGATGAAGAAACAGAGATTCAAAAGAAGTGAATTAATTGATTCAAGACCATATGGCTAGAAATTGGTGGAATTGGAATGAGAATTCAGGGTCTTCTTTCTTCTTGTTCCATTTACTTTAATCTAAACCATTTTACTTCTGAGTTGTGTGGTACAGAAAAAAAAATTCAAAATTCTGCACAACCCAAAATTCTTATTCTTACACATTAAAAATGACCTTCACAGGTCTCAGAGATCATAGCAGAGACATTTTAGATCAAGCACAGTGACTATTACAGCCTGTCCTGGATGAAACGGTGGACTTCAACCGTTAACTGAGCATCTTCTGAGGCTGGGCAAAAAGCTAGAATCCCTGAGAGTCACAAGTAAGAAAAGGTTAGCCATGAACCCTGTCCTCCATTTGAAAAGGCAAGGCAAATGAACTCTTAACAAGATACCTTGTCATATAAGGTAGTAAATGAATGGAAAGTGGCAATCTTCCAGGTTCTCTTATTCACATATTTAGTGCCTTCTATATTTAAGTTACTGGGTGTACTGAAGGCTGCTGAACATCTTTTAACAGTATTAAATAATCCCTAAGAGAAAACTAAAGAAATAACCAAACCAGTTCTTGACAAAAAGGCATTATATAGGGGTTCCATGAGCCTGTGTATGCACCTGTGTACATTTGTTCAATCTTCTCACTCTTGCTGCTTGTAGGTATCTTAGTTACCCTGTCAGGGGTACTAACATAGTGGCAGAATTGCCCAGAGACCCATAAAACATTATAGATGAGAAGGACCTTATTGGAGATTTAGCCTACACTTCTGCCCTCCCTTCATATAGAATTATTTCCCTCACATCCCTCACATGGGTGTTGAGCCTCTGTGTGCATGTTTCCTTTGGAAAGAGGTTATTCTTTCTTGAGCTACGTCATTCCCCTTGAGACTAACTCTAATTATTAAAACATTTTCTTTATGTAGCAGGAGTCTTAAATTGAGCACTGAGCTACAGCAACCCTAGGCTTCAGATGTGCTTGTCAAGCCAATAGAGGTAGCGGGGTCAGGCTAACCAATAGAACAGTGATTCAAGAAACATAAATTTGACCCAAAGGCAATAGCAGGTGTCAGACATAAGGCCATTTTGAATAGAACACATTGTCAGTCTTCCATGTTTCCCTCTAGCCCAGTGGGCTCTGATAGATTCAATAAATAGACTGAGTCCTTTGAAGCAGTAAGTGCACTGAAGAAAAGAAAAAAAATAAAACAGATCTCTGTGTAAGACATTAAGATCACAGGGTAACATTGACAGAATTCAGCTTGCACTGAGGGTAAGACACAAGTTGACTCTAGGCAGCATACCAGGGCTGAGATACCTTCTTGAGAAAGAATAAGACCAGACCACAGCTGGGGTGGAAAAGAAGGACATAAAATCATCAAGTTCCTCTATGTGTCTGACCAACCTTTGGCCTCAACAGTAGATATTGCCATCATGAATCAGAACTAGACAGGATTTGGAAATAGGTCTGACTCTTCACTACATCATGCTGTGTCCTAAAGTAGCATGCAAAACATAGGTTATATAAATATTAAATCAAAATCTGCCCCCCTAATATTCCACCCATCCTCCTGAGTTCTGTCTTTTAAAACAAATGATGTTTGTGGGCTACTCTTTCTGCCATGTGGCAGCTACTCTGGGGTTGAAAAATTCTTATCAAGGACTGCCCTGAATCTTCATCTTGACCTTAGGTAGCCCACAGTTCAATTTCTTCATCAACCTTGTCTTCCTCCATTGGGAAGTCTAGTTTATCAATGTCCCCAGCACTCTAGATATTCTCAGACTTCCACTAAAAACAATTTTCCCACTATACCATGGTGCTCCCCTGAGCTCTCAGGACTTCTGCAGGACTTCTGCATGCTGCAACAGTTCCCCATTTTCCCAAAGTTTGACATGAGACATCATCTCAGCTTCACTCTTAAGAGCCACTGAGGTGGTGGACAAAGCACCCCTGACCAGTGGATTCCTGAAGCCCAGCTTACTGCCATCCTAATGTACATGTTATGATAAAATATTAAACTTTATGTATAATTGATGATTACTTTATAGTAATTCAGTGTCTTGTTTGCATAAAATTCATTTTTTGCAATTTTCTACTATACTAGAAACAGGTTCTCTTTGTTGATATCTCTCTGTAACTGCTTGACCATAGACACATTTTCCTAGGCAGCATTGAAATGTTTATATTTTTCTTAGTTTACAGTTAGCATCAAAATTTTGATAGATGTTATTTGTTATAAATATCCTTTTCACATAATGAAAAATGTCTATATTTATATTACTCAGAGATATTTATGACTGATATAGTCAGCCCACACCATGCCCTATCCATCCTAGTAGGAAGCCCATGGTATATATTCCACATAGCTGAACTCTACTACCATCTGTTCTGGGCTCTGAGAGGCTGTGGCCTATGTTTATGGACTAAAGAAGATGTAAAAATGGAATACATTTTTCATTAAAAAATTAGCATAATTTGAATTTTTGACAATATTTACACTGAGGAACAATAGAAAGGTTGGATTCTACCCTTAGTACCCCTACTTGTGTGTTGAAGGAGAAAGGAGGGTAAATTGACTTAACCTAGAAAACTTGCCAAGTCACCCACTCAGTGATGAGAGCAGTGCATAAGAGGATCTCCTTTCTTCACCGCTGCAGTAATGTATAAACCCCCTCCTGGAGAAGACAACAATGAGAAGCCCATTTCTGCCCATCCAGGAGAACATGCAATTTCTAGATTTGAAAAAGACACTCATGCTTACTAATGTGTGTAAAGTTCTTTCCTACCAGTCCTAAGCCTTCTGAAGAGCTGACCTTATCAACTTATGTGATAGATAACTCAACAACTAATAAAGACTAACAGGCACACAATTTTACCACAAAGAAACATATATTTTAAGGAAAACATTACATTTTCTGACACTTGTTCAGCTATAAGTGAACTGGGAAATTAGTCATGACAAAAAAGTATAAAAGTTTTCCTGATAATTTCTTAAATCTATGTACGTAGAAGATACCATTATTAATAGTCTGTTGCTTTACTGATTTAAAAAATCATAAAACAAAACCACATGATTTAATCATGAAAAAGTACATCTGAACCATTTGGTATCTTACTTTCCCAGTATCTTCTGATATCCAATGAAAGAAGCAACCCCTAAAGCAGTAATTGCATGCTACCCTTTATTAAAGAAGCACATTGAACCATCTGACATCAATTGCTGTCTTTTTTAGTTTTTAAATATGCACCATTAATTAGCTTTTTACATTATAATTATTCATAAAATCTTTAAGGGCAAATATCATTTCTCATCCTGCTTTCTGTCTTTCCAGAGCACCTAAAATAGTGCCTTCAGTAATTACTCATTCACTTGTTCATTCAACAATCTACATGTTCACTGTGTGCCAGGGGCTGGGGATACAACCCCGGCCCTCAGAAAACTCTCAATAAGTAATCTCTTCTGAAACAGACAGAAGAGGCCCAAGCCCAGATCACCTGGAGCTGGGGAGGTGGGAGACTGAAAAAAGCTGAAGACATGGATGTAAGGGAGGTGATGCTTGACTCTTAGCTAGGACGAATGAATAGGAATTTGCCTGTGGAAAGCAGGTAGGCAATTGATGCAAAGGGGGTTTTTACACATAGTAGGCACTCAATAATTGTCTTCTTGTCCTGGAAAAAGTGGTATTGACTTGAAATTAGTGACCTCTCAACCCTAAGATTCTATGGGTCTCTGACTTTCTTAAACCATGAGAGGCCTATTTATTAAGTCAATGCTTCAGTCTTTCTTTTCACTCAGGACAACAGACCAGAAAACAGGACAGCTTTTTCAGAAAAGTTAAAAAAAAAAACCCTCTCCTCAGGCTTTAGAATGTCCATTCTAAAAGTAATATACACTAATTTTGGTATTTGGAAAATGAAGAAAAATGAAAAGAAGGAAAGAATCACACATCCCACCACTGAGAGTCAACCATTGTTAACAAAATGGTGGATTTCTTTCCAGTCTTTTTTGATTTTGCGTAGTTTGGGGCTTATTATTTTGTTTGACATAGTTACGATCGTATTAATTAACAGTGCATATTTAAAAACTAAAACCCACAGTACTAGATGTCACATGGCACAATGTGCTGAATTATTAAATAAATTCTAGCACGTTATAAATGCATTAGGAGTTGCTTCTTTCACGGGAAACCAAAAGTAAGCTTTTCTCTTAACATTACAACAAAGCATTATAACTATCAGTTTCATTGGCTCTACATCCCATGGAGATGCACATAATTTAATCAATAATTCTGTTGTTAGACATGTAGGTTATTTCCACGATTTCAGTGTTCTAAGTAATTCTGTGATGAGCATATTTGTGTAAAATGATCTTTTCCCTGATATTTTGGATTCTTTTTTAGGATCAAGTCTTAGAATCAGTGGATCAAAGGCTATGGAGTTTTTTAAGGTTCTTGATACATAGTGCCAAATTGCCTTTAAAAAAGATTATACCAATCTTCACTCCTGCCAGCCATGAGAATGTTTTTCGCCTTCTATCAGCACTGAATATGATCATTTAAACCTTCAATTTGATAGTTTCAAGAAAGAGTTGTTCAAATTTCCATCTAATTGACTACTAGGGAAGTTGAGTATTTTCCCCTTTGTCATTTGGTTTTATTTATTTGGGGGGTGCAGATCTAAGGCTGAACTGACATTAAGTCACAATCAATAGCTCAGGTCCTCTACATGCAGAACAGCATGAAGAGTTCTGCTAATTGCTATACCACCACCCCACGTGAAAACTAAAATAATCTCTTTGACCACAATTTTACAAGAAGATACTTCTCGGAGCTCACTCCATGTTTCAAAAGCACTCTGGGCCAGGTACCATTTGCAACAGAGCCTGTCATAGTTTCCTAGACTTCCACTTGCATAAAAGTCATCTCATGGTGCTTATTTTTAAAGAGATGCATTTCCTGCTAGACTTCATGCTTCACCTCGCCCAGAACTTGGCAGTCTTGTTCACTCCTATGTCCCCAATGCATCATGTACAGCCTGGGAGACGGCACCAGCTTCCTCTATTCGTCAGACTTGATGTCGTGTGGGAGAAGTCAGTCTGGAATAGGACAGAGAAGCATCTCCAGAGAGGCTAACATCCTGAATTTCACCTCCCCCACCGACATACCCTACAATAACTTCTATTAAGAGTTCACTGCCTGGGAGCACTTTTGTCCTTCCTTGAAGAGGTATTTTGGCACATTGAATGCTCCCTCTATTTATCTGTAAATTTAACTTGACCTTCCTAATCATTAGGCACAAAGCAATCATCTCTGTGTTGCTGCTCAGGACATGAGATAATTAGCAAAGAGAAATTCCTCCTGCCAGTGCGTGCTATGAATAGAAAACTTTTATTTGACTTCCTGAGTTCTGTCCAATTGTGATCCATCTGATTTTATATCCTAACTTCAGGAAAATTCATGTGCAATTCATGATCTCAACCTCAGATTTATGTAGGATATACTATTTGGCAAAAAAGCATTGGTTAGAGCAAAAGAATCTATTTCCAGTTTCAATAAATACTGCCTCTGTGATTTTCTGGTGGGCTGTGCATGAAATTACTTCTTGGGAAGATCTAGTCTATCAAACTATTCATATGTCTTAATGATTCAACTAACATTTACTAAGCTTTTGTGCATGCCTTTCACTGTGCCTGTTGCTCTCACATGCTGTTCTATTCAGTTTTAAAAAACAAACCATATTAAGTAAATATTATTTTTCCCATTTACCTTAGATGTGGTTAAATGACCTCCCCAACCTCATCCAACCAGATAGTATCCAAGAGAGAACATAAACTTAGATCTCCCAATCCTTAGTCCAGAAAATTTTTTTTCTGAAATAAGGCATGATTTGTCCCCATGAACCTTTGTATGCTGATACCTCTCCACTGTTTGCCATAAACTGCTGCGTATGCTATGGAATATTAATGGTAGCATTCATCACACTGAAGTTACTGAATTACTTGCCCATCTCCTGCTGTAGGCTACAAGTTCATTAGGGCAGAAATCATGCTCTATTTGATGTTGTAGCCCCTGAGCCCAGCAAACTACCTAGAATTAGTGTGTTTCATATTTTTATTTTTATTTTTATTTTTTAAAGATTTTATTTATTTATTTGACAGAGAGAGAGACAGCTAGAGAGGGAACACAAGCAAGGGGGGTGGGAGAGGGAGAAGCAGGCTTCCCGCCGAGCAGGGAGCCCGATGCGGGGCTCGATTCCAGGACCCTGGGATCACGACCTGAGCCGAAGGCAGACGCTTAACGACTGAGCCACCCAGGTGCCCCTAGAATTAGTGTGTTTCATATTTTTAACTAATGCATACTTAAATCAATAGACCACTGGATAAATGATGGAGATGGTAATATTTGGGTTATGTGCTGCTATGTGTCACACATAGAAAAGTCTAAGAACAACTAATAATTCCCTTCTCTTCCTCTATATAACGTTTATTTTACATTGAGTGTCTATTAATTAAAGAACATCTCCAACTTCAGGTATCCTACTTCACCTTTGCTAATTCCAACCTCCAACAAGTTTTAGAAAATTGCTTACAAGTACCCCACTGTTGTTTTTACTTTTTCTTTTTTTACTGCTTCATGTGAACTATTACCCAAATCAGCTGATTCATCTATATATAGAACAGAGTACAGGTAACAGAATTGTTCAATATTCCTCCCTTTTTCTTTTCCTCTACCTCCATTCTTAAACTGGAAAGGATTTCTGAAACTTCACTGACACTTCGAATACTCAACTAGATTTCCCTGGATAATATCCCATCCAAGTAACTTTGCAGCACCTACTAAAATGCCTTCAGGAACATGGAACTGACTTCCTCCTAATGGAGCTTGTTCCATATTTAGTTTTCTCAGACGAGAAACTGGGAAGCAGTGAAACATGCTAATTGGTAGATGTGTGAAATTGGTACAAACTTTCACAATATAAATCATGAGCCTTTAAAGTGTGCATACTTTTAAAATCAGGTAATCCTAAAAATCTATCCAAAGAAATTACCAAAGATATACACCATGATGCATATTCCAGGTTGTCCTTTGTGGTGTTATTTATAATAACAAAAAAGAAAGAAAACTGAAAAACCACTTGATTGTTCAACTATACGAAATGGTTATAACAAATGATGGTGCATGTTTATAGGAGTACTGTGCAGTTCTTTAAAAATTATGCTTCATATAATATTTCATGGTATATTGGTAAGTAAAAAGTTAAGTTACAGAACAGTATAACAATATCTGAACAACACAAAATATTTTTTAATTCATATTTGCTGCACAGAAAAAAAGTCTGGAAACTTACAAAAAATGTTAATAGTTATTTTTGAGCAGTGGGATTATGAGTAGTGTATTTTATTTATACTTTACTCTTTTCTTACACACTTCCTAAAAAAAATTGTTACTTCTGTATTCAGAGAAAAAGTAAATTTAGAGTAGGTCCTTCTTTGAATTGAACTAAAATTTCTCTTTTTTAAAATAACTTCAGCATATTTTATTTGAGGATATAGAAAAGAAAAAATCCTTCCTACTCATAAAAGTACTCTAAACATTTGAAGCCACGGCAATGTTCCTCTCCCTACCCCTCACCTTCGTTTACCAGTTGAATATCTATGGCGTCTTCAAGTCCAGCCCTCCTACCATACCTTCTCGGCACAGCAGCTAGAGTGGTCCTGTGAGACAGATCAGTCATTTCCCTGCTCATAACCTTCCAACACCTTCCTATCAGACTCAGAACAAAAGCAATGCTCATCTCAGGGCCCACAAGGCTATCTCTCCAATCTCACTTCCTATTGCTGTTAATTTCCTGTTCTGCTTTAGTCTCGAAGTTTTCTTACTCCAATGTTCCCACCTATCTTAGCCCAGTTCTGGAGGCTGGGAAGTCCAAGATCAGGTCACCAACAGATGCGGTGTCTGGTGAGAGTTTACTTTCTGGTTCAGAGACGCCTGCCTTCTCACTGTGTCTTCACATAGTGGAAGGATGAGGGAGCTTTCTGGGGTCTCTTTTATAAGGGCTTTAATCTTGTTCATAAGGGCTCCCCCTCATGACCTAATCACCTCCCAAAGGCCACCTCCAAATACCACCACATGGGGGATTAGGTTTCAACATAAATTTTGGGAGACACACACCATCTCAGGACCTTTTGATACGCTATTGCCTTCGCCTGGAATGCCCTGTCTTCAGGTAACCCATGGCCCCTTCCCTCATTTCATTCAGATATCTATTCAGTGTCATCTCATCAGAATGGCCTTCCTTGAATACTCTCTATAGCACCCCCATTACTCTCAGTCCCCTTACTCTACCTATTTCTCTTCCTAGCGGGTATCACTATGTAATAGCTTCTTATTGATTTGTCTGATTGTTTATGGTCTGTCACCCCAACCAGCATGTAAGTTCCATAAAGACCAGTTTTTGTTTTTGTTTTTCTCACTGCTATAATCTCCATTGCCTAGAGAAGTCTTAGGAGTTCAATACATATGATTAAATTAATGAGGGAAGCAGTGTCAGGTTTCTTCACCCAGCTCCTGGAAATCCAACCCCCCTACTCTGAAGTCAAGGTGATGACGCCCAGGTAAGCCCACCATGCTCCAGGAATGGTCTGGCTCTGAGGAGCCGCACGCCCCTCCCCCTCCCTCCTCTCCCATGTGTTTCTCCCACACGCCATCTAAAGTCCAGTGACATTCCTAACAGCCACATCACAAGTCTCACTCACACCAAGCATCTAATGAGCACACTGCTGCAAAGCAGGTAGGAACCACAGCTCCCAAGATTTATTTGCTCTAGCAAAGAATAAAGAGAGCTGAAAATACATATTTTATTTTCGTGGGAAATTTACACACAGAGGTCTTTCCTTTTAGAAAATTATGTGGCAGACATTCCCTCTGAAGTCAAAAACATTTAAAAAGGAAAGACGAGAAAGAGAGACTAGAATTGAATACCTGAAGCTTGTAGAAGCTTTAAGCCCTGGCCCCACTGACAGATTAAACAATGAACAACTTGTTTGTGCACCGTCTTGGCAAAAACACACAGCTGGGGAAGGGATGACTCAGAAAACAAGGAACAGGACATGCAACAGCGATTCAGGCAGATCCACCCCAGGCAGGCCGACGAGCACCCAAGTTGCTAGTATTTCGTCAATAATGTGGAACAAACAGGTATATGGGGATGAGGACACTATCTAAAAGAGAATATGCACTCATTAGATGACAAGCTTAAATAAGTTTTCTTTTCCTTTACTGGTGTTCTTGGGTCCCTGAGTGAGCTGTCACAGCAGGGGAAAACCCTAGGGATGGTTTCTGTGACTCTGTCTTTCATATGATCTTAAAATGTCTCCATTGAATAAAAATGAATCAGTCACCAAAAGTAATGTGAACAGAAAAATGTATTCATTTGGCAATAACTTGTGAGATGATGTCATTTAAAAAAATGGAGCTGTTAGCCACTATTACTAATGGGATTCTTTGTGAAGAAGTTTTGTTTTGATCAAAATGGGGCTGCCTTTCTCCCAAAGTCTTTAATTGCATTCAAGGTTACAGCACGATGAAAGACGAGGCGAAAAACAAACCAGGGTTGGAAAGGAAAGTAGGATTGAGGCATAGATAAAGGGGAGACTTTCATTCTTATTCCATTAACTTTACAAAAAATTTTTAAAGAATTTTTCTTTTGATAAAATACACGTGACAAAAAAATTTACCATCTTAACCATTTTTAAGTATACAGTTGAGTCGTGTTAAGCACATTCACGTTGTTGGGCAACCAAGCTCCAGAATTCTTTTCCTCTTGGAAAACTGAAACTTTATACCCATTAAACAACAACTTTTCCATTAGCTTTTGTGTGGCTAGAGTTTTTAAAAATTAGAATATGTTTTTATCATAAAAAATAGAAAAGGGAAATCTTGTATTCCCAAGGTGAAAGAAGATAACATTTAATTCATATTTGCATAGAAAATTCAATCCTGAAATAAAAAGGCCGGTCAAAAGTCTTGGAAGACAACAAATTAACAATTTTTTTTAAAAAAAAAGTTAGTTTTGTAAATATATTTACCAAGTAAAAGTTATCTGGCTGATGAACAAATATTTGAACTACAGGTTTAGAGGCAGAACAAATATTAAGCAGTTGTTCCAGTCTTCAGAATGCAATGCCAAATCCATCCCCCTGTTACTCACTAGCAATTTCCATTGACTGCAAGTACTCACAGACAGATATTTGAATAAAAGCCTATTACTAGTAGTAACATGAGTCTCCAGCCAAAGGCAGCAGAAGCATAGTCAAAATCTCCTCTTGGCCATACACATACTGCCTTTGAAAGGACATCTGAGTATCAGAGGACACTGTTGACTTATCCTTCCAAGGAACTTGGCTTGGGAGCCTAAGGACCAGCAGTGGGCCTGGATTCAAATACCTATCTATGGGTTTTCCCTTAATATCCAATTTGCCTGGAATTTCCCCAAACACTGAACAGTCATTTTCTTACTGTATCATCTCTGCCAAACTCTCTCTATTCATAGTGACATTACTTTGTTAGGGTGGGGGAGGGAGTAGAATATCTAAATATAGCCCTAGAATTCAGCCATTTTGTTATCTGTTCATGTATCATTTTTGTATGTAAAGCCATAGTCAGATCCATGCTATTGAGGAAAATTCGTTTTTCACTGCCCCCTTTCCTGCCACCTGAAAAGAGCAGTTGGATAATAAAACTGCATTTCCTCTGTGACAGACTGGAAGAAGGGGCAATAGTGTGTGGGGGGGTGCAATTATAAATTATTAACAGCTGCCTAAGCTTCTATACCTAAGAGATAATCATATACAACATCCCTATCTAATTAACAAGTACTCTTTGCCAAATTCAAATGATAAAAAAATGTTTAAACTTCATGAGAACCTCACACTCACTTAATCTCAGGAACTCTTAGTTTAATTTACAATTAACAAAGATAAAAAATAGCACCTCATATTTAGATAGGGTTTTAGAGGTTTTGCAGTGTTTTCATGAACATTGTCTAATTTGATCTTCAGAACAATTCAGGGTGGTACATATTGTTATTTCCATTTTACAAATAAAGCAATTAAGATGCAGACTATTCAAGTAAATTGCCTCCTAAATTATACAGTAAGCTTGTGCAAAGTCAGGGCTAAAACCCAGGTCTTGCAGAAGCAATTCTATCTCTTATCCCAGTATGAGTCTTTCCTGTAGGTCCATGCAGTAAATGTTCGTTTTTGGCACATTCCAACACTGTTTTTAATCAGTAGGAAAAAATATATAGACTTTTTTTCCCTTGGGCTAAATCACCCCATTCATATGCAAACGTTAGATTTATAAAATGATTGGTGTAGATCCCATTAATACTTCCTTTTTTCTTTCTTTAATATAGGTTGTCCACACAGCTGATTTATGCAGATGTTATGATTTTATCATCTCTGTACATTTGAAATTAGTTTAAAATGTCAAAGAGTTTTGATATTTTAGGTTTTACACTGCATGTATTTCTCCCTGTGTATTATGGTTTCTGCCAAGCACCAAATTTAGCAGCTTTTCAGAGCTTTTTCTAGCCTGCCCCAAACAAGAAGCACTAGAAATTACTGAAGACAAGTTGGCCTTGTAAGATTTCCAAACTAGTTTCTAAACCAAAGAAATTGAGTGAGATAAATTTAGAACACTTGGGAGTTTTGAAAGTCTATTTGGATAAATTTCAGTTACTGCCAATGAACAAGCATGTCCTAGAAACAGAAAAGGTGATCAAAGTCTCACCTCCCAGTAACATTCATCCCTCACAAAATGCACAGGGCAAACTTTGCTTTGTTAGAAAAGAACACATTGTTTATTCAGAAACCAAACACATTTAGATGGTTGGAGAGAAGGATTTGGAGTTGATTTTATTGTAATTATTACAGTTTTTGTTATTTAGAGGGTTTTTTTGTTTTGTTTCATTTTTTGACAATTTATATTATCCTGGGGTTTTATCTACACCTACAATCAGATCAATTTTTAAAAATTATTTTTATTCTGGCTGGTAACTGTTCTATGAATTGCAGGTTGAATAAGGAATGTACTGCACTTGAGTCATTTATGATAGTGAATTCATTATAAGGTGATCAATAAAGCACTGTATCTGTGGCCCATTAACCAAGGCAGGAAATATTTTCATTAAAGTAAACTGTTTATAGAATCCCAGAAATGTCATGGGTTTTTCTGGAAAGCAAAATGTCAATATGCTGAGAGTTCATTCCTTTTGACCCAATAATGAATTCTAAGAATCTGTTGTAATACATCAGCCCTAAATACAAGAAATAACATAGACTCCAAAGATGTTCATTACTGGCATTATTTATAACAGTGAAAAGTTGCAAACAGCCAAATTATCCAATAATAGAGAAATATTTAAATAAATTATAGTATATTCATAACAATGAAATATCATAATGTAGCAATTAAATACCATTATGAAGGTTTTAAAAGTCATAAGGATGTACTTTGGAGTCAGACAGATTGGAGTTTTAATCCTTTAAAGTTTGAATACTTTATTTAGTTCTATGAAAAATCTCAGCTTTCTAATTTGTCATGATATTTACAAAGACATAGTTATTTAGAAATAATATACATAGGGGCGCCTGGGTGGCTCAGTTGGTTGGGCGACTGCCTTCGGCTCGGGTCATGATCCTGGAGTCCCTGGATCGAGTCCCGCATCGGGCTCCCTGCTCGGCGGGGAGTCTGCTTCTTCCTCTGACCCTCCCGCCTCTCATGTGCTCTCTCTCATTCTCTCTCTCTCAAATAAATAAATAAAAAATCAAAAAAAAAAAAAAAGAAAAAAAGAAATAATATACATAACAAGTAGTACAAAGTCTGTCATTGCAAATACTCAGCAAAGTGTATTTACTATAGAATATTAAGGGGAAAAGAAGGAATTCAAAACCATTTACATATTATAATCTATTTATATAAAAATGCACATGGATATAGGAAAAAGACTGGAAAGAAATATTAAAATATCAAAAAAGCAGAGATTAACTCTAGAAAGGACATCTATAAATTACACGTATTTATAACAGATGTGTGTTATGCACGTATATATACATACATATATACATACATACTTTCTATATTTTTTTCAGATTTTCCCTAAAAAGTATTCATTTCTTTCATACTAAGAATAAAGAGATGCTATAACCATTTAAAGAAATATGTTCATTCAACATTTTGGGCTTTAAAATTAGCATAAAGAATATATTTTTTTTAATTTCCAACTTCGGATACTTTCCCATCCCACTCGAACTACATTTGCCTTGGAATATTTTCTGAACATGCTCATTTAGTCTTCTGTACCTCCCATCCATACTCTCCATGACAATCCCTGCTCATCCTTAAAGACCAGGTGAAATGTTACCTTCTCTGTGAAGCAATTTTTAACTTTCTGAAGCAGTATTAGGTCCTTCTGTCTCTGTGTTCCAGAGTATTTTGCTTGGTATACAGCTAATGCAGGGTATCATCAACATTATGATCACACATTAAACATTTATTAAGGTTTTACTCTCTAATATGTATACCATATTATTAAATTCTCACAGAAGCCTTGTGAGTCAGACTGTCATTGTCTAACTGACACTCAAAGAGGGTTGGAATATTCTGATTCCAAATCCCATACTTTTAACCACAGTGCTATAGGCTCTTAATTCTTCTTATACCCTTCAACTTGGTATTTTGACAACTAGAAGAGATTAGTGGCATCTCCAAAACTGGACATAGACTATTTCAGGTAAATATTGCTGGCTTAGGGGCGCCTGGGTGGCTCAGTCGTTAAGCATCTGCCTTCGGCTCAGGTCATGATCCCAGGGTCCGGGGATCGAGTCCCGCGTCAGACTCCCTGCTCGGCGGGAAGCCTGCTTCTCCCTCTCCCACTCCCCCTGCTTGTGTTCCCTCTCTCACTGTGTCTCTGTCAAATAAATAAATAAAATCTTTAAAAATATATATTGCTGGTTTACTTTAATAGGATTTGCTCTGTATATCCTCCATCATCTCTGTCCCTTAAAACCTTTATACCTACTTTTTTTCCCTTAATTACTTCTTTGTGATCTCCTTCCTGTGGACAAATGTTCCTTTGAGGAAATGAACGTGAAACTGAGGTCTAACAAGGTGAAGAGAGGGAACCATCAGCAACTAAGTTTTGAACATGTAAATGTGAGCTTATTGCTTATCATTGAGAAGGCCAATGGATATATCTTTAATTCAGTAAAAATTATCTGGCCTAGAGATAGAAATTGATGGACGGTCAACACGTAAAAGTATTTAAAGCGTTAGACTAGATGAGACCTTCCAAAGAAGTTAGTGTAGGTAAGAGAAAGGGGATATCCCAAGATCTTAGCCTGTAGCAGCTCGATATGTAAATATCAGGGAGATGAGATGGAACCAGCAGAGAAATTCTCTCTTCATGGGAGAGACCCATGAAGTCAAGTGAATGCAAAAGACTGAATTCTACTGGTAACTGAGTGAAGCAAGTTTTTCAAAAATGAGTGAGTGACCGGGAGGATGTCAAACACTGCTGATAGGTCAGATGAGATGGGGACTGAAAATTGATCATTTTATTTCACAACATGACTGAAACTGAGTCCGAGAGTGAATGAAAGGAGACGAATTAGTGTTGTGAATATAGAAAACACTTTTAAGTAATTTGGCTATGAAAGGGAGAAGAAAAATGGAGTAGTGGCCTGGGGGACAAATAGGAAGAGAAGAAAAGATTTTTTTCTAAGGATGGAAGAAATAATAGCATGTTTTTATGCTGATCAGAATAATCCAATAGATTGCCTAACAGTGACAATGCAAGACAGAGAAGGGAGAGATGCTGGAGCAATGTCTTTGGCTAGGCAAGAAGAAATGGGATTGATCAAGTGCAGAAAGGAAAGGGAGTGGCCTTTGGAGCACAGGTGGGTCATCCATAGCAACAGAAGAAAAGGAAGAGGAAACAGGCACAAATATACTAAGTGGGTAGAATGGAATGGCAGAGCTTATGGAAGTTTCCTTCTGATTGCTACTATTGTCTTGGTAAAATCAGCAAATGAGAGTGAAGGCTTGAGGATAAAAGAGAATGCATGAAACAGTCATCCAGGAGAGAGATAATGGTTGTACAAGGGGAACATAGCCTGATTGCCCGGCAAAACTGATCATCTTAAGTTAGTAGACTTAAATTTAAAATGAGAAGATTGGGTGCTTTTTTCAAGCCTGTGTTGGAGCCGGTACAGAGTTCACAAGAGAGTTGGATGGCAACATGGTTGGTTTTGCCCAAAGAGTATAAGGAAGAGAGAAGGAGGCAAAGGGAGGTGATGAAAGGTAAGAAGTGAGAATACAAGGGAATAATGGACTGTGGGAAAAGGTGGATTAGAATTCCTACAGTGCTGTTGAAATAAGACCATTAGAGAAAATGAGAAGGAAGATAGGCAGTAGTGGCTGGAGAAGAGGATGCTTGAAATGGTAGTTAGGGAAGGGTTAAAGGTATTAACGTGACAAAGTCTAGTGGATGGCCATGGCAGTCAATTATTAAAATTGAAAGTCAACAAGGAACTGAAAGGCCAGGAATTGAAGGATCATCTGTGTGGTATAAAAGCCATAAGGAATTATGATGAGAGCAGTGATAGAATATAGGAGTGAGATAAAACCTCTCACATCAAGGAGCATCGGAGAAAATGTGAAAGTAAGCAGGGGTTCTATGGATGAGGCAACAAGGAAAGGCAGCAAAGAGTATGGTCAAACAACTTGGGATTCCAAGGTGTGATTTTAGGGAGAAGGAGAAATAATGGCTTGGAAGTTGAAGTGAGTAGCAAGGAGAATTCCTATCCTATCTTCCAAGTCCTATTGATGCAGGGGTGTGGTAAAGAAAAAAGCTACCTCCTGAGAAAGTTGTAAAGGAATCACTATCATCAAGAATCATGGTCATTTCAAGCTGAACTTTCAAGTACTAGTTCAATTGTGTTTCTCAAGTTGAACTGGAGACTGATAATCAACTGAGCTAAAAAGGCACCTTCTTCTCAATTTTAAAAAAGGAAAAAGAAATTGCAACAGAATGGGAGTTGAAAAGCACTCTAAAATTGTGAGTGAATATCCTGGTGTGCTGATAAGCCACAATATATCACAGATGGAAAACATAATGAAAAGCCAAAGAATGTTAACAACCATCCATTAAATAAGTCAGAGACTACAAGCAACGTCTTTTCAGGAAAGAACTCAAGAAGTGAAATGAGGAACAAAAATGAATACCTCCATTATTAATAAAATAATGACAGTGGAAGCCAGATTAATGGTTAAGGGTCTGGCTGGCAGTATCCTAGGCTTCCAAGAAGACAGGATAATGCTCTGAATATAGGCAATACTTTGACTTTCATATTTCCTTTATTTTTCCCAATTCTCATCACTTGTTTCCATGCCAAACAGAAGGAGTTATGGGATATTAGAGAGCAAGGTAATACAATAAGAATGTTAGTGATGATGGAAATGTTTTATACCCACACTGTCAACACAGTAGCCACTAGTCACATGTGGATATCGAGTCCTTGAATGTGGTTAATATGACTGCAGAATTGAATTTTAAATTTTATTTAATTTTAATTAAATTTAAATACCCAGATGACTTCCAGTTTCTGGTCCTAAGAAGCTTGAAAAGTCACCACTCTATCTTAACAAGTAAAAAGCTGAACAAACAAAAATCAAGTTTTCTTAGATTCATAAGAGAAGTGACATTTGCAGGGCAAACTGCTGTCCCCTAAATTGGAAAGACTGACAGGAGGATACAGAGAATCACAACCTACCTGAGCAGAAACCAAGGAGTTGCACCATCTAGAAACTAGTACTCAAGTAGGAAAACGTAAACTATAATTGACAAATTGCTGGAGACTCAATGTGAACAAGTCTGAAAGATAGAAACTCTAGGGGGACCTGGTCACTGGGAGTGAGGGAGAACCCAGTCATTGGAGGGAAGGGGGGCACACTTGTAAGTTTTTACCTCCAGGAACTCTACTAGGTTCTCACAGTGAGTATGGGAGGAATATCCCCTCATGCTTCCAGCAGGGGGAGGAGAAAAGAAATCATTTTGAATTCTGCCAGAGTATTCTGTTCTTGACAAGGTCTGCCCTCAGGAAAAACTATTTAACCAGAGCCTAACCTGCCAGGGCTTTATCAAAGCCTAATGATCTGGAGGAAGGAAAATACCCAACTTCAGCTGACTCCAGTCTTCCGTATGGAAGAAGGAAAATACTCCAATTCCAGCCCACCCTAGCGATCCTGCTGAGAAACGGTGAGGTTCACAGTCGAGCGGCACAGGTTCACTAAAAGACTGAGACCTAATCATAATACTATAGAACACCTCCCTTTCCTCCACATCTTACCACCATATTACTAAAAATTATTTTGAGTTCTTTTTACCCAGTACACCACATCCAGCCACCAAGAAAAAGCTACAATACATAATAAAAAGCAAAAAGCACAATGTAAAGAGACACAGAAACATCAAAACCAGAGCTCAGATACAGCAGAGATATTAGAATTATCACACCAGGAATTCAAAACAACTATGATTAATATGTTAAGTGTTCTAATGGATATAGTAAACAGCATGCAAGAACAGATGGGCAATGTAAGCATAGAGATGGAAATTCTAAGAACACAGCCAAAAAAAAGTTGCTAGAGATTAAAAATACTGTAATAGAAATGAAGAATGCCTTTGATGGGCTTACTAGTAGACTGGACATGGCTGAGGAAAGAACCTCATAGTTTGAAGATATCTCAATAGAAGAAAAAAGGGAAAGAAAAGAAAAGAAAAAGGAAAAAGTCTGACAGAATAGACTGTTTAAGAACTGTGGTACAACTATCAAAAGGAGAATATCAAAATACCTTTTGGTAGATACTTTCTACAAAATACCTTTTGGGAATACCAAAAGGAGAAAAAAGAGAGAAAGAAAATATATTCAAAACAATAGTGACTGACAATTTCCCCAAATTAATAATGTCAGACACCAAACTGCAGACCCAGGAAATGTATTCAATTATGTATGCTTATGTGTAAGTGTATATATATGTTTACATTGAATTACAGCAATGATACAACAAACAGGAGGGGAGAATTAGGCTTATATTGTCATTAGAAGGTACTTGCCCTACCCAGGAAGTAGTATAGTGTTATTTGAAAGTGGACTTGGATTAGTTATAAATTTTGCAAAATTTAGGGCAACCACAAAAAACAAGTAAAAAAAAAAAAAATAAGGAAAACTGATATGCTAAGAAAGGAGAGAAAATGGAATCATATAAAATGCTCAGTTAGAATCACAAACGGTAGCAAAAAGTTGGAAGAAGAAGATAGGAACAAAAAATAAGGGCAACAAATAGAATACAGTAACAAATACAGTAGATATTAATTCAAATATATCAATAATCAGTTTGAACATCAATGGTCTATATGCACCAATTAAAAGACAGAAATGGTTAGAATGGATCACAAAATAA
This sequence comes from Leptonychotes weddellii, assembly GCF_054177405.1. Lineage (NCBI taxonomy): Eukaryota > Metazoa > Chordata > Mammalia > Carnivora > Phocidae > Leptonychotes > Leptonychotes weddellii. Next base: position 107,708,255 of record NC_138376.1, on the reverse strand, counting down.
GACCCAGCTATTAGTTGTCTACAAGAAATCCATTTTCAATATGAAGACACATATAGATTAAAAGGATTAAATGGATGAAGGATTCTAACACTAATCAAAAATAAATAGGAGTAGCTACATTAATTTCAGACAAAGCAGATTTCATAGCAAAGAAAGTTTTCAGGGATAAAGGGGGCATTACAAAGTGATTAAGGGATCAATTCTCCAAGAAGATATAACAATCCTTAACATGGGTGCATCTAACAGAAGAGTGTCACAATATGTGAGGCAAAAACTGGTAGAAATGCAAGGAGAAATAGATAAATCCACTATTATAGTTGGAGACTTCAACTTACTTGTGTCAGAAATGGACAGATCCAGAAGGCAGAAAACCAGTAAGGACATAGTCGAACTCAGCAGCACCATCAATCAACTGGATATCATGGACATATATAGACTACTTTATAAAACAGCAAAATACACATTCTTCTCAGGTTCATCTGAACGTATACTAGGATAGACCACATTCTAGACCATAAAACATACCTTAACAAATTTAAAAGAACAGAAATCATAATATGTCTGCTCTCAGACTACAACAAAATTAAACTAGAAATCAGTAACAGAAAGACAGCCAGAAAACCCCAAAATACTTGGAGGGTAAATAACACCCTTCTAAGTAACACATGGGTCAAAGAAGAAATCTCAAGAGAAATTCTAAAAATTTTTTTTTTTGAGATTTTATTTATTTATTTGACAAAGAGAGACACAGCGAGAGAGGGAACAGAAGCAGGGGGAGTGGGAGAGGGAGAAGCAGGCTTCCCGCTGAGCAGGGAGCCTGATGTGGGGCTCGATCCCAGGACCCTGGGATCATGACCTGAGCCGAAGGCAGACGCCCAAAGACTGAGCCACCCAGGCGCCCCTAAAATATTTTTAATTAAGTAAAAACAAAAAATTTTGGGAGTGCAATGAAAGCAGTGCATAGAAGGAAATTTATAACACTGAATGCATATACTAGAAATGAAGAAAGATCTAAAATCAATCATGTAAGCTTCCACCTTAGAAAGGTAGAAAAACAAAGAACAAAATAAATCTGAAGTAAGGAAAATAAAGGAAATAATAAAAATTAGAGCAGAAATCAATGAAGTTGAAAAGAGGAAATCACTAGAGAAAATCAATGAAGCCAAAAGCTGCTTCTTTGAAAAGATTAATAAAATTGATAGGCCTCTAGGCAGGCTAAGAAAAAAAGAGAGGATACAAATTACTAATATCAACAATGGAAGAGGGATATCACCACAGATCCCATGGACATTAAAAACAAAACAAACAAATAATATAAATAGCTCTATGATTATAAATTTTATAACCTAGATGAAAAGGACCGATTCCTTGAAAGATAAAATCTGCTAAAATTCACACAAGAAGAAACAGATAATCTGACTAGGATTATATCCATTAAAATAACTGAATCAATAACTGATAATCTTTCAAAACAGAAAACACCAGGCTCAGATGAGTTCACTGGTGAATTCTACTAAATATTTAAGGAAGAAATTATACCCATTGTCTAAAATCTCTTTCAGAAGATAGAAGCTGACAGAATACTTTGCAACTCATTCTATAAGGCCAGCATTACCCTAATACCAAAATCAGACAAAGACATTACAAGAAAAGGAAGCCACAGACCAATATGTCTGTTAAAAATAGATGCAAAAACCCTGAACAAAATATTAGCAAATCAAATCAAATAACATAAAAAAAGAATTATATGCCATGACCAAGTGGAATTTATCCCAGGTATACAAGACTAGCTCGACATTTGAAAATCTATGTATATAATTTATTACATCAACAAACTAAGGAATAAAAATCACATGGTCATATTAATAGATGCAGAAAAAGCATTTGACAAAATCCAACACCCATTCATGATAAAAATTCTTGATAAACTAGGAATTAAGGGGAACTTCCTCAACTTGATAAAGAATAACTACCAAAAACCTACAACTAGCATCACACTTGATGAGAAACTCAAAACTTCCCAACTAAGATCAGGAGGAAGAAGGCAAGGATGCCTCTTCTCACCATTGATTTTCAATATTGTACTAGAAGTCTTAACTAATGCAATATGAAAAAAGAGGAAATAAAAGATATGCAGATAGGGAAGGAAGAAATAAAACTGCCTTTTTTCATGGTGACATGATCATGCATGCAGAAAATCCAAAAGAATTGACAAAACATGGGTTACCTGGGTGGCTCAGTCAGTTGGGCATCCAACTCTTGGTTTCAGCTCAGGTCATGATCTCATGCGTCATGGGATCTAGCCCTGAGTGGGGCTCTGCACTCAGTGGGGAGTCTGTTTGAAAATTCTCTCCCTCTGTCCCCTCCCTGTGTGTGTGTGTGCATGTGCACATGCTCTCTCTCTCAGATAAATAAATAAATCTAAAAGAAAAAAAGAATTGACAAAACAAAAAACAGAAAACGACTCCTTTAACTAATAAATAATTATAGCCAGGTTGGAGCATACAAGGTAAATATACAAAAGGCAATTGCTTCCCTAAATACCAGCAATAAACAAATGGAATTTGACATTTAAAACACAATACCGGGGTGCCTGGGTGGCTCAGTTGGTTGAGTGTCTGCCTTTGGCTCGGGTCATGATCCCAGGTCTTGGGATCAGGCCCCACGTCAGGCTCCCCACTCAGCGGGGAGCCTGCTTCTCCCTCTGCATGTGCTCCTGCTTCTCTCTCTCAAATAAATAAATATAATCTTAAAAAATAAATAAATAGGGGTGCCTGGGTGGCTCAGATGGTTAAGCGTCTGCCTTCGGCTCAGGTCATGATCCCAGGGTCTTGGGATCGAGCCCCACGCCGGGCTCCCTGCTCAGTGGGGGGCCTGCTTCTCCCCCTCCCTCTGCTTCTCCCCCTGCTCATTGTCTCTCTCTCTCTCTGTATCTCTGTGTCTCAAATGAATAAATATAAATAAATAAATAAATAAATAAATAAATAAATAAATAAATAAAACGTCTTTCTAAAAAAAAAACACACAAAATACCATTTATATTAAGACCCCCAAAAATGAACTATTTAAGTATAAACCTAGCAAAATATGCATAAGATCTATATGAGGAAAACTACAGAACTCTGATGAAAGAAATTAAAGGACTAAATAAATGAAAAGATACTCCATATTCATAGATAAGGAGACACAATATTGTCAAGATGTCAGTACTTCCCAACTTGATCTATAGAGTCACTCAATTTCAGTAAAAATTCTCTATTTTGTGGTATTGACAAGCTTATTCCAAAGGAAAGGCAAAAGATCAAAAATACTCAACACATACTGAAGGAGAAGAACAAAGTTGGAAGACTAGCACTACCCCACTTCAAGACTTACTATAAAGCTACAGTAATCAAAACAGTGTGGTATCCATGAAAGAACAGACAAATAGATCAATGGAACAGAATAGAGTGTGCAGAAGTAGACCTACATAAATATAGTAACTGATCTTAATTGACAAAAGAGCAAAGGCAATATAATAGACAAAAGATAATCTATCCACAGACTTTTCATCTTTCACACACAAAAAAAAACCCTCAAAATTGATCACAGACCTAAATTAAAATGCTAAACTAGGAAAGTCCTAGAAGATAACATTGTAGAAAAACTAGATGACCTTGGTTTTGGTAATGACTTGGCACAATGCATGAAAGAATTGATGAGTATTTCATTAAAATTAGAAATTTCTGCTCTGTGAAAGAAAGACACTGTCAAGAGAATAAAAAGACAAACCACAGAATGGGGAAAAAAACATTTGCAAAAGACGTATCTGATGAAGGACTGTTATCAAAAATGTACAAAGAATACTTAAAATTCAACAATAAGAAAACAAACAACCCAATTAAAAATGGGTCTATGACCTGAATGGATAGCACACCAAAAAAGATATACAGATGACAAATAAGCATGTGAAAAAATGCTCTGTCATGTGTAATCAGGGAAATGCAAATTAAAACAACAATGAGATTCCGTTACACACCTATTAGAATGGCCAAAATTCAGAACATGAGCACCAAATGCCAAGCAACTGGAATTCTCCTTCATTATTAGTAGGAATGCAAAATGATGCAGCCACTTGGGAAGATAGTTTTGCAGTTTCTTACAAAACTAAATACACTCTTATCATACAATCCAGCAATTGTGCTTCCTGGTGCAAAACTGCCAAAATTTGTAAGTAACAAGTCTTTCGATAGGTGATGGATAAATAAAGTGTGATTCATCCAGACAATGGAATATTATTCAGTACTAAAAAAAGAAATGAAGTATCAAGCCATGAAAAGACATGGAGAAAACTTAAATGCATATTACTAAGTGGAAGAAGCCAATCTGAAGAGGCTACATACAATTTGACTCCAATGATATGACCTCTGGAAAAGGCAAACTATGGAGACAGTAAAAAGATGAGTGGTTGCCAGGGGTTAGGGGTGAGGGAGAGTTGAACAGTCATGTACAGAGGATTTTTAGAACAGTGAAATAGTTTTGTAGGATAGCATAATTGGTTTATATACACCATTATACATTTGTCCAAACCTATAGTGGGCACAACACCAAGAGTAAATTGTCATGTAAACTATGGACTTTGGGTGATAACTATATGTCAATCAATGTAGGTTCATCAGTTGTGACAAATGTACCACTCTGATGAGTCATATGGATATTGGGAAGCTTTGCATGTATGGGGCAGGGGAATGTGAGAACTCTCTGCACCATCCTCTCAATTTTGCTGTGAACCTAAAACTGCTCTAAAATATAAAGTCTATTAAAAACAATAGCCACAGATGGGCTACTATAGCGGACAGTGCATTTTTAGAGCTTTTTAGCAAAGCAGGATAGAAAGCAGTTTGAGGAGTAGGTCAGAAAAGTCTAGACAGATAAATAGGACTACCCTCACATCTTCCTCCTTCTTGAGGCTTATGTGTTGGCCACTTTAGCTGTAGAGCTCCTGGGTTCCAGAGCACTTTGTTCTTAAGAAACCGTTTTTATACTCACTCATCATCCTACAACATCGCTACCAAGTATATCTTTATTAAATAGATATGTTTAAAATCTCAACCTATGTTAACAAAGCTATGGTATAATCTTATTTTAAACTAAGTTACTCTGAAACTAAAAGAAGCTCAAAATGAATGGAGAAACTAAACAGTTAAGCAATTTCGTAGGAAGATTATTTATTTTACAAACCGATAGATTATTCATAGGAGTTAGGAAAATACTCTAATTTGACTGGTAGTGGTGGAAAGTCATTTTTTAATGATGGAAATGGAAAAAACAATACAGATTTTTTTAATGAGAGTTTATTTGATTTTCCTTTTGCATAAATGGATTTTATGTATTGAAAAAGTAGCTAATTTTGATAGATATGACTGGAATTGGTTTTACAACTGATGGCTTTTGGAGCCAGCTTTCTCATTCTAATTTCTTTTCTGAAACTTCCAATTGAAGATGACATCAATATTTATGTGAACTGGGAAAAAGAACCAAGGCACAAGGTACATAAAACTGATTAATGTAAATGGGAGAGGAAAACCCTAAAACCAAATCTAATGATCCATCAAACAACAGTCAATCTTCTTAACACTGTGAATGCTGCCAGTTTAAAGTAACAACTTAAATTACATAAGATACCAGAGGATAGCAAATATGCTGCTCTCAAGAAATAAAGTATAAAACCTTATTAATAAAAAAAAGCAAAAGAATAAGAGTGAACTCTTAGAACAAAACTGGCATCATTCTCCAATTAACTGAATACCTTAGAGAGGATTGTGTGCCTGTGTGCTATATTTAAATTAGCTTTACTTGTAAAATCGCTACATGCCACAATTCAAAATGCAGCTGAGAAATCACCCTGTTTGACGTACAGATGATAACCTAATTCCAACTATTTTTATCTACTTTGTAATTCAAGTGATGCATGCTGTATATTATTTCCCTGAGTCGAAATTATATTTAGAATTAAAATTGGTTTTATATAGTTCAAGTTATTGCACCCGAAAGCAATGAGTCATGCACCAGAAGTACACAGATTTGGGAGGCAAATATGGAACCATTAACTGCTCAGCGAGAGTTGCTCAGCCCCTTAGCTCTAAGAATAAGCTTTAAAAATACTGTATAGTTAATGTGGGTTGTAACAAGGTCACCTCTGTTCCTTGTCAAAGGTGCCATGGGCTTCTTCGTCTTCTACCTTAAAGCCATGGAACAGAATCAGGCTTGAAGAAAGTTGCAGACAGCTTTGTGTTATGTCTTATACTGCACCTCATATGTAAAGGTAATGATACTGACCCATCTTTCAGGCACAGTTTTAAGTTATTTTTCCTTGCAGTGGAGGTGGGGATTCATGGTCCTTGCACACATTTTTTCCTCTATTACCTCATAACCACAATGTAAAGGCCATTTTATTTTATTTTTTAAATTTTTATTTAAGTTCAATTAGTTAACATCTAGTGTACTATTAGTTTAAGGGGTAGAATTTAGTGATTCATCAGTTGCATATAATACCCAGTGCTCATTACATCCAGGGTGTAGAGGCCATTTTAAAAGATGATGAGGGAGAGAGGGAGGGAGAGAGAGAGAGAGTAAGAAGTGAGAGAGGGGCTGGCTGGCTCACACAGATTCTTAACCCATGACCCAGGCCTCATTGTCACATAGTTCTAACCAACTGGACTGGACTACTAGCCATCAAACAGCCTGCAGTGAAATATGTACCTTTTGCAAGAGTCACTTTCCACTGTCACAGTGACACTGTGGAATGGAAGATAGGGGAGAATTCACGTTCATCAGGCACCTACTCTGTGCTATACATTGTGCTCATTTCTTTTTATAGGTCTTTCATTTAATCCTCACAAAAGTCATATGAGAGAAGGCCACTTCACAAATGTGAAAATAGAAGTCTGAGCAACTAAATGTCTTTTCCAAGGCCACATAACTGTTAGGAAAAGGGGCCAGGATTGGAAGACAAGTAACTATGACCATGAAGCCACTGTTTGTCATCTGGAGCTCACGGTATAGCTCCGAATCACTCCCATGTGTTTTGTTCTCCACAGTGCTTACAAAGAAGGAGGGAAAATGTATTACCAAGAGTGAGATCTCTGGTGCTCCTTTAGACACGAGTTCCTATGAAAACTGTATCAAGCGCTTTGAAAACCAAAAGGGTCTCATAAAATCACATATTATTTGGGGAATTAAAAAAAAAAAACTAATTTCTTACCTTAATTTTAAAATACCTTTATTTTCCACCAACATAAGATGCCCCAATATTTGATCATTAAAACCAAATCACATAAAGATATGCATAATTATTTCCAATTAATGAGAACTAAGAAAAAAGTAGGAAAGCACACTCAAGATAAGTCATACTCCAAATCACAAAAAAAGGGTTAAATATGAGACATTTATCTCTGAAAGGCAGCACTCAAAAGTGCTCAATATGAAAAATGCTACTTCCAACTGTGACAGAGCTCCTTGTCAGAATAATTTTCCTATCCAAAACAGACCAATTCTACTAAAAAAAAAAAAAATTAGATAACATTACAAACAAAAATATTTGAAGATATCAGAGATTCACCAAGACATCAGGATTTGAGAGGCCAATATTCTAGAGAGAAAGCAAAGCACAGAAGTGAACATGATCTTCCCTGCTACATTTCTTCTTAAAATATTTGCCTATTAGTGAGTGGCATGGGGCTAAGAAACCAAGCAGAAAATGGCAGCCTAGAGGTTTAAGCAAATCCACAAGTCTGTAGAGACCAAAATGAATCACAAGGCTACTAAGCTAGTCAAAAATAAGGGACCAAGATTCTGGAGAAAAGAGAATCACATGGAAGGAAATTCAATATTTTGACATTTTTCACCACATTTTCTCTCTTTAGCATTTAAAAAATACTAAGCTACATAAGGTGAGAGCCAGAGAAGTCAAACAGAAATCTATAGCTAAGAGGCTAAAAAGCTATTTGAAGATTTCTATAATAGAATCATGCTGGAGACACAAAAATTGAAGAATACTACATACTGAAGATGAGAGACTATAAAAAATTCCCCAGACTTTCAGTTGGGACCTATGAAAGAGTAGATCCAGGAGTAAAGGCAAACCAGAAGTACATCAGCACAAGAGGACACAAACAGGACTTGGAATCATCTTAACCCGTGATTGAATTGAGATGATCTTCCATGCCTCTAACTACCGGGCAAAAGTAAAGCCAGTCCTCTCTGGAAGAAAATAAAATAACGTAGTCACAGAATGTCTGGCATTCAATCAAAATTTACCAGGCATACCAGAAGACAGGTCCAAATAGACAAAATCTAAAATAAAAACACAGACAGTAGAAACAATCATACTACAAATAAACATGAATTTGGAGTTAATCAGACACAGAACTAGGGGGGAAAAATCATTGTGGTTACTATATTTAAGAAAATAGGTAAGAAGATAAAGAATGCACCAAGGAATTGGAATCTATAGAAATGAGACAATAAAATTTTAGAAGTAAACAATAAAATAACTAAAAATAATAATTCATTAGATTCCGTAACACATTACATACACCACGTATGAGGAATAGTAAAGATCAGTACAATATATCCAGTAAGAAAAAGGATGGAAAATATGAAAGAGATTATATGCACAGGAGGAAAGAATTTAACATGTCTCTAATTGGAATCCCAGAGGAGACTATAGAGAGAATAGAGCAGAAGCAATATTTGAAAAAGGGGTTGCCAAAATTACATAATATCATCAAGTCACAGATTCATGAAGCCCTAAGCAGGACATACGTAAAAAACAACAGCAACAACAAAACACATAATTAGACACTGAATATTTGAACTACCAAACAATGAGGATAAAGAATATTTTAAAAGGAGCCAGAGAAAAAGTTACATTACTTGAAAGGAGAAATAATAAAACTGACAGTTAACTTTTCAACAGAAACTGAATGAACTAGGGGGAAAAAATAATTAACAACCTTCAAATGTTGAAAGAAGATAACTGTCAACCTAGAATTCTATACCAGCAAAAATAAAGGCCATATTTTCAGACCAAAAAAAAATCTGAGAAAATCTATCTCCAGGAGATCCACATGAAAAGTACATTTTCCTGGCAAAAGAAAAATAATCTCAGAGACAGGAAAATGCAGGCAGAAAAGAAGACCAAGGAAAAAGCAAATAGGCGGGTAAGTATAAATGAATATTGATTGTTTAAAGCAATATTAATGCTTTACAAAGTTTAAAATACATACTGTTACATACTTGAAAAAAGCACAAAGGTAGGAGGAAGTAAATGACATGAAAATGATTAAAGGACCTCATATCTTCCATAAAGTGGCAAAAGTACTTAATTATAGTAGACTATAATAAAGTATGTTGTACTCCTAGCCACTAAACCTCTACAGTAATTATTTAAAAAGCACAACTAAAATATAGCTAACTAATAGAGACAGAAGTGCAATCATAAAAAATTTTTATTAATACAAAGGAAGACAGGAAAAGTTAAAAAAAAACACAAAATGGGAAAATGGATATAAGATAGTAAATGGTCAATTTAAACCCAAATGTATCAAATTATATAAAGTTTAAATAAACTAAAAGTTCCAATTAAAATACAAAGATTATCAGACTAGATTTTCTTTAAAAACCCAACTTTATGCTATTTAGAAGAGACACCTTTAAATATCAGGACACAAAATATTGACTATAAAAAGATGAAAATTATCTACCATGAATACATTGATCAAGATAAAATCAACCTAACTTTGCTATTATCAACCAAAGCAAACTTTAAGGCAAGAATTGCTAGAGATAGAGGATCGTGTCATGAAAATAAAAGATTAAATCCATCAAAAAGATGTAACAATTCTACAAATGTATACATATAGATTAAAAAATTATAAAGCAAATATTAATAGCACTGAGAAAAAGTAGAAAAACTCACAAAATTAATTGGACCATTTAGTATATTTCTTTCAGTACAAAATAGAATAAGAAGACCCCCCAAAAAAACAACTGATAGAGATATAGAAGATTTGAATAACAAACTGGACCTAACTGACCTATAACACTATTCCTCATTACTCTAGAGTCCACTTTTTTTTTCCAAATCCACATGAAACATTTGCCAAAGTGAACCATATGCTCAGAAAAAAATTCTCAAACATTTCAGAAGATATAAGTTTTGCCAACTATATTTACTGACTGGAGTAAAATTAAGTCAGAAATCAATAGGAAAGAGAATTAAAACATTCCAAAATGTTTGGAAATTCACCAATATTTTTCTAAAATCTAAAATAAAGAAATAATTTAAAGGGAAATTAGAAAATATTTTGAATTGAATAATATCAAAAAAGTGACACATCAAAACTTGGACGATGTAGCTAAATTGGGCTTTGAGGGAGATTTCTGATAATAAGTGCATATATTAAAAAAGAAGAAGGCAAAAAAAAAACCAATGATCCAGGTGTCTACTTCAAGAAGTAGGGAAAGAACAGCCAATTAAATATAAAGAAAGTACGAGCAAAGAAATGATAAAGAGTTTGGGGCACCGGGGTGGCTCAGTCAATTAAGTGTCTGCCTTTGACACAGGTCATGATCTGAGGGTCCTGGGATTGAGCCCCGCATCGGGCTCCCTGCTCACCGGAGAGTCTACCTCTCCCTCTGCCTCTGCCCTGGACTCATGCTTGTGCACTCTCTCTCTCTCAAATAAATAAATAAAATCTTTTAAAAAAAAAATGGTAAAGAGCACAAATTAATAAAATAGAAAACAAATGTACAACAGGGAAAACCAATAAAATTAAATTTCCTGGAAATGATACACTCTAGCAGGAGTGAAAAAGAGGGAAAAAAAAAAAAGATACAAATTACCAAATTGTAGGGGAAGGGAAACATTGCTCCATACCTTAAAGTCATTACAGATAATGAGAAGAATATTATGAGCAATTTAATGCCAATACATTTGAATAAATAGCTAAAATACACCAAAAAATTCTTTAGAGAACACAACTCACCCAATCTGACACAGGAGAGAGAGAGTGAATCTGAATAGCCCATTAAATAAAACATATCCATAATAAAAAAAACCTCTTGCAAAGAAAATTCAAAGTGCAGGTATCTTCGTTATTGCATTATTTCCAACATTTCAGAAGGGAAGAAAAAAAAAAAACAGCAATCTTACACAAACTAATGAAGAGAACCAAAAAAAGGGAGAACTTTTCCAAGTTGCTTCTTAGGCTGGCATGATCTTGACATCAACACCTGGCAAAGACATTTAAGGAAAGGAAAATTATAGTCCCAATTTTTCTCATGAATATGGGTGAAAAGTCTTGAACAAAATATTGGCAAATTAAATCTAGCTATATATAAAAGGGATTATAAATCACAACTTTTTATTACAGAATGTAAGATTTTAATACTCAAAAGTTAATGTTGCTCAAGTGTTAACAGAATAAGGGAGAAAAATATAACCATCTGAAATGATACAGTTCAACTGGTAAAATTCAACATGTTCATGTCAAAAATGTATAGCAAGTTAGGAATAGAAAGAAAATCTCAACCTGATTGAATATAACTCTAAAACTCTTACTGCAAAAATCATACTTAGCTAAATATTAAAAGCTTTATTTTTTCCATTCAGATACAAAAATAAGGATACCCGCCACCAACTTCTGTAAATTATGTTACAGTTGTTCCTAATCAATGTGATAAGGTAATAAAATGTAAAAAGATGAAAAATGAAGAAACAACTATCACTATTCATGGTGCTATAATTGTGGACTTAGAAAACCCAAAAGCATCTACAGTAAGCTATTAAAATTATTACATGAATTTGGCAAGGTTGCTAGATATTAAGAACATATAAAAATAACATTTGTATATACAAATAATATATACAAAAATAATAAAAGTGAAATGTCAAATTGATACTATCTACAATGCATTAAACATATCAAATGCTTAGAAATCGAATGCTTATTGAAATAAAGGAAAGCCTTTACATTAAAAATAACAAAACATTAATGAGGGAAACTCTGAAGTGTTAAATAAATGGAGGAATATACCATGCTTAGGATACCATTTAATTTGTCATAATGTCAATTTTCCCCGAGTTAACTTACACATTTAAGAAAAATTCAGTCAAATCCCAGTAGGATATTGTATGTGTGTGGAAATCAATAAGCTAGTTCTAAAACTTACATGAAAATATGAAGAGCTAGGAATGACCAAGACAATCCTGAATAAGAAAAAACTGGGAGAACTTAAGCTACTAGGTATCAAGACTTACTCTAAAGCTCTAGTAATTAAGACAGTAAACAGTATGATATTGGGACAAAGATAGATATTAGACCCATTAATCAGAATAGAGTCTAAAGCTGGACTTGCTGAATTAGAGTGTAGAGAATGGATGATCTTTCCAAAAATTGGTGCTGAGTTAATTCTCTATCCATATGGGATAAAAATAATGACCTCTACAATATTCTACAGACAAAATCAAAGCCAGGGGGTTGCAGACCTAAATTTCACCTTTCAGGCAACATAATAAGCCTTCTAGGATAAAACATAGAAGAATATTTCCATAATCTTAGGCTAGACAAAGATTTCTTAAACATGACACAAATAGCAATAACTATAAAGGAAAAGATTGAAAAATTGGTCTTTATTAAAATTAAGAACTTCTATTTATCTACAGCTATCATTAGATTAATAAAAAAGCAAGGCACTGAGAAGGGAAAGATATTTGTAATATATAGATTCAACAGGAGATTCTTGTCCAGATATATACATATTTACATACATACTCAGATATGTGTATATATGCATGTGTGTGTATGTTTATTACTTCAGAACAGCGAGGTAAAACAGAAAATTGTCTTAACTCCATAACTTAGAAATCCCTCTACTATATATATGCCCAATAAATGAATACATATGTGTACCAAAAGGTAAAAACAAGAACATTATTCATAGTAGTCAAAAACTTTTGAAAATTGATCAGAAGTGGGATCTATAAATAATAATAGAATACTATGCAATTATTAAAATGAAGGAATTACTGTTCTATGCAACAACATGGATAAATCTCTCGTGTACTACAGAACAAAAAATGGCAGGCATGTAGTATATGACTCCATGCATATAAAATTCAAAAGTAGGCAAAAAAATATGTGGTTGTAGAAGTCTGAAGAATACACCAATGAAGGACAATATGAAATATGACTGGTAGAAGGACAAGGGAAGCTTCTGGGGTACAGAAACTTCTTTTTCTTGATCTACATGGTGTTTCCATATGTATGTTCACTGTAAAACCTCACTGAGTTGCTCACTTATGATTTGTGTATTTTGCTGAATATGTACTATGCTAAAAAGTATACTTTTACGAAGCTACTGATACATCAACACATATGCACACATTTATATACACAAACAAAGCTTATGAGGCTGTCTCATAATAATTTAACTGTTTATCCACATTAACAGTTGGTTGAGTAACACTAACAGTCAATGGCTAGAGTAAGAAAACTAATACCTTTATAATGAGAGAGCTGTCAGTTCAATCCCACTACATCTCATTATTAAAGAACTTTATTTCATTTGATTCTTACACCAAACTTCTGATTGTTTTTTTCCATATCAGAGATGAGTAACAGTAAACAGAGTAGGGAGAGTTTAAGGAATTTGTCCACGATCACACAGTCATGAAGTGGTGTAAGTGAGATTCAAGTAGCAATGAAAAATCAATCAGCCAACTTTTATGAGGCAAGTCCCTTGTCTTGTACAAAGAACTTCTTGCTGAAAAAGTGTCTCTGGATCAATACCCCATAATACCCAGTAATTGAAGGGTTATAGTTGTTGACCTTTAGATACGTTAAAAGCAACAAGTATTTACTGGGTTTATATTAAGTACCAAGGCTTTTCTGAGGTCCCAAGAACTCACAATTAAATAAGACACTATCTTTATCCTCAAATAGCTTACAGATCCGGTAGAGAATATATATAAAAAGAAAGTTCAGATCAGTGTGGCAGTTTTAAAACATGGCCTCCAATGTTTTTGATACTTCTCCCATTGAGTGGTGGGGTCTCCATCCACATACCTTGTGAATGGACTTGGAATTGTCCCAGCCATGCAAAAACAAGGGAAGTGAAGCTAAAGGCCATATAGCTTTTGCCTAGTTCTTTTGAATGCTTGCTTGCCTGGAAGTCTCCCTTTCAGAAACCAGATGCCATGCTGTGAGAGGTCCAAGCCACATGTAGGTTCTCTTGCTGACAGTATCAGCCAAACCCAACCTTTGAGTCATCTTGGCCAAGGAGCCAGGCATGTGAGTGAGAAAACCACAATGCAAGAAGAGATCCTGTAGCCTATCTATTCCAGCCCTGAGCCATTCAAGTCACCCTAGACATCTGGGTCTTCCTCGCTGAGACCCCAGATATCAAGAAACAGAGCCAAGTCATCCCTGCTATGTCTTACACAAATTCTTGACCTTCAGAATCCACAGGAATAATAAAACAGTTGTTTTTTTTTAATGTCTCTAAGTAGTTTGTTTATGCTACCAAGGGTAATTGGTCACACAGCAATAAATAACTGGAACAGTCATTTTCCTCAAAGTTTGTTCCTCATACATCTGCATCAGAATTATCTGGAGTGCCTATAGAAATGGCAGGTTCCTGGATTCCTTCCTCAGTATTTTTGAATCAGAGATTTGATTTACTTTGGGGTTCCAGTAATTTGAGTACTTTCCCACACCTGGGCAAACCTACATTCAGGAAGTTTGAGCACCACTGCCCTAAACTAAGCTTGTGATCAGCCACAGTAAGAGCAGGACAGACATTTATTGATCTCTAAACCTGTCAGACATCAGTATACATAAAAAGAAAAAGACACCTGATTCACGTATTAAATACAAAGAGTTAAATCTGTAGAGAGACTAGTGGACCTATAAACAATTTGTACCATAATATTTTACAGGACACATAAAAGACCTGTGCACAGGGAGGCAAAAGAAAAGAGTGGTTTTGTCTTCCCATGAGGTCAGGAAAGTCTTGAGAGAGGAAAGTTTTAGGATTATACTGAATCCTAAAAGATGTGTTTTCATGTATTCTTTAAGAGAGTAAGGCCAGAAAGTTTCTAAGTCGAGGAAGCAGATTCAGTAGAAGCAAGTGGGAAATCACCTGATGCTACCTGAGTGTCTCTATCACCAGACCAAGAGATGAGACTGCAAAAGTGATGTCGTGAAAGACTGTCTTTGCCAGGGAATTTGTGCTCATGCCTAAGGGCAGTAAGAAGCCTCAGAGGGTTTTTAATTGAGGGAAACTGTGATCAAATTTGCACTTTTCAAAAGCTCTGTGGTGACTATGTGAAAAAAGGAATTAGGCAAAACAATCAGAATGCTATTTTAATAGCTCAGGCAAGAAAAAACTACGACTAGTTGTCAAAGTGGAGAGGAAATAGTGAAATGATATGTCTCAAAAAGGAAACTCCGCAGGTCTCCACTTGGTCTCTGATTGAATGAGGAAGGCCAGGCTGGGTCTATGATGATTTCTAGGTTTGTCATGAAATTAAAAAGAGAGAGAGAGAGAAGTTATCACTCTCCATCTTGAGACCATAATCCCGTAAGTAAAGGAACCAGATCAGCTCATGCCTCTTCCAAAAACATGAAGATATGGGAATTATTTGTTAATACCAAGTATCATTGCTATTCCACAAGCTCCCCTTAGATACTTTTTTGGAGAATTTTCAACATAACTGAAAAAGAGGTACAGCTTTTTGCAGATTCCTGACCATGTCTAATGGAGCTCATTTACTCTGCAGCACAATTTGGAATTAGAAAGAGAAGTAAATATTCTAACTCGGGATGGCTCCATTCAACTGTTCATCCAGCTCCTTCCTTCTTGGTGTGCAAAGTGGGTACTACTGGAGCCGTTGTTGAAATTGTACAACAACAAGGAAGAGATGATGAAATACGTATCATTCTTGATTGGGCTGTCCACTCAGATAACTAAAGACAGGATATGTGTGATAATAAAATCTTAAATCTGTGAAAGTAATTGCTTCTGACATCTCCAACTAGGCAGCAGGCTGCTCAGACAGTGCTGTTCAGTCACAAATTCTAAGCCTAATGAAGTGAGAAGACCACAGTATAGATACAAATTAAAATCTACTTACCACGAACAGTCAGTATTTTTTTTTTTTTTTGCTTTTTTGTATACTTCCTTGTTTTATGGAGAAGGAGGAAATATTTGTTAGGAATGATCACCCTTTTATGTTTTAAGTCAACACAGTAGACCTGCTATTAACCACAAGAAATAACCATCCAGTAATTCTAATCTATTATTGAAACCTTTGGCTCCCCTAGAACTATTTTAAGATTTTTAAGTGATTATTGTTAAGCAGGTAAAATATGGTTGTGAGAGAAAAAAAAAAAAAAAAAAGGACCTGCTTAAAATAATAGCCAATGATTTATCCCATTGCTTTCATATTTTTTACCTTTTTCTCCAGCACATTTGAAATTTTTGAAGGCACAATTTTCCTATCAACCACATTGCAACTGATATTGTACATCTGAGAGGAGCTGGAACTTTAGGATGGGGATTTCACGTAACTGAATTGCAATGAAGTCTGATGTAAATAACTGAAAATTGTGAACAGTCCCATGAATTCCCTTTCCAATAATCATGTGTTCTGTTTCTGATGTGAATTGTGAGTAACCTTGTTGTTAGCTTAGAAAAAAAATAGAAAGCCTCCTACAATATGTGACTTAACCTAAAACCTTGCTCACATTCTTTTATATCACCTCTGAGTAAAATAGAAGTTGAGATGCATCTTCTGTGATATGGAAACTTCAATAAGGAAACAAGACATCATTAAACATAGCAATAAGTCATCTATCATTCAAAGACCAATTATATGTTGGCTGCTCTACCTTAGACTTTTGTGGCTCAAATAAGTCTCTCTGGTTTTGAGAAATCAGATGAAATCAGATGAAAATTCATACAATTTGTTAGTGCAAAGAGGGGAGTTCTGTTTTAACTATTTTCCAAACTGTGGATGCAACACTACATGTGGTGCATTTTTCAAATTGCATTGCAAGTAAGAAAGATAGCAGGATCTGAGGAAGAAAAAATGGGATTGGGACCAGATGGCTTGGGTTTGAATCATTGCTTCACCACTGCCTTAGTTACTCTGAGAAAGTCAATTACACTCTGATATCAGTTGTCTCGTCCTTAAAATAAGAAAACGGTTTCTCCCTACATACTCTGTATCAAACTTAAATGAAATGATGACAAAAGTGCATCTGGTATGGAATTGGCTCTTTAAAAATCCTAGTATCAGTGTATCAGCCTGGATGGAATCCTGGAACACAAAAAGGAAATTAGGTCAAATCTAAGGAAATTTAAATAAAGTATGGACTTGAGTTAATAATAATGTATCAATATCGGTTCATTAATGATGACAAATGTATGTGCTAATGTAAGATAGCAATAATGGAGGAAACTGGGTGAAGGGTTTATGGGATTTTCTATCTATCTTTGTAATTTTTCTGTAAATCTAAATCTATTCTAAAATTAAAAGTATTTAATATGTAAAAAAAAAAAAAAAACCCACCTAGTATCCATCCCCTTTTCTTCCCTTTTCAATGTTAACCCCTTAAAGTCTAGATTTTCTTCACTGGCAGTGGTATGTATGTACACTTAGTTCAATTCTATGGAAAAAAATAATAATATGTCACATATTGGCCTCTCCATCAAGACTGAGGGGTGTCTTCCATTTGTCCTAATATGGTAAGGAACTCAGGGGAATGAAAAACTAACTAGTGCTAACCATTCCTACTAAGGAGACTTCTTTTGTCCCTTCAAATAGCTAAAAATTGGACCTGGAATCTCACACAGGCTTTCCCATCTAGAGTAATGACAAAGAGAAACACTTGCTTCCTGGCATCAACAGAGCTGCTGTGGATCGTTTGCCCTGGAGATTACCTTTCTTCAACCCCCTTCCTTGCTTCTACTCCACGTCATGAATACTGCTGACAAAATTGCACAGACACATGTCTCAGTTTCAATCAGGATTTTATCAATAATTATAAAGTTGCAAAGATAGAGGTAGCCTAGACATGACACTCAGGCAGATTATTAAGATACATGAAGTGCTCATCTTAACTAGGAAGACAAAGAACACCAGTTAAGAACTCTCTGCCCAAATGCATTTGAGTACTTTTTTTTAATGACTACTGTCAAAAGTTCTTATGATAATAAATCCAATTTTTAAGAGAACCTACCAGATGCTGACATTTAAAAAAAATACTTCTAGTATTTTTCTATGTTCTATGACTTCCTACCAAATGTAAAGAAAAGAGAGGGCTTCAAATAAGAAGAAATCAGTGTCACTGGGCAGAGTGCAGGATAATTTCAAAAGAAAAAGCAAGAGTTAGCAAGTATTTATTGACTAACTGCTATGCCCTTGGCATTCTTGTTGATGTGAGAAATGTAAAGCAAAATGAGCTTCTGATTTCTACTTTCAGTAAATTTGCAATCCCATTCACAAACAGGGTGAAAAATACCATAGAATAGTTCTTGAGTTCTTCCTACTTTTTAGTGTCCCAAGGAAACAGCATACATGATCTCTTTCAACATAACATGCAACAGTCTGGAAAGGTAAGTATTATTCTACCCATCTTCCACTTTAGAAGGCTGAGGCTCAAAGAGACAAAGATAATGACTCCAGGTCCACACAGCTAGTAAGAGGCAGGCCTGGATTAAAACCCAGGACTATGATACCAAAGCTGGTATCCTTAACCATTATGATATAGCACCCCATTTTCAAAAGTTAAATCCAACCACTTCTTTGCAAACAACTTGCAATAGCTTCCCTGAAACCAAAATAAGAACATATGCGTCTTCTGTGGCATATCTCAGTAGCAATGAGAGCATATATGCAAAGAAGAAAGTATCAGCTACCCAGAGCCTTGTTAGCCAACACCTTGAACTGCCCTTGAGAGTGACTTGGTCAAGAATATCAGTTCTCCTGCACCATAGGTGGTAAAACAGTCTTCTAACGATTGACCCATGAGCTGGTTTCAAGAGCCCAGCAAACTTGAAACTGCCATGGCATTCAAGCTCCTTAACCATTCTGCACATTCCTAAAGTGTTACCATGATAAAGTGTTCACCGATGCACAGATAACGCCAAAGCCAGGAAGGGGGAAACATAACTTTTAGAACAACATTTCAAGGTCAAATGTTACCCAACTGTGCAGGACCATGTTCAACTCTTAGATTATAAAAATGCAGATCCAGTTTCTCAAGGTCTCTAGGATAAAGTTCAAATTAGGTTGTTTAAGAGAGGGCCCTTATCAGTTGTATGAGCGGCTTTCTCCAGAATTTAGCTAACTCATTTGATAACATTGGACAAGAGGAATTTTCCAGGAATAGACCCAGTAACCAAACAGTGACAAATTAAGAGCTATATTCTGTTCTGATGCAGATATAACATTTATTTATCCTAGGAAGCTCTTCTCCAAGGAGATTAGAGTATACAGTTGCCTCTAAGGACTCGCTCCAAACCCACTGGGGAATCCCCTGAAGTGCCACCAGCCTCGTCTCCCCTACTCTTAATATAAAAATGGCACTGGTTCATCCTTCCTAAAGGAATTTTGCCCAGAGTAAGGAGGATGGCCAAATAATATTTATGAAGAATTTATAGCTACTATTTAACAAGTGAACTTTCACTGTTCTGGAGCCAATCTGAATATGGCTGGTGAGTTGTTACTTATTTGGCATCCCTTTGCCAGGAATCTTTACCCTTACAGTAAGGCGGGTTAATATACTGAGATATTAATTTAGGTTTTATTTATCCATGAATTTTTTGTTCACCTTTCCCTTACTCCAAAAAGGCAGCCAGGACTTTGTGCTGCTTACCTCAAAGATTTTTGTTGTAGAAGTTTCCTGAAATCATCTCTCCCCACTTTCTGACTTTTGCATTCAGAAAGCTTGGATTCCTTAAAGAGATTAAGCTAAGGGTCATGGAGGGGTAGAGAGAGGTGAGTGCTTTTGATAGGTAAGGTGTGGAAGCAGCCGTGGGAAACTGGACATTGCCCTGGAAAGGGAATGGAGTGGAGGGTCCCATTGGTGGTGAGGCTACATACCTCATTTTCTGGCAGTACTCTGAAAGGTAGCAAAACTTTTTAAAGAAACGGCTGCCTTGTATATCTAGAAGGCTGGGTCCTAGGAAGTGTGGCTCCCAGAGGAAGCAAATGCCGTCAACAGCCTACTTGGCATTAAGACAGCAGAGCTATCCACATTCAAGGACCAGTAAGCCACAGACAGTGAGGATCCTCATAGCAGCCATGAGGCTCTTTCACAATTTTTTAAGGCCCATTTTCGCTTTTTGATGACCCTAGAGTCCCAAAATGACTGAGAGAGAATCTCCTGCCCAGTTGGATAGAAATTTAATTTGATTAAGGGGCATGTGACTCTTCTCCTCCACCTAAATTCCAGCTATAACAATAATTTGTGTTTCAATACTCTTCCTGCTCTACTCTGCGCCCCTTCCCTTCCTGACCCCATCTCCACCCTTTCACTCCCCCCACACACACACGTCATCGAGATATGTCTGGACCATTTTTGCTTGTGGATGATAGAGGGATTTTTAATTTCCAATAAAAGGAAGTAGTCACCCATAACTTCTCAATATGAAAACCAGAAAGATTTATCTTCACTTAAATACGCAACTAGAAATGGCAAATAATTTGCCAATTCATTACTTTTTGAAGAATATCCTGGAAAATTTGAGCTGAAATTAAGTGAAACTTTGGCCAAAAGGAACATTTGAATTCTGCTTTATTGAGCTATTAAGCTAATATATTCTCTTCTTTAAAGTTTCTACTGTGGTATGTTTGATTCAAAGCAATCTTCCAATTGTTTTACCATTAGCTCGAAGCAAAGGAAAATGAAAAGCATGACAAGGCATAAAATTGTCCTTAGCAATATCTAAGCTTGGTTCAGCCGTGACCATTATCCTCAGTGCTCTTACAGTCTGAGCAAAACAGCCATAAAATCGGGTTATTGTTTTTAATTTTACAACCCATGATTTATTTTGTTTAACTTTAGTGACAGCCTGTGATCTCAGTAAGTGTCTTCAGTTAGGAAATGCAAGCAGGAAATCAAGGCCCAGAAGTCATTAGTCGTAGCATGTAGCCATGTCATTTATCTTCCTGTATCACCACCAGAGTGTGATCCATGTGATTCCTATTATATAAACTAACACTAGAAATTCTGAAATCAGAATAGCTCATAGAATGAAACAGAGTTCACATGGTCAGCTTCAACTTCCCTGGCACTCTGACTCTAGACCCTGGACAGCTAGAACCTGTGTTCTATTTTTTACCTTCAAGCACGGCCCTCCCCGCCGCCCCCCCCCCACCCCCAGCCCCAAGCAAAATTTTCAAATAAGGAGGTTATAAGCTTACTGGTTAGGAGATAACACAGCTTAAAATTTGGTCATCAGGAAGACCTGACCTTTCACAACTGTATGCCCTTGGAGCACTATATTTAACTCTCTGAATCTCAGTTTCCTCATCCAAAAAAAGTAGGAATCATAACATTATCTGCACCATAGACTTGTTATGAGAAATAAATGACATAATACCTGCAAAGTATTTAGCAAAGTAAAGGTTTGCCATTATTATTACTCATTTTTTGTGATGATGGCAATGAATGAATGAATTTCTAATCCTTTGTAAATGTAAAATTAACCAGTTCTTTAATAGAAAAGACGTTCTCTTTGCCCATTACACTGGTGGTGTTTGTTAGCATCGTATGGGACTGTGATCCAAACTTGTCTGGCATATTATTCTGAATTCATTTTAAGGAAATGAGAAAATTTATTCATCTTTATACTTCCATGTGACTTATCTACCAGTATATAACAAATCACTCTAATGTTTCATGGCTTAAAATAACCATATTCACATACTCAAGGTTTCTCTGGGTCAGGAGTTCAGGCGTGGCTCAATCAGGTAGTTACAGATCAAAGTTTCTCACGAGGTTGCAGTGACAGGTTATGGGGAGCTGCAGTCCCCCAAAAGAAATGGAGGAACCATTTTCAATGTGGCTCACTCACGTGGTTGATAAGCTGATGTTGGCAAGGTAAGTCCTCTCTAGGTGGGCCTCTCCACAGGGCTGCTTGAATGCCCTTACATAATGCCAGCTAGCTTCCCACAGAGCTGCAAGGCCTCTTAAGATCTAACCTGAGAAGATATATGCCATCATCTCTGCCATAATTTATTGGCCATACAGGTCAACCTTGATTCAGTGTGGAAAGGTGCTATGGACTGAATGTTTGTGTGCCCCGCCCCCCAAACTTCAAATGTTGAAACCTAATCCCCAGTGTGATGGTATTTTGAGGTAAGAACTTTAAGAGGTGATTAGTCACGAGGTGGAGCCCGCATGAATTGGAGCCCTTATACAAGAGACCTCAGAGAGCTCCTTTTCCCCTTCCACCATGCAAGCACACAGTGAAAGACCTCTGTCCATGAACCAGGCCCTCACCAGACATCAAATCTACCAACACCTTGATCTTAGACTTTCCAGGCTCTGGAACTGAGCAAAATAAATTTCTGTTATTTAGAAGTCACCCAGTCCATGGTCTTCTTTTATAGAAGCCCAGACAGGCTGAGACAGAGAGGACCACAGAAGGCTATGAATAGCAGGAAGGCTATGAGGATCATGAGGCACCCACTTGGAGGCAAGCTACCACAGACCAATACCTGACTCTCAGTGATCCACACACCACTCTCCTCACCCCAAGGCCACTAAAATTCTCATCCCATTACAGCATTAGCTCAGGCTCAAGGCCCAGAATCTCATTTTCTAACACATATGCCAACTCCTTGACTGGAGCTTAATCCTACTTCTGTCTGGAAAGGATTTTCCATGGTTGTTGGTTCCTCCCTCTGGGCTCTCAGTTTTGGGATTTTGTGCTTTGTTTTTCTGTGTGTTTTTTTGTTTGTTTTTTGTTTTTGTTTTGTGGTTTTTATAGCATCACCCTACTCTAGGGTACCAAATTCTGTATTAGTTATTTACTGCTGCATAATAAGTCATTTCAAATCTTAGTGGCTTAAAACAACAATAATCGCTTACACTCTCTTATGGTTTTCTTATATCATGAAGTCCAGAGCAGCTTGATTAGGCATTTTTAACTTAGAGACATTCATAAGGTTATATAGTCTTATATTGGTTGGGATTACAGGTGCCTGAAAGCTTGACCAAAACTAAAGGATCTATTTCTAAAATGGCTCCATCACATGGCTGTCAAGTTAATTCTTCTCCTTGTGGGACTCTCTGTAGGACTACTTGGGTGTCCTCATGATATGGTGGCTGGCTTTCTCCAGACTGGGTGATCTGAGTCAGATGGAAGCCACAGTGCATTTTATGAATCAGTCTTAAAAGTCACACTTATTCATTTCCACCATATTTTGTCACACAGACCCGCCCTCATCCACCTGAAAGGGACTAGAGAGAGGCATGAGCACTGATCTCACTGGAAGCTACCACATACCACTTCCCAAAAGAAAAAATTTAGTAAGACTTTTCTCTAAATTGAACTATGACTATATATTTATATTTCATAAACAGGTCTACTAACTAACTAAGATCATTCTATTATGGTCATGGTAAAGAGATAAGCCCTCTTACCGCTACCATTTTAAGAATTGCAATTAAGATAAATTTACATATTTCTAATGTGATCCATCGAATATATTTATAGTTCAGCAGTTAAAGATATTTTCTTATGTTCCAATTTTAATAGGGCACCTCATTTTTGCCTCCAAATCTTGCCTACACACCCCTGTTTTTGGCTTGAGCTTGGAAATAGGCACATATTTTCTTCCATCAAACTGGATGACATACTGTTTGGGTGTGCCAACTTTAGAGGCAGAAACCTGCCAATTGACCCTGTCTCAGACGCTTCAAATTATCCATTTCACTGACTGACACATAACCACTTACACCCAGGTGTTTTTGTGAGCTTGTTCCTATAACTCACCTACTTCGTGGTCTTGGGAACTACTTCATTTTCTGCTGCCCTTTCTGTGAGAAAGCAGACCAGCCACTATCCTCCGTCCAGTTTCTAACCAGAGTGTGAAGTCATCTAATTCTCTGTGTTTTCTGGAGTTTCCATTCATCCCACTTGGCATCCTTTTCTGTTTCCCAATTGAAAGTCAAGTGTAAGCTCTCCCTGGCCTTATACATTTATGAGAGTTCTGGTATCTTTCAAACATTCAATTTAATTGGTGTTAAGATTGTAAAATTGCAGTAAATTTACATGAACACTTCCCTCATTCTCTTTCTCTTTTTTTTAGGTTAAATATGTGATCTTTAAAATAAATGTATATATTACTTTGTTACCAGTTGACCTCTCTTCCTTCTTAATTTCATTGTCCCCACCCATTCCTGCCCCATTGCCCAGGAATAATATTCTCCCATTTTGAATAGCAACAAAAATAACAATTTACAATTATGTAACTTTGCTATGAAAGTTACATAAGTGGACCTAACATCCATTAACAGGAAACAGAATTCCAGACTACTAGGTGTTATTTCATTAAGAAATGTCCACTGTGGTTACTTATTTAAATGTTTATTTTCATTATTCCTAGATTTAAGGCATATTTCAAGACACCTCTACAGAAATACTAAGTTCTCCTTGTTGCAAGCACAGGGCGAGGTCTGGAAGTCAAGGCAGGGCTCAGGGAATAGGTCTGCATATGGCCATGCAGCATAATCAGACCATTCAGCAGGGGATGTCAATACCATTTTAAGGAAATGCACAGTGTTCACACTGAATCTCTGGCCGGTCATCATCTACACAACTGTGGATCTCTCCCAGGCAGAAATCTGCTGTGTGTGTTCACACACCACCACTTCCCAAGTTGCTAAAAGGGGCTCAGCACCCGCTAATCTGGCTGCATCTCACTAGCATCACAACCAGCCAGGTCGATTCTAGTTGCTCAACACGGATTTGATAGAGAACCTGCTATACACTGGCTCAGTGGACATTTCTCAAGGACCGGAAAAGAATTCCACAGCATCACCGGTTGTCAGGAATGATGGGGCCTTTTATATTGAATAACTTACATAAAAAGTCCAGAAAGCAATATAACTTTCAAAGCCAGCTAGCCCATGACATAGATCTGTCAGTCCAGGCCCAGGAGAAAGTCCTGTTTGGGCAATCTGGGGGCTGAACTGGCATGATGGGTCCTGTCTAAATGCTGGATTTCATTTATTCTCAGCCTCATTCAAACGTCCAGTTTTCACAAATGAAGTCCAAATTACCGTAGCATTCAGTCCCCGTTTGTTCATGCAAGATCTCAGCTTATAACCTTCCCTTCAACACTGCCACTAAATCTCTTTTGGATTGTTTATGGAATTCCCAGGGAGATCAGGGGCTCATGAGTTCTCAGGATGATTATGTTGTTGTTTCCCTCCAAGAAAGCACTACCAGCTCTTGACAATGGTGGCCCAAAGACTCAGGGGCAAAGCCGTGCCCTTGGGGGTGGTAGACATGGGAGCCTTATATGTGTGTGATATGTGGTGTGTGTGTGTGTGTGTGGTATGTGTGTGTGATATTCCTGTGTGATTCATGGTGTGTGTGTGTGTGTGTATGATATGAGTAGTGCGTGTAAAATGTATTGTGTGTGTGCAGTATGTTTGTGTATGATGCATCGTGTATGTGTGTATGTGGCATGACTGGTGTGTGTGAAGTGTGTGGTGTATGTGTGTGGTATATGTGTGTGTGATGTGTGTGGTATGTGTGGTGTGTGGTATAAGGGAATGTATGTGCCTCCCTGTTCCCAAGACTCCATCTGCTTTACATCTGCCCTTGAACCTCTGTGACTTGGATGAAACTCTCTCTACTACCCCTCTCTTTGCTTATGCTCCAAATCAGTCCCTCTGGTCCAGCTGGGCAGGAATGCAACAACATTTCTCTAATCCTGTAAGTTCTCATTCCTTTGCCCCCTTCTCAGGTGGCCCTACACTCCTCCCCCCAACCAAATCTCCGTACTCCCTTAGTCAAACAACAACAACAAAAACTCAAACACATCAACAGAAACAAGGAGGGCTGGAGAAGGGGATAACCCAAAACCAGAGATGCATCTAAATCTCAGTTCCGGCCCAGCTAGGGCTTTGTGTTACATCAATCTATCCATTAATGAAGTAATTTAATTCCTCAATAAATAATTCTGAGCTCTTAACATGTGCTCAACAATGAGCTAAAAACTGAGCTACAACCATAAATAAGATAAATGAGAGGGGTCTGTGGGCACTGAACTTAGTGTAAAGGGAGATAGATACACACGAGGAAGAGACAGTTATGACACTCTGCACTTGGCTGGAGGAGGCAGGGTCCTAATGGAGGGCACCGAGAAGATCTCAACCTTATTAGGGGTTTCAGCAGAGGCTTCCAGGGGAATGGGATGTATGGGTAGAAATCTGATTGACAAACAAAGATGTAGGAGAGGGCTGCAGGTAAAAGATCCAACATTTGTGTGAGGGCCTGAAACATTGAAAAGTTTAAATAAATTATGGTAAGCTCAGAGAATAAAGTGGAAGTTTAGAGTGCAAGAGATAAATCTAAAAAAGAAAACAGGAACTAGGTTGATTTTCTCAAAACATAGTCCAAGGACCTCCTGAAAGAGAATCACCCACTCTAACTTTTTTTTTTTTTTTTAAATGCTTTCAAATGCTTTTAGCTCCTCTCCAGATTCATTCCCTTTGAATCAGGGGCACAGGAATGTGCATTTTAAACAAATTTTCTCAGTGGTTCTTATAAGAGTAAAGTTTGAGAACCATTGGACTACATCAAGCAAGGCCAGTTTTGAGTCACTTTCAAGAGTTTGGACTTACCCAAAAATAAATGGGAAGCCTTGTTATGCAATGCAGTGACGTGATTAAGATGTGTGTTTTTGCTAGCTCATTATAGAAGCAATTAGAGAATGGACAAGTTGAGCAACAGAGATCTCTGCCCATTTTTAGCTGTGGTCATTAGGTTGAAGTCCAAGATTTAAGCATATTTGAATATTTGGATTACCAAATTATATACCCAACTAAAATCCTATCCATTCACACTCTCAATTTATGTTAGCCTGCTTTAGGGTAATCAACTGTCCCATTTGCCCAGATCTGAGGGATTTCCCAGGAAGTGAGACCTGAGTGCTAAAAACAGAAAAGTCTCAGGCAAACTGAAATGAATTAGTTACCCTATAATTACCAAGAATAATCCCCATAATATATCAGGTCACACAGAGTTCTCATTATAGTACTCTTCTTTAAAAAAAAAAAAAGAAAAATATCCTGAGATTAAAAGCATTTTTTGAAAGTGAGAAAAGAAGGTATTAAAGAGAATGGAATTAAAACAATCATTTGTAGTTAAAAAAATAATAATCCCATACACACTGTTGCTTGAATATGAATTTAAAGCACAAATAAAAATTCTGGCAGCACCTTTTAATTTGTAAGAGCAGAGGCTCTGAAGCATGGTGTTGCAATCAGTAGAGGGGCGTGTTGCAAGGAAATTGTTTTTTCCTACTCATAATTAAAGGACTGAGTTTGTAAATGATTTACTCTTAAAAATACAGAAAATCAAGGTTGCCTCACTTGCATTCTGTTATACTTTCTTCAGCAGGAGAGAAAGTGGTGGAGTTATGACAAACCCAGGCAGAATAACCAACAGCTCAGGGATCGGCTCTGGACAGAGAGCTAGAGATCATCCATCCCCAACCCAACCCAACCCAAAAAGGGATTGAGAAGTACTTCTTAAGGGGTCAGTTGACAAGTCAGTTCACCATTTCCAGATTTTAAAAAGGAAAGAAAGAAAAAAGATTAAAAACAATTAAAAATACTTTCCCTTTAAATGCCCAGTTGTTATACCAGGAGAGTTTTTACCCAAATATTAGTACTCCAGTTGATTTTAGGTAGTACAAAGATAAAACATTTTTGAATTGTAACACTGTGATGGAAGTAACAGGTAATGGGAAAATATTAAATTAGTGCATGACATCTGTCATTTCATAAATATTATTCCTTAAAAATGGTTAAGTATAAACATAAGTCAATGAAAAAGAAATATTTAGAAAATAATAGGACAGGTGGCAGACAAAAATTTGTGAAAGTGGTATGGGAAGATTCAAGTGTGGGTAATGTTATACTTGTCTAAGTAAAAGCAGAGAGAAGTGCTACATCTTCATCTTATAAAGGGAGAGCAACACAAAATTCACATTTCAAGGCAGAATCACTTAACTTTTACATAGTGGAGACGTCAGCTCATATATTTCCACCAGTTTCAGTTGTTACCTCAGATAGCTTCAAAACAACAATCCAACTGAAAAAAGAACAGATCAAACTGAAAGGAAGCATGACTACACAACAGAAATTTTAAATATGATTTTAGCAGCAATCAAATCATAAAAAATCTCATTTCGTAGCAACTGTGTGTCATGATCAAAACATAACAGCAGCTCAAACTTTCAATCCATTTGATTGCCTAAGTGGATATCATCTGTCCAAATAGGTCAGAAAACAAAAACTTTTGAGTCAAAAACAAAGAAAAACAGACAATTGTTAAAAAATTAAAGTACTTTGACCATTGTATATATATAGCTCATCTCTACCACGGATGTTTGTTGGACAACAAAACCCCTTACATTTGCTAAAAGCTATGATTTAAAATCATTCTTAATATTTCTCCAAGTATCTTATAAATTTTTCTAAAACCCTATTGCAAAATTCTATAATGCAAAAAATAAGCTTTAAAATGCCTGCTGTCAGATTTTATTTTCTCTCCTTTACAATCTAATTATTTATCATGAGACCACATTTTTCAGTTGAACTCTACTTTATGATTTTATGGTTGAATAAATGCAGTTCTCCTGGATTTGAGCAAAACATATCAGACTGGACTTTTACACTCCAAAATGTATTTTCTTAAGTTAACTGGATTTTTCTTTCTGGAAAAGGTAGCGTTTAAAAAATAAATAAATAAAATAAAATAAAATAAAATAAAATAAAAACATAAAGGATTGCAATTCAACCTAAAGTTTGTTCTCTCACTGGCCCTGTGTGCAATTGTTCAGTTGCAGAAATTACATTTCCATGATCTATAGGAAGTCAATTAAACTATGATTCTGAATTATTTATTTGTCAATTTAGTTCTAATAAAGTAAACTGCAATGTTCCTATGGGGTTAGAATATTTCTCATGTCAGATCACCACAGAGAAGGTTGTGAGACCTTAGGGAATCAGGTTTTCTCTGCCATAAATAAAGTCTCCAAGAAATATTCTTATTTTCACTAACTACAACAGTCTCTCCTCTGGAAAAGAATAGTATAGCATAATAGTAAAGATGCCAAGTGTTGGAAGCAGATGCTTTGGTTTGAATTCCACCTCTTGCACTCACTAGCTGTTGACCTTGAGCTATCTACTTAACCTCTCGTTTCCTCATCTGGAGAAAAAGGATTATAGTAGTACCTGCCTCCTAGGTTGTTATGAGAATTAAAGAGTTAATGCACATAAAGTAGTAGGAAAGTGTCTACCACACAGTTTACTCAATAAATTAGCTTTTATCATAATCACTAACCCATCACTCACCACCCTCATACAAGCTGTCCAAGGACTTCTCCAGAACACTATTTTCAAAGACCCATTTCCTTGAAAATACAGTGGGAAATACTAACAGGAGATTTTTATTTAAGGCAGCAAATGTGCACTAAATATATGACAATTAGATGATCCTGAAGTCTCCTCAACTTTGAAATTAAATTAATATGGGCTGTTGTTAAAGGAGAGTAAAAGGGCTTTCCTTTAATTTTCTACACCTAATTATTCTTGGTCTCGACATCATCAGTATGGCGCTCGTTAGCAGGATGCTAAAACTACTTATCCTTTGGGGGTGGGAAGGAGGAGATACCCAGCAAGGTCCTCAGAAACCAGATTGGAGATTACAGAAGCCAAGACTGCCCCCATTTCTCAGGAACAAGCAGACTCACATTTGCCAAAATGTGAAAACCAGAAGGACTAAAAAGATTGAAATATTAGAGAGTTTATTAATAAATTCATGACATCAATAAGCTGAGGTTGATGTATGGAAAGAACTGAACAACTCTTGGTGAGTCATATTCTTTAGTAAATGAGGATTAAAATAGCTACTTTTAAAGATAACTCTGTACAAGCGCAAGAAACCTATGTCATTTCGTATTCCTATACTGAATATAGAGAGCCATGGAGGTTTGCTGTTTAAATAAAATGGTACTTAGAAATAAAATTTCAGGGCGCCTGGGTGGCTCAGTCGTTAAGTGGCTGCCTTTGGCTCAGGTCATGATCCCGGGGTCCTGGGATCGAGCCCCGCATCGGGCTCTCTGCTCAGCGGGAAGCCTGCTCCTCCCTCTCCCACTCCCCCTGCTTGTGTTCCTGCTCTCGCTATCTCTCTCTCTGTCAAATAAATAAATTTAAAAAATCTTAAAAAAAAAAAAAGAAAATTTCAGGTGACATCACTAGACTTTTATCAAAGTATCATCAGCCCAAAGTACATATTTAGCACTTGGTGCTATGAAGTGAATTGTCTCCACAAATATCTATTTCTTCTATTTTTTTATCTCCAGTCAAATATTACCATACTTCTCAGAATCTTACAATTATAATAACAAGGATCTCCTAGTTCCTTTTTACCATAGACAGGGTTCAAGAGGGGCCTACTCTATGGTGCATTTTAAGGATAGCAGAACATATAGCATTATTATAGCAAGTTCTCATGGCTTTTTGCCCCCTTATTGGAATACAGAATAAAGAACAGAAATACTCTTTTCATACAAGTGCCCTTTGAAATGAGGACTGTTGCTCCACAGAGCTTTTTCTTGTATGTGAAAAGTTTAAATAAAGGAAAAAAAAACTGTTCTCATGCATTCCACATTAAAACAACAATAGAAATAAAAATAATTCTATACTATCGAGGCATTTCAGAGTCTTCAGCCTTTGATTCAGTTGAAACCTAGTTTTGGTGCCAAGAGATTTCAGGCTCCAGTGAAGGGAGAGAATCAGAGCCCATCATTGATTCTGGATAATCTGGATAATCTTGGATGAGGTTCAAAGTATTCAATTGGATCTAGGATTGGAATATAGGATTATGCAGCCAATATTTTGTCTAAAAGCAACATTTTAAAAATTATTTCTTATATTTTAGAAAAACTCCAGATCATGCAGCATAAATGCTAGCTAGCTACAAAGTGAAGTTCCCATCACGACACCATGTGCCTACATTTTCCTCAGAAAATGAAGATATTAAGCCTACAATGATACTTGTAAATTATCCAGAGAAAACAGATTTTAAAAAATTGTGCTTTGTCCTCAATTAACTAAATAATTCAAAATACTCACTTTCACCTGAAGTAGTGGGGCTAATTAGAGCCTAAAATAGGTTTGGCTTCAATTACCTAGATAATCTACTTGTGTGTTTATTTAGTCCGAAATTAGAAGCTTAAAAATGAATCAACTTTCAAGCAAAAGCTCCATGACTTTGAAAACTCACTTCCAGAACAGTTCGACTTTAAAATGACCTCTTTGGGCGGCCTATTTGTAAAGATACTTAATAAACACTTATTTTCGACTTCACTTCAAAACTTTAAAATATTAATAAATTCAAAAGCACCTTCCTAACCCGCCCATCATGAATTCACTTCTTCACCCAAATTTACACACACACACCACACACGCACACAGTGTGCCCCCATCCTCCCGCTCACTTTAGCCTCATTCTGACGGAAGAACTAACAACACTCTGTGCCGTGTAGGACTAGGAGTCTCAGTTTTGTCTGTACATTAGAATCACCTGGGGAGCTAATACTCAGGCTACACTGAACACCAATTAAATCAAAGTTTCTATCACTGGGACCCAGGCACTATGTTTGTAAAAACTTTCCAGGTGAATCCAAGGTTGAGGACCACTGTTTTAAGAATTGGATAATTTCTCTATAAAATAGCCTGGAAAAGACAAATCAAAGCACCAAATTTTTCCTCCTCACCTTCGTTCACCTCCATTTTTTCTCCTTTTATCCTCTACTGTGCTTAACTGAACTCAATCATTGTAGATAGAAAAGACGGGAAAGTAAAAAATGTCCCACATCACTTCAATTTTTTTTTTCACTTACTTATTCAATCAATAGTTTCTACATATCTACCCTACAAGTTAGGCTTTATGAGAACTTATTAAAGCATAAGCCTTTCCCTGAGGGATCTCACAGCATAATAGGGAAGATGGTCAGGAACAAAATTAATTATGGTATTGGGTCCTAAGTGCCAATAGTGAGGTACAAAGGAGGCGTAAAGAACTGTTTTCCTCGTAGGCATCATGAACAGCTTGTCAGAAAAACTGCACTGGACTTGGTCAGGAAGGCAGAGTTGGGGCCCTTAAGCAAACAGAGGGGGAAATGGAGCGGCATTCCAGGCGGAGAGAAAAACTATGTAAAAGCATAAAAGCATGAACAAGTCAGGTGAGTCAGGAGCCCTAACTAGTTTGGTGTGGCTGGAGGGCAGTAGGCTGTGTGTGTGTGTGTGTGTGTGTGACAGAGACAGAGAAATTACAGCACTCTTGTGCAAAACAAATACAGAGAATACTTACAATTAGGTATCAGGTGATTCTTCGGATTTTAAGTATGCAACGGGATTAAAAGGTAGAAAGAAAAATCCAGTCCTTTTAGACATTCGATATTGGGTGAACTGACTATGGTCTCAGATCAAAAGTTATTGTCTTAAATCCCAAATTTTATGTGGCTATGAGTTGGTCTGAACCCCGTTGGGTCAAATGTACATTGCCTTTTGTGTTCTAATTCTCACAATCTGAGAAGACAGAGATAGCAACACATTTGTAATATCCCCCTCATCGTGAAGGATATGAGTGCATGGGCGGGTAAACTATTTAAACTTCTCTGTATTTACTACTTGTGATCTCACCTCACTTAGGATCTTGCTTCTATTTCAACTACTCTTATCCATTTCCTCGTGTGTAAATTCTATCCTGTTCAAATCCCAGTTCCCCTAGCACATTTTCTCAATCCCTGCTCCCTTCACATATCCTGAATACAGTTTCTCCCTGAACTCTACCAGCATCTGGGTATCTGTATCTCTTCTTGCCTCATACAAGAGCGACATATGCACATGTTTGATTTTTCCTTTAGGGCAGGATCTGTATCTACTTTTTAAAAATAGGTATTTATCAAGTGCCTGGTACCATTCACATATATCATCTCATTTAATCCTAACACTAGCCAGCACTGTAATTTAGAAAGTACTATCCAAATATTCAGATGATGAAACTGAAGCTCAAAGAACTAAATGACTTCCCCAAGATTATACAACTAGAAAGTGTATGAAGCACTTTCTAAATCAAATTTGGAAACAGGTTTTCTTATCCCAACTATAATGCACTCTTTAATCTTACTGAAAGAAAGAGTCCAGCACCATGTTTTGTACAGAAAAGGTAAACAATAAATATGTGTTTAATGAATAGCTTCTGTCTTGCTTTTGCTATATTTGTATGAGTGTATGTCTAAATATGCAAAAATACACCCACACTCATTCTCTATGTAGATTTATTCAGGTATACCAACAATTCCCACTTTACAAACTGGATATGTCCCAAATGTTTGATTACAAGCCAATTTTTGAGATGCAAAACACTTTTTCCACAGAAACAATGGCCATACAAAGAAGATAAGACATGGCATGAACCCACAAAATGCCTTCTGAACACAGAAAGTATCAGAATGCAAGTAGCCACCATATGTACAATGTTTCATTTGTAAGTATATTCATAGTTTTATTTTCTCCTAAACCAAGAGCTGGGAGTTCCCATCATCCATACTCTCCAGCTTGTGAAGATGTGAGAAGGGGGCTCTTTTCAGATGTGTAACTGCTCCAGATTATAGATCATAAATAATGCTACACAATACATGTAATATATGGGTATCTGTCATGTAAGCTCCAAGAGAACAGAGATTCTTCTTTTGTTCACTAACCCAAACCCTGGAATAGTACCGAGCACATAATAGGCTCTTCATAAATATTTTTAAATAAAAAAATGAATACATTATGGATCTTGTTAGCAGCTTCCTCCCTTTTCACACTACCAGGTAAAAGGCAGTACTTAAACATTAGATGTGATAATTTCAAAGCAGTCTTAATAATGGAAGGTCAGTCTTTCTGGCTTGCCCTAGAATTAGAACACAAAAGGCAATGTACATTTGACTCAATGGGGTTCAGACCAACTCATAGCCACACAAAATCTTAGAATCTACAGTTTTAGGATGAATGAGTAAGATACAAAAATCTAAAAATGATCCATTAATGTGGCTATAAGAATGGAAAATTAAACCCAGAAGATAAATGATCTTTAAACATACGTATCTGGTCTAGTTGACAGCTGACCTCATATAGGTATAGAAGCTATGCACAGAGGTGGCTGACTATCTGAGCTTTTTCTCCAGTGGAGACAGGACACAAAGTTCTAGATTGAAATTGCCACATGAGAATGGAAAAAGATTAATTTAAGTTGGATGGAAAGATGTGCTTTACTGTAGAAACTGTGGTCTTCCAGAGATTTAGGTTACCAAGGTAAATTGTAGAATTTAAGAATAGTAAAAATGTTATTTTTTAAAATTATGTAGACATCATGTGATTTAGAGGCAGGGGCTAGAGGAGGTGATCTTTCAGGGCATTCATTAGCCCATGAAACTCGGAATAAAGCCAAGTTTTAATGAAATCTCACATAGCTTTGTTCTTATTTCCCTGGAATTAATATGTTAAGTGAAAACCTGCATATATGTGGTGTCTTATCAATATAGAGATCTGAAATAATTTCTTCAGGGAACAAGTAGCATTTCACTGAGTTCCCGGAGCAACAGGAAGTGAATACATAAAGAGAATTACCAGATTGAAAAGCTATTCCCCTAACCTCTCGTAAATCCGAAGTGTTACTTATAATGAGAATGTTCTTACAATCCTCTAAAATGATATATTACTGGGGCGCCTGGGTGGCTCAGATGGTTAAGCATCTGCCTTCAGCTCAGGTCATGATCCCAGGGTCCTGGGATCGAGCCCCACATCGGGCTCCTGGCTCAGCGGGGAGCCTGCTTCTCCCTCTCCCTCTGCCTCTCCCCTGCTCATGCTCTCTATCTGTATCTCTGTGTCTCAAATGAATAAATAAAATATTTAAAAAATAAAATGATGTATTACTTACCTACTGGGGAGAAAATTAACTGGACATGAAAATAAATTTTGAAGTAAAGAACTTCAACTTATTCTTAATTTTGTTTCTCATTGTTACTCTATAGTTATAAAGAAATTAATGTAAAATACAATAATGTCATCAAGTTAGATTCATAGCATGCTTCTGTACCCAGATCTGTCTGTAATGGGATTTAGAACATGGGGAAAATCACAGTTAAAAAAAAAAAAATCCTCTCAAATGCTTTTGGGTTAAAATAAATTCAGGAAAATGGGCATGATAAAAAATGCACTGGATCGGCAGTAAAAAGTCTTGGGTTCAAGTTGAGGTTCCATAACACAGGAGCCAAAGTTTAGACAACCTCCCCAAACTTAATTTTCTTCAGCTGCAAAATAAAGGTAATACTATCACAAGAAGTTATTGCAATAACTTTCAAATAGGTGTGTGAATGTGTCTAGCAGAGAGGATACTTAATGTTGTTGGAGTGTTGTTGAAAATTATTTTCTTACTTTGCTTGAAAAATTATAACCTTTAATAACAAAAGCATAGAAAAGTGATAAGCAATCTGCAGTGATTTTGTGGAATTTTATAGGTGATGAGGTTGGAGAAGGAGTCAGTTTACCAATCGAATATATATATGCAAGTTCATGGGTCCCACGTTCTGTGTCCGTACCCAATGCCTCTTTTTTTTTTTTTAAAGATTTTATTTATTTATTTGAGAGAGAGAGACAGTGACAGAGATAGGGAGAGAGAGCACAAGCAGTGAGGAGAGGGAGAAGCAGACTCTCCCGCTGAGCAGGGACCCAGGTGCGGGGCTCAATCCCAGGACCCTGGTATCATGACCTGAGCTGAAGGCAGACACTTAACTGACTGAGCCACCCAGGTGCCACCCAGGCACCCCTGTACCCAGTGCCTCTTGGGCTATCACCCAACCATCTATCCCCAGGCAGTTTGGGGTCCAGGGAGCATCATCTTGCTGATTCTACCCCAGAGACACCTCAGAACCAATTACAAACAAGGTGCCCTCCCCCCAGTTCTCTAGCCCCCTGGTGTTAACTCTTTAATCTCCAAGTAAAGTGACCCAAGCCCTCATTTCTGGTACTATGGAAATTCTGGTGCCTTCTTTAACATGTCTTAGAATATCTGAGGCATGGGATTAGGGATGCATTCATTTTTCCATTGGTGTTCACTGGGAATTTCTGCTCCCAACTCCATTCCCTGCGTCCTGCTCCCCATGTCCCTTCTCTGAGCTGTTCTTTCCTCTCTAGTCTGATTTTCACTAGTTTGGCCTGGTCTCTTCTCTCCTGCTCCCTCAAAGAACCTCTAACATAAAGCGGTTTTGCATAACAGACTTTACCAAAGTTTAAGGATAACAGGAATAATTACAGCACGGAGCTGAAAATATCTGCATAGTGCATTTCAGATGTTACTTTTCCTAGATACCTATTTGTCCTCACTTCATAGAAATTTCTCACTGACTATAAAAAGGGGGTTATAGTTTGCATCCAGGGTGCTGGGATCCCTTCTTCCTAAATCTTCTTCAACTTTCCTCTCCTTTCATCTTTTCCAGAGCAAACAACAGAGAAGCCCTAAATTCCTGCCAGAGTAGAGCTGTTGATCCTCTATTTCATAGAGCATGCTCCCATCTAGACGGACACGAGGGCCTTTGGCCTACTTTTCATAGTCAGGAGAGTCATTAAGGTATTTTCTTAGGGAAAGAAAAAATCTCCCTAAGGGGAATTCTTCTGGAACAAACAGCTCAAACAAGAGTGAGATTTAAAAAAAAAAAAGGAAAGAAAAACAAAAAAAAAAGTTTCTTCCTACTTTGTACAATTTAGGGTAATAGTGTCCTATTATCAGATTTAGGCAGAAGGGATACACTAATCAGGCATGTCTGCCAAAGGAAAACGTTGTTGCCAGGAAGGAAGAGTAGAAAGGTCATAGGTAAATGTTTTCTTTAGCTTTTGTTTTTCACAGAAAAGATAAATGTTCTCTAAGGTTTTACATTACCTCCACATACTCCGACAATTCTGGTTATAAAGAGCACACAACTAAGCCCAATCTAGGCAGAATAAAGTGGATAGATCCCAGAAAATGGAAGGAACCACCAAGTGCCCTTCAGATAGTAGAGCCCAGCTTTGCCATGCAGTTTCTGAAAGAGCCAGACCAGCCTAAGTAAAGCCAGAGGACTCTGGCTCAGAACCTCCCCCACGTCCAAAAGCCGAAGTGGAGATGGCAAGAGTGATTAATAAGGAAAGTTGTGGAGAACCCGTTTTATTTCCTACCCTGTCAGGAGTCCAAACATGGGAAAGAGGTTCCAATTAAGTGTAGGAGTTGCCAGTAAAGTTGCTTTAATGAAATATACATAAACCTTGCCAGATATTTGCTAAGAAAATCGAATCATTCCCTCAGCCCTGGAAATTTGGCCACTTCTTTTTACATCCACCATCACCCTCTTAGTCCAAATTTACATGAACTTTCTCCTGGAGTTCTGCAATCATCTTCTATCTAATCTACCCACATCCAAATTGGCCTCCTTCCCATCTGTTTTCCAAACTGCAGCTTGTGTGATCTTTCCAAATCTTGACTATGATCATGTCAGCTCCCACCTTGCTAAAAACCGTTACTTAAAAGCTTCAGTGGCTTAGTATACCTATTGAGATAAAGATAAATCACCATAACATGGCGTACAAGCCCACAGATGGTCTAGCCTTCACCTGCCTCACAAACCTTGCGCCTCTATGCTCCCGTTGGTCTGTTCAGGCTACAGAGCCCCTTCTTCAGTCCCTCTGATTCACTGTGCCTCAGCCTACCACAGTCTGCTCTGCTAGCAACACTCTCTTCCCTCTTTTCCTTGTTAACTTCTACTCTTCCTTCAGGTGTCAGCCCAGGTATCACTTTCTCAAGGAAGACTTCCCTATTTGCCTTGAAGGATCTGCTGACATCACAGTTGCAATTTTGCATTTGTTGAGGTATTTGATAAATATCTAGCCTTCCTCCAAGACTGTAAGCTTCATGAAAATGAGACTGTGTCTGAATTTTGTACCAATGTATTCCTTTGTTGAATGAATGAACAGCAGCTCATTAGTCAACGGAGCTTTTTTCTGTATCTAAGAAATTATGAAATTTCTCAATTTGATCACTTTTCCAATAGCCATAATGTTTTAGAGCTCTCTTATGAATGACGAGTGCTGTTGATACGAAGATTTGCTATGATAGGGTTTATTACTATTATTATCATCATCATAACTAGTTTATTGTCAATAGCATTGCCTTCATAACTCAGCATTTCATAACTATTATTACATTCATTAATTAGATTTTATCCTTCAATTATTTATAAAATGTTTTTTGTGAAAGCCAAATGCCATTGAAAAGAGAATATATTAAGACTCCAGAAGTGCCCTACTGTGGCTAGCAGGTCACTTTAGAATGAAGAGTTGTCTATGGGTCTACTTGATTAGTATTTCCAGAATGTATACACCATTTGGAAAATTAAGGCCTTGAGAAAGATCAAAGCAACATTTATAGTCACTTAAGGAGTAACCTTTTCTAATGATAAACTCATCACATTAGATTTGGATGGGACCTTAGTGAGTGGTCATTTATGCACATTCCTTATTTCCTACACAATAAAGTGAAGCCTGGACTTCCATAAGGTCATATAGCCAAGGCAAGCTTGGGATCTACTTTTCCAGGTCCTCTATAACTACCATATATTAAATTAATTCCAAACCTATTACAACCAAAGATCCTAACTGTTCATATCCCACTGTCATAGAGTCAGCTGGGATGTGAATAGCTTTCCAGGTTGTCTGGCTGGAGTTCCATATAAATGGACACTCATCTTTGTTATTTAATTCCAGTCTACATTTAGAAGCTGGCTCTGCAATATAATTCTGCATGTGAGAAAAAAAAAAAAAAAGATATTTCAAGATCATTTATATAAATCACTTTCTTAAAAAAGCCTTCCACCTTAAATAAGTACGCTCCTACACTATGAAAAGTGTAGGTCTGACCTTCAGGTCTGTTCCACTATGACCCGAAGGTCAACTGCACACTCCCCAAGGTCAGTTCCTCTACCTGCTGTTTTCATCTACATCCACATATGGAACTCAACACCTATTTAATGTCACCCAGAAGAATGCATTTGCTCTAATGTTAATAAGCAATGCAGCCTTTATTGAAGATACTGGAGGAGGAAGAAGGTGGCATTAATCCTCACTAGTTTCTGCCAAAAACTTAAAACCTTAGCAGAAATATCCCTCCCTCTAAGCACCTCTTCAGCCAAGTTGCACCAGGGTTTTTTTATGTTTTCTTTTCCCTTTTATGGTGTGCAACCTCATTTCTCCTCTCCTCCCTTCCAAATTTTCCCTTT
The DNA here is from genome assembly GCF_054177405.1 of Leptonychotes weddellii. Taxonomy (NCBI): domain Eukaryota; kingdom Metazoa; phylum Chordata; class Mammalia; order Carnivora; family Phocidae; genus Leptonychotes; species Leptonychotes weddellii. The sequence goes on along the minus strand of NC_138376.1, from coordinate 107,668,594 downwards.
GCTCAGGAAAGTTGAATTCATTTCCCACACATCCATCCCCTTTTCTTTTCAGAGACATGCACCTGTGGCCTAGCTACTATCTTTCAGCTTTCCTATCCAACTCATCAAGGAACGCCACAAAGCAAAGGGACTTCTGGTTAACAGGACTCACTTTCTTAGAAGATCATTTAGGTCTTTTGTTACTTGAGTATATATATATATATATATTTTTTTTTTTTCCTGTTCTTTTTTTTTTTCCCCAAAATTTTCCCTTGGAGGAATTCCAGCAGTTAAAATTTCCCCATCCTATTGGAGCAGTAAAAAGAAACCCTCCAGTAGTGATCTGAGATGATTCTTCTCAGGGACCCTCCTGACATAGAAGAGTTTTCTATAGTATTTTTGTTTTTCATGAACATTTTTTAAATTTAAAAATTCCTCAAAGGGAAATAAAAGATAACAAAAGTCTTCTAATTTTTTCCCCCAGGCCTTCGGATTCCCAGTGGCCTTTGGGAAAAAATTCACTAGGTCTCATATTTAACATACAAAAATTTCATTGCTTCCCCTTCTGAAACTTAGTCTTAGGAAATGATCATAAGAGTTGAACATGTAGACACACAGTGCCGAGAATCCAGAAGTAGTTTCACTTCTCATTCCTTCCACATGCTTTTCCCTTAATAAAATGATAAGGAAATGATTAATTTATAATCCAATACCTGTCTTTGTCAACGGCACAAATAGCAGCTGCCTTTATCCCATAATTAGATGACTTCAGGCCATCAAGAAAGTTTCTAATGAAACTTGGAGGGAAAAAGTCTCTTACAAGCAAATGGTTTGCTGGCAACCTTTGCAGTCCAAGAATCTGCTCTCATAAATGCTAACAGGACAAAAATAGGGAATAAAAGAGGTAATATCGACAGAAAGAAAAAAAAAGGTTCTTTTTTAGTTCTCCTCTGAGGAACTTTTAAATTATGAAAATTTTCCTTAAAAACACAGAAACCTTGGAGAACTCCTTTCACAAGGTATAAACATTGCCATCAGTACTACTATTTTCGAAAGTAGAGGATAGGCCTTAAGAAGTTGCAAAAATTGGGGGGTGGGGGGGAGAATGAGTTAGATGAATAAAACCCACAGCTTCTATTTTATGCCACTTTTAAAAAAGTATTTTTCGATATAATATTAGATTGTAAGTGGAAATAAACAAATATTAATAATTTATGAAGGTAAGAATAAGACTTGTTCATACTTTAACTTCTTGTAGAATAGAGTTTTATATTGGACTATCTATATGTGAACAAATGCTTTTTTTCTTAATTCTAAGATTATTAAGATTTCAAGATATAAATTTTTCTGTGTGCTTCTGCTAATAATATTTTTATTGTAATACATTAAAGACTAATCTTTTTCTTGTTTTTCTACATACAAAAGCATTTCGAAACTTATTTTTACTTATTTCTTCAAAATGTATAAGAATAAAACGTATAATTTTTTATTACAAAACTGAAATTCCAAATTAAGTAAGTGCATTTCATTTCTTTATGGATAATATTCCAAACTCATCATTCTATTTTGCATATTTTGAAAAACACTTGTTTCAGTCGTCCCTTTGTATAACATTACTTCACAGCACCAAAAAACCTGAATGGGCCAAATTCGTTAATCAAGAAGGATAGCTAATTTGAAATGAGTCCTAAGGGCTTCAATAGTCTATCCGCCGTAGCAACATAGAGTCATTCTTATTTAATTAGGTGAGCTAATGTATTTGCAAAACAATTAAGAATGCAATTTAGTTTAGGGGTTTAGTAAACATCTAGGGATGCATTCATTATGACCTCCACGTTGAGTCTACTTTGTCAAGCAGCGTAAAATTAAGCACTGAGAACTCTAACACATAAGACCCTTTTTTAATCCGTAGGCCTTATACATTATATGTGCCTTCCACGCTTACGCTGATTCTGTTTATTTCACTGCCTTTCAAAACTACAGTTTGAGTGAGTTAATAAATTACAGCCGCAGCGGCGATGCCAGGAGTGGCTGGCAAGCCCCGAGCGGCTGTGAGGAGGGAGGCAGAGACACCAGCAACCCCGGGGCATAGCTGTCAGCATGTCCTAGCAGCGCTAATCTGTAACCCACCTGCTGACCCGGTGCTGGGATTTTCCTCCAGAGAAACAACCATCATCTGACTTGAATCAAACTATTTAAAGTATGTGTTGTTCTAAACCAGGGGAGGGAGCGGGAAACCAGTCTACCACAAACATCTCAGCACTGGGTTCATTTTGAGACAGATGTTTATGTAAACTCCCAGGTCGAGATGCTAACTCCTAGTGAATTAACCTATGGTGCCACCTAGCCCCTCGTATTGATTAGTCATTATTTTCACCCGATGAAATCAGAATATGGGCCCAGAGGCCACGCACTTTCATACCGTGAGAAAATTCAAGTGTCTTCTTGTGCTCACATGCTTTCCCGACTATTATTCGTGTCTGAACATTGTGAAAAAGGAGTCATTTTCAAATGACCACTGAAATGGACATTAGAAATCAGTGCCTGTCTCTGGAGCCAGATACCAAAGTTACAAAGTTGGAACAATGATCCATGAAGGGTGACTTTGAATTCAGATGTAGAATAACTTCATATTGCTATTAGACAGCTAATAAATACCACAAATATAGGTCATAAGATACCATCCTGGACGAATGGATGTCTTATTTCTTTGCTTCATTATATTAAATTTAGAAGTAGATGAAAACACTTTTTTTAGAAATAAAGAACTAGCTAAGAGAAATAGAATAAAGGCTGAGAAACTTACCCAACGTCAGTGATCAATGGCAAATATGTATAGAGAAGAAAACCTTGCACTGCCCTTATTAACACAGTGTCAGATACCCCTAGATGATCAATTTATGACCTGAATCTCTCAGGTGTCACTCCTCATGTTTTGCAAGTCAACTTTGGAAACATTGCCTATTTTGCACACCAGTAATACCCCTTTAAATCTTTTGCTTTACTACCAACCGTTGTTTGTTTGATTAGGCTGTAGCAAACATAATCTAGGATATAAAATATGTCTAATGGGTACAATAGCACTGTACCTTCACATAGCATCATTATCAGGCCGGTCATCAATTAATTCCTCATTGTCCATAGTCATACACATAAAGTTAATACCCACGTGGCTACAGACATTGTATTTCTACATGTACACACTGGAATGTATGTGTTTGTGTTTACATAAAAGACTCGCTCACCCAAATTGGCCTTAAGCAGCCTTGTAGACTAGAGTCAAGAGCCCAAAAAGATGCCACTGGGCTATATATTACGTAAGTCCAGGAATTTTGTCTTATTGTCCATTGCTGTATTTTTCTAGAACCCAGAATAGAGTCTGGCATGACATAGGAAATTGCTAAATGTTTGTTAAATAAATGAATGTTACATTGCCTATGCACAAAAGGTCATGCATTTTGCTCATAGGAGAGTGCCCTAGGCCCAAATCTGGAGACTGCTTGTCTTACACAACATTTTAGCGAGCTTAGTTTCCTGGTTTCCCAGGCCACCAAAAATAAAATGCAGCAAATTACAAGGGCATGGGGGAATACTGCTAGAAGCATACTCAACATAATGAAAAATGAAAAATGACATCCTATAGCCAGAGAGAGAGGCAGAAAAACTATAAAACTCAGCTACAAGTCCTCAAAAAAAAAAAAAATTATGTTTAACATTTGAATTCTTCGGTGTCCTGGCATGTATATGATTTTACCATATATATATATGTGTGTGTCCAAACACACTGCAGGTTTGTTTTGGTATGTTTCTGAACCTTATATAAATGGAATCACATTGTAGGAAGTCTTCCAGGACTAGCTTTTATCATTCAAAATTATTTTTGAGATTCATCTATTTTGATGCATCGAGTTTGTTTATTTTCACTACATCTTAAGAGACAACAATTTATCCATTCTCACACCAACAGACATTTAGCCCCTATTTCCAATTCTTTGCCTTTACAACCAGTGTTTTGGTAAACATTCCTATATACACATGCTGCACATATACGATACAAAAGTTCCCAGGTTTTTACCCAGAAGGGGAATAGGTGGGTTGCAGGGAGGGCACGTTTTCAGTTTCGTAGGTACTACCAAATCAATTTTCTAAATGCTTGTACAACTTTGCAATCACACCAGCAACTGCGTTCCCAAAACTCCACATTCTTGTCAACGTATCATATTTATCCAAGTTTTTATTGACCCATCTTGGTTATGGAATAGCATCTCATTGTGTTTTAAGTTTGATTTCTCAGGTTCTTAACGAGGTTGGGCATCTTTTCATACACATATTAACCACTTTTCTTTCCTCCTTGCAATATGCCCTTTAATGTATTTCATATGCTTTTATTCTAAGTACTTAACACTCCCTTTTATTGATTCATAGGAGTTCTTTAAAATGCTCCATGTTAATCCTTGGTCATTTACATTGTTTTTACAAATTGTGGCCTTTCTTTTCATTTTTCCTGTAAACAGAAGTTGTTAGTTTCTGTAAGGTACAATTTATCATATGCATACCTTCATAGTATGCTCTCTTTTCATCCAGTTTCAAAAATCATTACTTATCTAAAGTCACTAGATAATATTTTAGAGCTTTCCTTTTACATTAAGACATTGGCCCATCTAGAGTTGTTTTTTTATACATGATATGAGAGAGATTTCATAGGATTTTAAAATAAACTTTCATTTTAGAATACTTTTAAATTTACAGAAAGGCTGCGAAGATTATAGAGTTCTCCAGATAGCCCACACCCAGTTTCCTCTCGTTAAAATCTTTAATTTGTATACTTCCGTGACAACAAATGAACCATTATTGATATTTGTTATTCACTCAAGTCCATATTTCGTTCAGATTTATTTAGTTTTTATCCAATATCCTTTTCCTGTTCCAGAATCCCATCCGGGATGCCCCATTATCTCTGGTCTATGTCTCCTTAGGCAACTCCAGACTGTGACAGTTTCTCAGATATCCTTGTTTCTGACAAACTTGCCAATTTTGCGGGGTATTGGTCAAATATTTTGTAGAATGTCTCTCAGTTTGGATTGGTCCAATGTCTTCAGCATGATTAGTCTGAGGTTGTGGGTTTGGAGGAGGAAGACCACAGAGGTAAAGGACCATTCTCATCACACAGTATCAGGAGTACACGCTACTGATGTGACTTACCACTGTTGAGAAGTGATCACTGGCTGAGGTAGCATTAGCCAGTTTTCTCCACTGTAGTTACTCTTTTTTTCCTCCTTCCCATACTGTGCTCATTGGAAGAAAATCACTATGTGCAGTCTGTACTGGAGGGTGGAATTTATGTTCCACCGCCTTGATGAAGTGGCTGCCTAAGTTATTTGGAATCCTGTATGGGAGATGTGTCTACTACTCTCACCCAACTTATGTATTTATTCAATATTTATTTGTATCAGTATGGGTTCACGGACATTTTATTTTATATTTTGGATTATAATGTAATACTACATTATTACATTATTTTTGCTCAAATTATGCCATACTGGGCAATTGGGAGTTCTTTCAGTTAACTGTGGTTTGGTGCCTCATTCATTTTTTTAAAATTCTCTGCCATTACCACTTCAGATATTTCTCTTATGCAGTTTTCTCTTTCTCTCTTTCCGGTATTCCAATAATGCTTACATTACACCTTATGATATTGTCCCACAGTTCTTGAGGTTTTTGTTTTTCTGAGTTTTTTCCCCTCATTATCTTCTGTCCTTGCATTTCAGTTTGGGAAGTCTCTATTAACCTATCTTTTTTTTTAAAGATTTTATTTATTTATTTGAGAGAGAGAGAAAGCGAGAGACAGAGCATGAACAAGGGGAGGGGCAGAAGCAGAGGCAGACTCCCCAGTGAGTGAGGAGCCCGAGGATGGGCTCTATCCCAGGACTCCAGGATCATGACCTGAGCCAAAGGCAGATCTTAACTGGCTGAGCCACCCAGGCACCCCTCTCTTAAACTATCTGTAAGTGTACTTATTCTTTCCTTGGCCATAGCTTGCATTTCTCTTTTATTCTTTCTTGGAGTTCTCACTTCTTGGCTTATACCATCCATCTGGTACTACAGAGTGTGAGAGACGAGGAGAGTTCAATAATAATTTTTTGATTAAGTCTTGAAGTTTTAGTAGGCTTTTGTCTCCAGTCTGTGGCCCTCGTGAACATCTCTGTCCCTACTCCTCTGCTATAGATTTTTCCCCAACCCTAGCAGCCCCTCCTCTGGCTGTAATATTCCCAGTCCATTTCTTTGAAGCATTTCCTGTGTTGACTATGTTTTCTTTTTTTCTTCACAGGTAATACAGGAGGACTGGTGGAGATAAGAGTGAAGAGGAATTCTTTCCACCATCTGGGATAAGGTTTCAGAATTGTGCTCAGGCAAAATGTCCTTTTATGTGGAGAGTAGGCCCTTGAGATGGAAAAGCTTGAGACATGTTTTACAATAGTTACATTTCCCCATCCTTCTGCCAGTGCTGTGAGGGGATCTTTCTCACATAAATACTCTGAGAACCTTGTGAGGTTCCTGGAGGGAAAGCCCACAGAAAAAGTATACCTGCCCCAAAGACTACCACCTACCCCTCCACCCCCCACCCCCACCAAGAAGATTTTCACTCCAGAGCTGGTCTAAATTCAGCTCCCAGCAATTCATCAAACTTACCATTTAAGTATTCCTCCAAGTTCATGGCTCTCATGACTTCTGCTCCAGGTCATCAGATCTCAATGGCTATAACCCTTTGGATACATCTGTGTCTCCAGTTTTCAAGGTGGGTGTTAACCCTACAATCTCATTTCTCTGATCAGTCCAAGGAAAGTCTTTGATTTTTCAGTTTGTTCAGTTCTTTCCTGTTCTGTTTTCTTTTTTTTTAAGATTTTATTTATTTATTTGTCAGAGAGAGTAAGAGAAAGCACAAGCAGGGGAAGCAGCAAGCAGAGGGAGAAGCAGACCTCCCTTGAGCAGGGAGCCCCGAGGCAGGACTCAATCCCAGGACCCCGGGATCATGACCTGAGCCGAAGGCAGACGCTTAACTGACTGAGTCACCCAGGCACCCCAGTTCTTTCCTGTTCTGAGGTTGAGAATGATGCCTCCAAGCACATTACATGTCAGAGCTAAAACCACAGTCCTCCATAGATTTGTGTGTGTGTGGTAAAGAACACGTAACATAAAATTTACCATTTTAAGCATTTTTATGTGTGCAGTACGGTAGTATTAACTGCATGCACATTGTTGTGCATCAAATTTCTGAAACTCTTTCATCTTGCAAAACTGAAACTCTATATTTATTCAACAACTACTCCCCTTTTCTCTTTCCCCCCCAGGCCCTGGCAACCACCATTCTACTTTCTGTTTCTAAAAGTTTGACTACTTTAGATACTTTATCTATAAGTGGAATCATGAAGTATTTGTCTTTTTGTAACTGGCTTATTTCACTTATTATAATGTCCTCAGGGTTTATCCATGTTGTAGCATATGACAAGATTTCCTTTTTTTAAGGTTGAATAATATATATATATACACACATGCAATGGAATGTTAAATGTGTGTGTGTGTATATATATATATATATATACATACATTCATATATATATATACACATGCATCACATTTTCTTTAACCATTTACCCATCAGTGGATAGTTAGGTTGCTTCCATCTCCTAGCTATTGTGAATAATGCTGCAGTGAACATGGATATGCAAATATCACTTCAAGATCCTGTTTCAGTTCTCTTGGATGCATACCCAGAAGTGGGATTTTTGGATCATGTGGTAATTCAATTTTTAATCTTTCATGGAACCTCCATACTGTTTTCCACAGTGCCTGCATCATTTTCATTCCTACCAACAGTGCACAAGGGTTCCAGTTTCTCCCCATCTTTACCCACACCTGTTATTTTCCATTTTTATGATAGTGGCCACCCTAAGAGGTATGATACGATATCTCATTGTGATTCTGATTTGCATTTCAAAGATTACTAGTGATGCTAAGCATTTTTTATATGCTTGTTGGCCATTTCTTTTTGAGTCTTTTGCCCATTTTTTTTTTATTGCATTGTTTGGGGAGTTTGTTGTTATCATTATTGTTAGATTGAAGGAGTTCTTTGTATTTTCTGGATATTAACCTCTTACCAAATATATGGTTTGCAAATATTTTCTCCCATTAGGTTGCCTTTTCACCTTGCCTGATTGTTTTTGTTTGTTTGTTTGTTTGTTTTCTACACAGAAGTTTCAAAGTTCAATCAAGTCCTATTTGTCTATTTACTTTTGCTGTGTGCACTTCTGGTATCATCTAAGAAATCATTGCCAAATTCAATCTCGTGAAGTTTTCCCCTATATTTTCTTTCAGAAGTTTCATAGTTTTAGGTCCTATATTTAGGATTTTAATTCATTTTGAGTTACTTTTTATGTATTCAGTATTAGAAGTGTCTAACTTTTCTTTTGCATGTGGATATCTGGGTTTCCACATTTGTCAAAAAAACTATCTTTTCATCGTTGAGTAGCTTTGACCTCCTTGTCAAAGACTATTTGATCATATACACGAAGGTTTATTTCTGGGCTCTCTATTCTGTTCTATTGTTCTATAGATTACTAAAACTTTGTAATATGGGGCGCCTGGGTGGCTCAGTTGGTTAAGCAACTGCCTTCGGCTCAGGTCATGATCCTGGAGTCCCTGGATCGAGTCCCGCATCAGGCTCCCTGCTCGGCAGGGAGTCTGCTTCTCCCTCTGACCCTCCTCCCTCTCATGCTCTCTGTCTCTCATTCTCTCTCTCTCAAATAAATAAATAAAAAATCTTAAAAAAAAAAAAAACTTTGCAATATGCTTTGAAATCAGGATGTATGAGGTCTCCAGCTTTGTTTTTCTTTCTCAAGATTATTTTAGCTATTTGAGGTCCTTTGAAATTCCATATGAATTTTAAGATGTTTTTTCTATTTTTCAAAAAAATGCCACTGTGATTTAGATAATTGTTGCTTTCAATCTGTGGATTGCTTTGGGTAGTATGGACATTTTAACAATATTAAGTCTTCCAGTCCATAAACATGGAAAGTTTTTCCATTTATTTGTGTCTCTTTTAATTTCATTCAGCAATGTTTTGTAGTTTTCAGTGTACAAGTTTTTCATCTCCTTGGCTAAGTTTATTCCTTGGTATTTTATTATTTTTAATGCTATTATAAATGGGATTGTTTTCTTAATTTCCTTTTTGGATTGTTAATTATTAATATGTAGAAACACAACTGATTTTTGTATCATAACTGGTTTTGTATCATGAAATTTTGCTGAATTTGTTTTAGTTCTTACTCTGTGTGTGTGTGTGTGTGTGTGTGTGTGTGTGTGTGTGAAGTCTTTAGGGTTTTCTATATATGATTAGATTATCTACAAACAGATAATTTTACTTTTTCTATTCTAACTTGGATGCTTCTTTTTCTTGTCTAATGGCTATGGCTAAGGTTTTCTATACTATGTTGAATAGAAGTTATGGGAATGGGCATCTTTGCCTTTTTCTAATCTTAGAGGGAAATCTTTCAATTTTTCACCATTGAATATGATGTTAGCTATGAGCTTCTCACATATGACCTTTATTATATTGAAGTAATTTCCTTCTATTCCTAGTTTATTTACTTTTCTCATAATGAAAGTGTTTTGAATTTTGCCAAATGCCTTTTCTGCATTGGTTGAGATTATCATGTGGTTTTTGTCCTTTATCACATTAATTGATTTTCATATGTTGAACCATCCTTGCATTCCAGAGATAAATCCTGATTGATCGTGGTGTAAGATCCTTTTAATGTAATGTTGAATTTGGTTTGCTAGTATTTTACTGAGGATTTTTACATCAATATTTATTAGAGATATTGGTCTATAGTTTTCTTTTCTTGTAGATCTTTCTCTAATTTTGGTTCCAAGGTAATGCTGGCCTCATAGAGTGAATTTGAAAGTATTCCTTCGTATTCAATTTTTTGGAAGAGTTCGAGAATTGTTGCTAATTCTTTAAATGTTTGGTAGAATACTCCAGCAAAGCAATATGGCCCTGTACTTCTCATTGTTGAGAAGTTTGGGATTGCTGATTCAATCCCCTTACTAGTTTTAATTTGTTCAGATGTTATATTTCTTCATTATTCAGTCTTGGTAGTTTTCATGTTTCCAGAAATGTATTTATTTCTTCTAGGTTATTTATCCAATTTGTTGGTATACGTCTACAGGTTTTTAAAACTAATATTCTGTTCCTGGCAATATATGAAACTATTTGTATCACTGGCCTTCTCATTAGTATTTTATTTTTTGATTTTTTACAATTTATTAAAACTTAATAGGTGAATAAAGTTGTCCTTTGTAGCACTACTTTAAGCAAATGTGAATTTTTTTTTTTCCTTCCTCTATACTTGTTTTAAATGTCCTAAATATACACTATCACTTTGAATAGAAGTGAGAAAATGTGATAGTGGTGGTAGGATATACCAGGTGATAGCTTTTAAATAGTGCTTGGAAAATATTTTCTTTAGGTACCAGATAGTTCCTGAAGTATCATCACCAAGTATACTTTCCCCAGAATGCTTTTCCAAGTTAGAAATGAAGCAGGAAAAATTGCTTTTTGACAGAAAAAAAATAAATTATGGCCTAAATATGGCAGATAACAAAACTCAAATTTACCCATATAAATTTTATTTACTTGTAAATTATAGACATATATAAGTTAGTACACATTAAACTCAGCATCTCTAATTGCAATGCACTTTTGTTAAGAGTCAAAAGCCTTAATTAGGCAATAATATCAGGAATGGAGGAGTCACCACGGACCATGCATAAAGTAAATATTCCACAGATAATCTTTAAAATGTTAGGATTAGGGGCGCCTGGGTGGCTCAGTCATTAGCGTCTGCCTTCAGCTCAGGTCATGATCCCAGGGTCCTGGGATCAAGCCCTGCATTGGGCTCCTTGCTCCGCAGGAAGCCTGCTTCTCCCTCTCCCACTCTACCTGCTTGTGTTCCCTCTCTCACTGTGTCTCTCTCTGTCAAATAAATAAATAAAATCTTAAAATAAAAAAATAAAAAATAAAATAAAATGTTAAGATTATACACATAAATTAATATGCCTATGCATACATAGAGAAGGAAGAAAGTAGAAGACACATCTTAAGATGCAGATTTTTATAAATTAAAAATATACCTTCAGGCATAAAGAAATTTCTAGCTATAGAGGCATGAAGAAATCAGAGAATCCTCTCTTCATAAAACATATACAATCTGGACAAAACTGTCATAAACAACCATGTCAGAGGTCTGGAAAGTGACCAAAGGCAGACAACAAATTGAGAAGTATTAATTCTTGAAAACTGCTAGAGCTTTGGGTAAAAGCAGCTGTAGTCTGTGACCTCTTGCCTGGGGATATTCCCATTTTTGCCCTCTTCCTTTGCTCATTTGGTGACCAAAGCCGAGCTGGGCAGAAAATCACCAGCTTTGCTACCAGAAGAAGGAAATTTGCTTTGGGACAGGGGAAAAAACTCATGACTCTGGCAAACAACATAAAGAATAAATGAGAAAAACCCGCTAGTTTGAAGCTGTGGTCATGTTTGGGGCAAGCAGTGAATAGACAGAAATTATATGGGGAGATCCTGGAAAAGAGAGCACCAGTTACAGACTAGATAAGCCTTCTGCATGCTCATGGTTGACTGGGAAACTACAGGTATACAAAGGGGAAACCAGAGAGAGCCCAGTTCAAAATTAAAACCAAGGGTGACTTGAGAACCAGCTGAATTGTGAACATGCTCCCCAAACCACATGCATATTGATTGCCAGTAGGTGGATATCTTTTTTTTTTTTTTAAAGATTTTATTTATTTATTTTGACAGAGAGAGAGACAGCGAGAGAGGGAACATAAGCAGGGGGGAATGGAAGAGGGTGAAGCAGGCTTCCCACCGAGCAGAGAACCCGATGCAAGGCTCGATCCCAGGACCCTGGGATCATGACCTGAGCCGAAGGCAGACGCTTAACGACTGAGCCACCCAGGTGCCCCCAGTAGGTGGATATCTTATGGACTGACAGTGTCTGAGTATAAATTCTAGCCAAATTATTGACTGTCCCCTAAGTTATTCAGATAAAAAGGTAACACCTATGAGGCCAGGCTAAAAAAATCAAAGAATAAAAAACTAAGTGGAGACACAAGCAGCTCCCTATAGGGGGAGATATTTTTTTTTTTTAAAGATTTTATTTATTCATTTGAGACACAGAGATATATAGAGAGAGAGAGCATGAGCAGTGGGAGAAGCAGAGGGAGAGGGAGAAGCGGACTCCCCGCTGAGCCAGGAGCCCGATGTGGGGCTGGATCCCAGGACCCTGGGATCATGACCTGAGCTGAAGGCAGACGCTTAACCATCTGAGCCACCTAGGCGCCCCTAGGGGGAGATATTTTGCATTTTAAACCCAGACAAGGCACACAAAGGGAAAAAAAAAAAAGCAGAAAAGTAAATCAGAACCCAGAGTTGCTACAATATACTATCAATTTCAGTATATAAAATGTCAAGTTTTCAGCCAAAAATTATAAGATAATCAAAGAAAATTTGATCCATGCATGAGGGGAAAAGAAGGATGCAGTCAATAGAGCCTAATTCTGAGTGAGCACAAACGTTGAGTTTAATTCATGTGCAATTCATTAAGGTAAACTATCAAAATAATGCACCAACAAATAGGAAATCTTAATAGAGAAATGTGCACTACCAAAAAAAAAAAAAAAGGCAATTAGAAACTTAAGAATTGAAAATATAGTAATTAAAATGAAAAATGCCTAACATGGGCTCAAGAGCAGATTAGAGATGACAGAAGAATTAATGCTTAAAGATAGATTAATACATAGGGGATCCTGGGTGGCTCAGTTGGTTAAGTGTCTGACTCTGATTTTGGCTCAAGTCATGATCTCAGCATCATCGTATTGAGCCCCATGTTGGGCTCCACACTCAGCATGAAGTCTGCTTCTCTCTCTCCCTCTGCTTCTTCCCCTACCCCCCACTCTCTCTCTCTCCAATAAATAAGTAAATAAAATATTTTTTTAAAAAATTAATAGATATTAATCAACCTAAAGAATAAATAAGAAAAAAAGCCACCAAAGACAAATAAATAGGGTGTCAGAGGCTAATTGGTAATGCCAAGCATAATAATCTTCATGTAATAGGATTCTTAAAAGCATAGGGGAAAAAAGGCAGAAATCCCTATCAAAATATATGTTAAGAAAAAAAAAAAAGAAGAAGATAGCAGGAGGGGAAGAATGAAGCGGGGGAAATCGGAGGGGTAGACGAACCATGAGAGACAATGGACTCCGAAAAACAAACTGAGGGTTCTGCGGGGGTGGGGAGGATGGGTTAGCCTGGTGATGGGTATTAAAGAGGGCACATTCTGCATGGAGCACTGGGTGTTATGCACAAACAATGAATCATGGAACACTACATCTAAAACAAATGATGTAATGTATGGGAATTAGCATAACAATAAAAAAATTTTAAAAAAAATCACAGCTGATTTATTGAAAAGGTTGACAAACTAATCCTAAAAATGATATGGAAATGCAATGCAACTAGAATAACCAAATCAATTTTTTAAAAGGACAAAATTGGAGAACTTACACTAACTGATTTTAAAACTTTTGATAAAAGTGACAATAATCAAGACAGTGTGGTATTGGCTTAAGTGTAGAAGTAGAAATCAGTGCAACTGAACAGACAGAAATAAATCCTTCTGTCAACTGATTTTTGACAAAATATCAAGACAATTCAATGAATAAGGTGCAGTCTTTTCAATAAGCAGTGTTAAAACAATTGAATATCCATATGTTAAAAAATGAATTTAGACCTTTTATTCACCCCATACACAAAAATTAATTCAAAATATAAGAGCTAAAGCTATAAATATTCTAGAATAAGACATAAGAGATGATTTTTGTGACTTTTTGTCAAGGAAAGATTTCCTAGATATGATACCAAAAACACAATCCATAAAGAAAAACATAATAAATGGTGACATTATCAATAAAAAATTTCTTTTTCAAAAAATACCATTAAGAAAATTTTAAAATAAGCCACAAACTGGGAAAAAATATTTGCAAATCATATGCTTAATAAAAAAATTTGTACAAAGAAAACAGAATTCTTCCAACTCAATAATACAAAGAGATAAAAATCAAAAAAAATTTTGAAAAAAAATTTGAGTAGATATTTTAACAAAGAAGACATTCAAATGGCTAATTAGTTCATGAAAAGATGCTCAACATCATTAGTCATCAGGGAAATGCAAATTAAAATCACAATGGATTATACTACACATTTACCAAAATGGCTATAATCCAACAGACTAATAATATCAAGCATTGACAAGGGTGTGAAAAAACAGGATCCCTTATATATTGTTGGTAGAAATGCAAAATGGTACAGACACATCAGAAAATAACTTGCTAATTTCTTAAATAGTTAAACATACCACATAACCTTGCAGTTCTACTCCTAGATATCTGTCCAAGAGTATTAAAAACACATATCCCTACAAATACCTGTACATGAATGTTTACAGCAGCACTCTTGATAATAACCCCAAACTGGAAACAATTCAAATGTTCATCATCTAGTGAATGGATTAACAAAATGTGGGATATCTTGTCAATGGAATATTATTCAGCAATAAAAATGAATAAACACTGATATACCTACAGTATTAATAAACCAACAAACCATTGTGCTAATTGAAAAAAAAAAAAGTCATACACAAGACTATATATTGTAAGATTCTTTTCATATGAACTTTCTCAGAAAGGCAAAACTGGGGCACCTGGATGGCTCAGTCAGTTAAGCATCTGCCTTTGCTCAGAGCCCCGCGTCGGGCTCCCTGCTTGGTGGGGAGCCTGCTTCTCCCTCTCCCTCTGCCACTTCCCGTGCTTGTGCTTAATCTCTCTCTCTCTCTCTGTCAAATAAATAAATCTTAAAAATAAATAAACAATTTTTTTTAATATTAAAAAAAAAAGGCAAAACTGTAGAGACAAAAAGCAGAGAGTGATTGCCTAGAGCTACATTCTGGAGCAGGGATTGACAACTAAAGGAGCCATGGAAACTTTCTGTTTGTGGTGATAGAAGTGTTTGGACACCGCATTGTTGCTGAGATGGTTGAAATTTTAAGTTCCTAAAAAATCATTAAACTGTACTACAGTGGGTAAATTATATGGTACGAAACTCTACCTCAGTAACACTATATATGTATATACAATTGACCCTTGGACAACACTGAAGTTATGACCCCCCTCACAGCTGAAAATCTTCTAACTTTTGACTCCTCAAAAACTTAACTACTAATAGCCCACTGTTGACCAGAAGCTTTACTGATAACAAAAACAGTCACTAGACATAAATTTTGTATGTTGTATGTATTATTTTATACTGTATTCTTACAACAAAGTAAGCTAGACAAAAGAAAATTTTATTAAGAAAATCATAAGGAAGAAAATATACATTTACAATACTGTAATATAGTTATCAAAAAAGATCTGCATATAAATGGACCTGAGCAGTTCAAACCTATGTTGTTCATGAATATTCATATTTTACGACTGACCTTTCTGTTATCACATTACTCAAGATCAGAAAAAGAAATTCTCTCTGAGCTCCTCCAATTATTAACATTTCCCATAGCCTTACGCTTCCAATTTTGTCTTGAGCACCATGAAAGAATCAAGACAATATCACTATTCTTTTTCATTTCTCTACTGGCTGGTCCACTTCATCCACTTTAAAGTTGAGACAGTTTTCTTTGCAGAAGAAATAGAGGATTCCCCTACTAGCTGAGTGCCAAGTTGAGTATCAATATTTTTTCATATTATTTTTTCATATGATATTTGTAGGGTGGTATCAAGTTATAACAGATTTGATAAGGCCTTTAAGAAGTACTGTTGGGGCGCCTGGGTGGCTCAATGGGTTAAGCATCTACCTTCAGCTCAGGTCATGATCTTCATGTCCTGGGATCCAGTCTCACGTGGGGCTCCCTGCCCAGCCCAGTCTGTTTCTCACTCTTCCTCTGCCCCTTCCCCCACTCATGAGCTCTCCCTCTCTCCCCCCACCTCAAATAAATGAATAAAATCTTAAAAAAAAAAGTATTGTCTACAAACAATAGCAGTGAGTACCAGAAGTTATATCAAAACCCAGACCACATACCTCTTGCCCTTAACTTTTACTTTATATGTTCACTCAGTTTCCTCCTTCCCATGTTTGCCATGGCCCCACTTGTAGTCCTCGCTATCACAGGGGAGATGAGAGAGGAAATTTTTACTTACAAACCCCCAAGTATATAGTCTCAGGACCTGCAAACAGTAGAAAATACCTCTGAACTCTCATTTTTTAATAAAATTGAAAATAAGTATCTTTGTATTTGAGTTTTTTTGCTCAAGGCCAAATTTAACCTGGGTGGATAAATTCCTGATTAAAGATAACTTTTGCAAACACCACAAATTGATCTCAATTTCAGTGGTAATTAAGAAAGACTAGGATAATATTTTGCTAATTTACAAATCTACTTTATTTTGTGATTTACAAAGCAATTTCTCATGTAATGTTAATTTCCCATAAGCATCCTGTGACGTAGTCATCATTAGCCTGGTTTTACAAGGAGAGATAGTAAGGTTAGCATATCATCCAAAAATTCATAAAAGTAAAGGTAGATTTGTCTAACTCCAAATTCATTCTTCTTAAAATTAAGCCATTAGGCTGATTCATTGTTTCTCATCAAAAAATTGGGTAAATCACAATGGCTGTCTTCCCTACTAGAAGTATGAAGAGGATTGAAATAGCTCTGTTCAACAGTGCAACTCCAAATTTTGACAAGCAGAGAGGCTGTTTATACTGGAACATTTGGTGAAACCTGTGTTTGTGATCCCACATGCACAGTGGCAGTAGCGATAGAGATGCAACAGTATCTGGTTACTCCAAGTAGATTCTGTTGACCAAATGTTATCATCCTGATGGATCTGTGAACATTTCCTAACATGGAAACATATCATCTTGATGGATCTGTGAACATTTCCTAACATGTTATGAGACTGAGAGGTCTTTGGGGATACTGTTTATCTCCAAACCAGTGAATTTTAAAGGTGAAATTTAGCATGTAGTGTACTTTCTTTTTTTTTCTTTTTTTTTTTTTAAGATTCTATTTATTTATTTGACAGAGAGAGAGAGACAGCGAGAGAAGGAACACAAGCAGGGGGAGTGGGAGAGGGAGGAGCAGACCCCCCGCTGAGCAGGGAGCCTGATGCGGGGCTCAATCCCAGGACCCCAGGACCATGACCTGAGCCGAAGGCAGACACTTAACGACTGAGCCACCCAGGCACCCCTGTAGTGTACTTTCTTATTAAAAACAAATACAAGTCAATTCTTCCAACTGAGAAAAGCAATTAGCAAATTTAGTAATCACGACCTGCTATGGGGCTAATTATTTGTTTGTACTAATATTCTAGTCTTCTTTAGAGAACATACCTGTCAGTCAACAAATGTGTATTTGATAAGTATGTATAATTTTATATCTTTTCTCCAGTTGGATGGCCAATTTGTGCTTTGCAAGAACCTGTAAAATCCATTATTTGATTGCATCCTTTCAATAGGAATGGCCATGCCAGAACACAGTCAAAGAGGTAGATTTCTTCTTGGATTAGGAAACCCTGGGTCAAGAAGTTCATTATTTGCTCAAGTGTTTATACTTCTCAGAAGAGGCATGAATTAGTAAAGTTTTCACCTGACAGTTATAATTAAGGAATGATGTATTACTTAAGCTACCAAATGATTATTCTATAAGATAAAAATCAAAGCAGGACATTGAATAATGAAGCTGAAAGCCAGTTTTCTTTGCTATAGACATTATTTTAATTACTTGTTTTATTTATTTATTATTATTATAAATAGCTCTATAAATTGAGAGATTAATATGTATTAAACATTTTACTATGCATTTTACTTATAATATTTTACATGAATCCTTCCTATGAAAGATTATAAATGTATGCTTATCCACATTTTAAATATGTCACCTAAGATTGGGGCGTGGGAAGACGTCTAAAATCACATAACCGGGGCACCTGTGTGGCTCAAGTCAGTTAAGCAGCGGACTCTTGGGTTTGGCTCAGGTCATGATCTCAGGGTCCTGGGATCGAGCCCCACATTGGGCTCTGTGCTCACTGGGGAGTCTGCTTCAGGGTTCTCTTTCTCTCCCTTTGCCCCTCCCCTGGCTTGCCCTTTCTCTCTAAAATAAACAAATAAATCTTTAAATAAAATAAAATAAAACAAAACAAAATAAAATTACATGACCAGTAAAATAGTAAAGTCAGGACTGAAAGTCAAGTATTTCAGATTCCAAAAAATTTACTTCTAGCCAATAAGTTATAATATAGCGAACACCGGATTTTCAAACACCACACATACCTGAGTGCAATGGGTGTATACACATCACATCCACATGCATTTGTGCACATGTACGCACACGTCTATAAACAACTTAAAAGTGTCAATTGTTATGTGTGCAAACTGCCTTTTCTTCTTGCTGCTTTATTCCCCAAATAGGCATAGCTATTTTAGAATTATAATGGCTTCACTCTATGAGAGCCATGATCCGAGGGACTGCAAAGACTTTAAGGAGTTCTTTCATTCCATAGAGACCATATTATGCATGTTATGAGTGTTTAAGATAGAGTGCACAGTCTGTCATGTCAACTCTCATCTACTTCAATGACAGATTATTTTTCTTCCAGCACTAGTGGTTTGAATATGTCAGCTACCAAAGAGGGGACATTTTTCTTGGAGTTCAAACACACACCAAAAATCATGAATTCAAGTAGCATTAAAACTCTAACTTAAACCCACAAAAGCAAAGAAATGTAGCATTTCACCAAACAATTCAGTGAACATCAGCATCCTTAATTCACCCTAGATAATGTCAGCTACATACAACACACACGAACTCCCATATATTATTACTATGTGCCAGATAGTATATGTATACTGTAAGTGCTACACATGAATTATCTCATTTACTCTTCACCGGAACCCTGTAAGGTAGAAATGATTATTATTTCCTTTTATCAATAAGAAGAAACTGAAGCTGTGAAAGATCAAGTTAACCTGTTCAAAAGCACTAAGCTAGAAAGAGACTGGGATTCCAATTCTGGTTCCAGAAACCAAGCTCATAATCTTGGCATCTAGGTACACATACATTTGCATTAGAACTAAGAAACCAAATTTTAGCACCAGGAAAATTCAAATTTACAAAGGGGCAAACATCAAAATGTCCAGAAGTCAATTTGTTTGACAAAATATTCAAAAAATGAAATCCATTCACGAGACATATTTGGCTTCTAAAAAATCAGACTCTCAGCGCCCGACACTATGACTTCAAGTAACATTTGTCTATTTCTGCTTGAGGTTCTTGCTGAGATCAAAACAGCAAGTGGGAAAACATTTGGAGACGGTAAAGGAAGTACACTTTCTAGTATACTTTAACCTTTTTTAATGGAAAGCCATATTTGATCCATTTGTGTCCTAGATTTGTTTTGGCAAATAGCTCTCAGCACTTGTGCCAACTCTAACTAACCCATGCACCTTGAAACAAATCCTGAGATGGTGCCCAGAGCACAGTGATTGATTAGCATTGTCTGTCATGGCAGGGGTGTGGTAGTGTGCATGACCTGTCTTTGACAACCCTCCCAGCCTTAGACAAATAAATCCACCCCTCCTGAAATATACTCCAAAGTAGTCTGTCTACAACAAGCATGGTGGAAAGAAGGAAGGAAGGAAGGAAGGAGGGGAGGGAGGGAGGAAGGAAGGAATGAAGCCGGGCAGGGGAAGGGGAGAGGCAGGAGGAGGGAGATAAGAAAAGAAAGTCTTAGGATGACTATCTCTATAATTGGAATAGATTTTAACCTGAAATGTCCAGACTGACTAACTACATGGATAACAGTGATTTAATAATTGCTGGACGTTCTACACATTTTGTTTTGTATCTATCTGTCTATCAAATGTCTCCTTACCATCCCATATAAACAGCACTCTGGCCCTTGCCACCATAACTTTACTCAGGCCATTTTTCCTTGTCAGTATTTCCCTTCTACTTTTCTTCCATCTAGCTACAGTCTTCCCATTCAAGTCCTGCCTCCATGATGAATCCTGGCGCAGGTGTTCTTGGGGAGAATAGCCGCTCTCTATCAAGTGGCTCCAGAGAGGCTTCATCTTTGGTGATTTCACCACAATTCCCAGGGAGGGGCAGGGACGGGGGGAGGCTTATAGCTCTACAGATAAGAACTCCGAAGGTCAACTAGCTGGCGAGCCACACAACTGAGTATTGAAACTCAACTTTTCCACATTTCAATTATACCAGACCATTGCTTCTTAATCAGCCAAATATAACCCTTTTACTAGCAACTGGAATTTTGACTTTCATTCTCTAAACAAATCCCTTTAATTTCTCCTTTTTTATTATTCACTGGCTCTTTCATGTGAATCAATCGTCTTCCCAGGGAGACTGTAAAACTCTGTGGGCTGAATACAGCAGCAACGTGGAGCAGTGTGGAAGGAAAACAGGGTTAGCCGTCAGAAGATCTGGCTCTGGTTCCAGCTCTGCCACATTCTAACCATGGGACCTCGGGTAAGTCATTTCTCTAAAACTGAGCTTCCTCATCCATAAATTGGAGTGACAATTACCTCGTCTATTGCTCAGGATTGTTAGAAAGACCAGGTTTATTAAATACTATACACATTGAGGCAATCTGATATTTCCTTTGTGCCTTCCTGAGCCTTAGCTACATTGAGGGGGCAGACCTCAGCATTCTGGACTTCTGTCCTTGAGCCTCTAAGGACTGTTCCACACATCAGCCCTAATCAGCCTGGGCTTTCCCTCTGGGCCCAGCCCCAGTGTCCTCACCCAACAAAACTGTTCACAATATCAGTAAGACCTCTGATACAATATCTGTGAGGGTTCTATTTTGTTTTCTAGTCTTTATTAATGTTTACATCCATAAGAAGAAGGATTGTTTTAATACTTACTTAATACCATGTGGCATATGATGAAACTCCATCACCGCCATTTGTAAGTTTATTCTGAAGAAAATGCTGTTCTCTACCTGCCAACATCTGAAAGCTATAAATAGTGAGAAAAATAGAGAAGCCTTAAAAGTCCATTGAAAAGTATTGGATTTGGAGAGTTTCTTGGATGGCCAGAGTGGAAAAATATTTTGCTAAAAAATTGGGAGTGTTGCTCCTACTGGCATACAGGCAGACAGTTTAGTTAGTATTTACCCAGCCTGTGGTGAGGGAACACTTGGCTGTTTATTTCAGTGGAAGGGATGTTGGGAGATGCTGTTTGTCTAGTCAGAAATGCCCTTTGAGACTGCAAGGCTACCTGTGACCAATTTTCAACTAAATTTATCTTTGGACTTTGTGTAAGTAATCCAGCCTTAACCAAATCCATTTGGTCTTCTATATAACCATGTCACAGAATCCTTACCAAAAAAAATCTCCCTCCTTTGGTCCACAATGATGGCTTCTGATTATTCAGCCAAAGTTGGATTTGAAACTTAAATGTGAGTTCTGGATAAGTAGGCCGAGTTTTACTTAATGTAGGAAATAACTATCACTTATTAAATAAAATGGACTGATATTTAACCAGTCATTTTCAAACATCTCCGCCCCTTGCTCCATGGTAGAATAACTAACACGTACTATTGACTGTTAATCACTTAGCTAGCTTTATTTCATGAAGCAATTTATGTTTTATTTCATTTCTTCTTTGCAAGCACGGCTAAGGTTTTTAATAACTACCCTCATTGCCAATCTGACGCTGACATGGTGAAAACGTGGAAAATGTATTATTTTTCAATCTCAAACATTTCAAGTTTTATGCTCTTTTGATAAAACTCGGTAATTTCAAAGACAGAATGGCTGTAATAAAGGGCAAAAACACGTTTCCCAGAATGTGATTAAGTAGTGATTTACGATTTGTGGATCAGCTCTGTTTACTTCCATTGGCTTTAATTTTCATGGGCAATCCCACAGGTTTGTTTGTGTTTCGTTTTTTGCTTTTGCTTCTGTTTTGGCCATTATATCAGGCTGCTCACTTTGAAAGACAGTTTTTCTGAGCCTGGCAAGCTAATGAGGCTCAGGCCATATCTCTGTAACAGTTCGGAATTGTTTGACCAGTGTAAAACTCAAGCATACAGATTTGTGAAGCAGAGCCTTGATTGGGGGATTTTCACCCATTGTTTGGCTCCTATTTTCCTGTTTATTTCCACATCCTTGTTTCTGCATCTTTAACCATTCAATCTTCTCAAAACTCTTGTGAATAGTTAATATTACCCCATTTTATAGATGATAAAGTACAGTCAGATGATATAGATGATAAAGATCCTACCACCGTAAGTTGCGTGGCTAGGACTTGCTCCACCCTGAGTTTGACTTTCATGCCCAGGCTCTTTCTGCAAGGCCTCAGAGGCTCACGAGGGCAAGAATCTGCAGCCCCAACTTCCTGTCAAGGTGACAAATGCGTTAAATCAAAGATAAAAAGCCTCCACGTGAGGCTGTCAAGGGGTCAGTTCACCAAAGCCTTAATGTTCTCCTTAGTTCTGTTCCCATACAGCTGCTCTTCTTGAGCTCATGGCTGCAGCAATATAATACAAATGTGGGGAGTCCCAACTTCAAGGATTTTGACAATAAGGCTAAAGCCCCTGTAGGATGTGTGGGTCTTGGGGAGCTGTTTAATTTATACCATACCAAAAAATCAAGGCATCCTAATTAAGAGCTACTGCCTGGTGAAGCATACAGAGGGAAACTACTACTTGGGAGGAATCAATGCAGAAGAATTGAGAATTCCACACAAAAAGAAGAAAGTGTACACTGCAAATAAATGAAATTTGGAGAACTTAAAATTAGAACAGCACTGAATCACGTTACTTCCAATTTGTTGTTCCATTGTCTCCCATTAGTTTCTTACTGAAAGCCTCATACTATATATTTCAAAAATAATGATCTTTAGGGGTGCCTGGGTGGCTCAGTCAGTTAGATGTCCAACTCTTGATTTCAGCTCAGGTCATGATCTCAGAGTCATGAGATGGAGCCCCTCATCAGGCTCCCCGTGCAGCAGGGAGTCTGCTTGAGATTATCTCTCTCCCTCTCCCTCTGCCACCCCCCCAAAGAAAAAAGTGATCTTTAGATACTCAATGTTAAGATTTTCCTAGACACTGATCACTAAATGTTGTTCTACTATTATAACCCCTTCAACTATGTCAAGATAATAGTAATAATAATAATAAGTAATGGCACTACTATCCAGGAGTCAGTCATCTATTTCTTTGCTTTTGAATGTCAGTATCAAGAATTCAATAAAAACCAAATATGTCACCAGATGCCATTGTTGCATAAGTCGTGGAAAGGAAAGGAAAGAAGGAAATACACAGAAAGAAGATGAGAGAAAGTGAGACAAGGAGCACAGAATCATGGTGTCAGAAAAGAGCGTGTCATCGCAGAACCCTGGAGGCTTGGGGGCCAAGCAGATCTAGGCTCAAGTCCCAGCTCAGAAACTTCACAAGATCTGGGTTATTCAGCAAATGACTTAATCTGTCTGAGCGTCAGCCTCTTCATGAGTGAGAAATAACACTCATCTCGTGGAGATATTGTGAGTAATGAAGAAGTAAAAGCAACAGGTTTGATCAGTACAGCTTCTCGCCTGGAAAGACACACTTGACGTCACCTGTGTGGCTCCCCACTCTGTGTGGGCACTCTGTCTCCCGCGCTCTGTCAGAGGAAAGGCCTCTGTGAAAGAATGGCCATTTTTCCCCCCACTATACTTAGTCGAAATGTATTTTTAAAATTAAGCCAACTTTTCCTTCACCCTAACTTCATTTTTTTTT